>NC_090739.1:63679746-63807246 GCF_036898095.1 Palaemon carinicauda
CCCCATAACTCTCTAGCGGTAGTATCTCAACGAAATTCTTGGTAAAGTTAACGAAGACCAAGGAAATGTCAAGGTTAAGGACTATATTAATAATCATGATTGACCTTCATAATATTAGTTTCTAAAATTTTATATTTTATCTAGCAAATAAACACTTGGGCTCCATGTATGATAATAAATACCAAATTACAACTTCAACTAAAAAAGCTATTGCCTACGTGAAATTAATTTTGAGTTTATAATGATTATATATATATATATATATATATATATATATATATATATATATATATATATATATATATATATATATGTGTGTGTGTGTGTGTGTGTGTGTGTGTGTGTGTGTGTATACTTGAATATTACAAAAGGATGTGTTGGGAAAAGACTAATTATTTTGTTTACTCTGCATATTGTTACCAAACGAACACTGACGATGTGGTCACGCTGCCCAGATTATGGTAATTTCAGTTCGCCGAATTAAATATCAAGTTTAATCTAGTCTGTTAAGATACTACGTAGACTTTCTTTGTCTTAAATAAACAAGATGCTTGACAATATTCGATACTTGAATCTTTGCTTACTTAGACTAAGAAAATAATTTTACTCAGCAATAGGCCTATAGTGTTCCAACCATGTGTTGGGGCAGTTTAAGAAGAAGATTGATATGAAGAAAATACCATTTACTTATCACCATTACAATGTAGAATTGTAACGTTATTTAAAAATGTTTCCTACTATTTATGAAGTCATCAAAATAACTGTATTATTTGCATTTCCGTTTCGCAAACACAAACGTGCATAACAGCCATAGGACTCAAGAGTTTCCATCGTCAAACAGTTTCTTAAAACAGACCGGAACTCGGAAAGCCCATCTCTAGCTGACATCACTAGACCTAGACATACATTTTTCATGGACATTTTTGTGTGAATGTATTTTGGAATTTAAGAGCAATTTCCACTTCTGACAACAGTAGGCTATTTCCTCTTTGGCATATCCTCGTCATTAAATTTATCTGGAGGTGGGAAAACAGGATTTTTTTGGGGGGTAACCCTTGTTATTTTAAGGAGATTGATATGTAGGAACATTTATCATTTTCATCATTATTATTACTAGCCAAGCTACAACCCTAGTTGGAAAAGCAGGATGCTATAAGCCCAAGGGAAAAATAGCCCAGTGACGAAAGGAAACAAGGAAATAAATAAACGATATAAGAAGTAATGAAAAATTAAAATAAAACATTTTAAAAACCAACATTAAAACAGATCATTCATATATAACTATAAAATGACTTATGTCAGCATGTTCAACATAAAAACATTTGCTGCAACTTTGAATTTTTGACATTCTACTTATTCAACTACCTGATTAGGAAGATCACTCCACAACTTGGTCACAGCTGGACTAAAACTTCTAGAATACTGCTTAATATTGAGCCTCATGATGGAGAATGCCTGATAATTAGAATTAACTGTATGCCTAGTAATACTAACATTATGGAACTGTCCAGGAAGATCTGAATATAAAGGATGGTCAGAATTGTGAAAAATCTTATAAAACATGCATAATGAACTAATTGAACGATGGTGCCAAAGATTAATATCTAGATCAGGAATAAGAAATTTAATAGACCGTAAGTTCCTGTCCAACAAATCAAGATGAGAATCAGCAGCTGAAGACCAGACAGGAGAACAATACTCGAAACAAAGTAGAATGAAGGAATTAAAACACTTCTTCAGAATAGATTGATCACTGAAAATGTTAAAAGACTTTCTCAATAAGCTTTGAAGAAGACACAGACCTAATGTGTTTCTCAGAAGTAAATTTGCTGTCGAGAATCACACCTAATATTTTAAAAGAGTCATACAAAGTTAAAGAAACATTATCGATGCTGAGATCTAGATGTTGAGGAGCCCCTGTTTGTGACCTACTTACAATCATACTGTGATTTTTATTAGGATTCAACTTCATACCCTATCATTTGCACCTTGCACTAATTTTAGTTAGATCTCTCTAAAGGGATTCAGCAACTCCAGATCTACATTCAGGAGATGGAATTGATGCAAAGAGAGTAGCGTTATCTGTATATGCAATAAGCTTGTTTTCTAGGCCAAACCATATGTCATGTGTATATAAGATGAAAAGTATTGGGCCGAGAACATGACCCTCTGGAACACCAGATATCACATTCCTATACTTCACTATGGTGACCATCAACAACAACTCTTTGCGATCTATTACTTAAAAATCTAACAATGATGCTCAGAAACGACCCATCCACTCCCAAATGTTTGAGTTTGAAAACAAGGGCCTCATGATTAACAAAGTCAAAGGCAGCACTAAAATCAAGGACAATCTCACTAACTTCCTGACCATAATCAGGGGATTTTTGTACGGCATTGAAGATTATAAGAAGGGCATCACATGCTCCAAGGCCCTTACAAAAACCAAATGCAAACTAAGGAACCTATTAAGACATTTTGCCAAAAGACGTTCAAACACTTTAGATAATACGGGAGTTATGGAAATTGGGCGGTAATCAGTTGCACTTGAGCTACCACAAGCCCATTTACATAGTGGAGTAACATTACCAATTCTCCAGGTGCTAAAAGTTCCTCTTCTTACTAACAAATAACTTTGGAGCTAAGAAATCTGCAGTCTTTATAGAAAGTAAAGGAAAAATACCATTTGGGTCTACACCTCCATAAACATCAAGGTCCATCAAGAGAGCTTTAATTTCACCAGATCAAAAAGCTAAACTAGTTAGTTTAACCTCAGGAAAACAGGAATGAGGAAGTTCGAGTTTCTCATTACTCTGCTTACTGTCAAACACATCAGCCAAAAGGGTTGCCTTTTCCTTTAGACAGTGAGTTACTGAGCCATCCGGTTTAAGTAAGGAGGAACTATTGCATCTATATCAAAGAGTGTAGATTTAAGGGTAGGCCACCACTTATGTTCCTGGGTTGTACCAGAAAGGGTTTCTTTTATGGTTAGATTGTATTCCTTTTCAATTGAGGCATAAACTCTCAGAGCAAGAACTTTAAACTGAGCATATTTATTCCAGGTCAAATCTGATCTGTTACCCTTCCAAAGATGTTAGGCCTCCTGCTTCTCCAAATAAGCAAGTCTACCATCATCATTAAAACACGGTTTGTCCTTCACTCGGTACCTTAGCACACGGGAAGGGATACGCTTATCAATTATGTTGACTAGACTCTCATTCAAAAGGACAACAGGATCAACACTACTATTCAATTATGACCAATTCAAACCCAAAAGATCATGCAAAATCCTATTACAGTGTGCTTGAGATTTCATATAAATCTAACAAGAGTATGATGCATCAGGGACAGGCTGCTCAGTCTTCACTACTAATGAAATCAAGGCATGATCAGATGTCCCAACTGGAGAGCCAACCTTACTTGTTATAACGCCAGAGGAGTCAGTATATACAAGGCCCAAGCAGCTTCCAGACCTGTGAGTAGCTTCACTTATGATTTGCTCACAGCCTGGTTTAGAGGCAAAGTTTTGAGCCATGGCGATCGGTAGGAGAAACAGAACTTAACCACTTCTTATGGTGAGCATTGAAATCACCAACAAAGACTACGACGCCTTTCTATCATCTTTTTGTATCTTAGCCATACTGGTAAGAAGAGTATCGAAGATAGAATAATCCATGTCTGAATTCCGGTAGATTGAACACAAATAGAAGTTGTTATGCAAACCGAAAACTTTTATTACCTGAATCTCATGACATCCACATTCATAGCAGGACTTATGATAAGCTGGGTACTCACTCCTAATATACACCGCCATTCCCCTGGACCTAAGGATGGCATCACGTTTAGACCAGTGTAAACTACCGAGAGAGAGAGAGAGAGAGAGAGAGAGAGAGAGAGAGAGAGAGAGAGAGAGAGAGAGAGAGAGAGAGAGAGAGAGAGTCTCAAAAGCAATCTCTTCTGCTGTTTCAGTTATGCTTCACTTCCACAAAGGAGAGACGGAAGTTGATTCAACAATTCCTTCCCCTATGCGTGATTTATTTCAGAGCTTTAGCTAAAATTAACTTTCATCTTTCTCCTCTTACAAGCCCTCTCAAACTCTTTCACCAATAACGGCAGGTTTGTTTGACCATCGCCAACCGACACTATCATATTGAAAAATTGAACACTCCAAAATGCATTCATGAATTTTTTTCATACTACAGACCTGAAGTTACAATGAATATTTTTTACTGAATCGGAAAAAATATACATTATATGCTGTACATAGCACTCTTCACATTGCACCATAAGCTTTCTATAGGTTCATTACATCTATAAACAAGGTTTTTTCCCTTTTAATCTCAAACTTTTAATCTAAATACTCTGTGAAAAAACTTTTGAATTATATTTCTCTATAAACCATAACAGACCTTTCTTTTGTAATTAATTATTATATTTATTCTGTCCATCATTGGAAGTCCTAAAATAAGTTTAACATATTTCTTACACCTACTGGCCAACCGATTTTTTTTTTCTACAGAAAATTGACAGTATCAAGTTAGGTAACACCGATTCACAACTTTTGTAGTCAGAAGCTCAAGGCCTAAGTACAGTAAAATATTTGCTTTGCAATTTGAATTTCCACAAGCATTCCTGAATTAGCAAACTTTCTACACGAAGATAATTCAGAATATCTCTCTTCTGTCTCCTTACATCCAATAGATCCTCAAAATACTCGCCCCATCGACGCAGGATTAGCGTTTTTTTTACTCTAAGGTCCATTTGCTTCCTACCAGTAGGTCTACAATTTTAGTTTCAACGAAATGGTTACTGAAATTCTTTCTTCTCTAAGCCATCATTAGCGCTCAAGTTTTTCGTACTTCACTGATTATTATCATTATTTGTTAAGCTTTAGCCCTTTTGGAAAAGAAAGATGATATAAGCCCAAGGGCTCCAACGGGGAAAATAGCCCAGTGAGGGAAAGAAATAAGGAAATAAATAAACTATATTATAAGCAAGCTCTTCTCTACCTTCTTGCAATTGCACTTTAAACAGCCTCTTTCACTTCGTTAATTCCACCAATCACTCGCTTGTGGTGGCCTAATGGAAACATTTCTGCCTTGCGATCTGCCCAACCGGGATTCGAGTCACGCTCAAGCTCAATAATTTCTTGTAGTGTATGCAATCTCACCACCTGTGTAAGATAAGGAGGTGGGGTTGGAGGGAGCTATGCCTGCCCCTCCCTGGTCCTATCTTGGGAACTGATCATATGTATATGACTAGTCTCCAGGGCATTATCCTGCTAGCTAGAGCATTGTCACTGTCCCTTGCTTCTGCCATCCATGAGCGATCTTTAAACCTTAAAACCTTTCGTCCTTTCTTGTGTGTTGTTGTCTTCAAATATAAATCGTTAGATTCCGAATACAGTAGAAGATAATTTATCGAAAATGAAAGAATTTTATCCAACCAAGTTGCATATCTAATAAATTTTTATTTCCTTAAGCTGTGAAATATTTTGTTCCACATTCAAGCTTGAGTATTCTTTTTTTTTTCTGTATGTCTTCATTTTTTAATCTTTACCTTATATATATGTATATATATATATATATATATATATATATATATATATATATATATATATATATATATATATATATATATATATATACATTATATATATATATGTATATATATGTACATATATATATATATATATATATATATATATATATATATATATATATATATATATCTATATATATATATATATGTACATATATATATATATATATATATATATATATATATATATATATATATATGTGTGTGTGTATATATATATATATATATATATATATATATATATATATATATATATATATATATATATATATATATATATATATATATATATGACTGCAATTGAGATAATACACATTGCGCTATGGTATAGATTTATGCCTCAATTAATATCAGGATAGGGATTGCAGAAGAGAAAAAAAATGAAAATAAAGAATCTCAGAGGGATGATATATGGATAAATAAGAGAGAAAAAATAAATTCGTTTATTGTTAATAGAAAAAATTCTCTCATTCTAGAAAAAGAAATTCCACAGAACATTGAAGGAACTGTTGTGATTTATCTAATTACAGTTGTTATTATCATTAATAGTCTTATTATTTAGATCGTGAAAAAATTATGGAAAGATTTAGTATATATGAATATTATAGATAAGCGGTAGTTCAGTGCAAATAATTTTCCTTAGATGTTTCGTCATAAAAGAGTTAATTTGCTCCATTTTCTCCGTCTACTTATCAGAGAAGTTTTTAAAATATTTCATATTCACTTGGAAGATTTATTAGAAAATATCTTTTCATCCACCAACGAAGTTGGGAGGAGGTTACGTTTTTACCCCTGTTTGTCCGTTTGTTCGTGTGTGAACAACTTTTTGGCCATAATTCTATACATAGAGTTGAGAGACTTTCAGGGATTAATTGTTATTTTGAGACGTGGAAGTGATTCAATTTTGAAAGTCCTAGGTCAAAGATCAAGGTCGAGCAAAAGGTCGAGAAATAAGTTGCCATGGTGGAGGTCTGTGCTCTACTGACTGTCCTTCTGGTTTGGCTATGTTTTGAGAGAGAAAAAAAAAGTGTATAGCGATTTGTAGTGTTAGAACAAGGAAAGAACACCCTCACTGAATATGAAAAAAGAGGACTTTCATTAGATTATATATGAAAAAAAAATCTTCTTTTGAAGGAGTTTTAGCAGCAGCTCGTTAGAATATCAAGTAGGTTTTTGCATCACGTTGTCTTGAATATAATGATAATAATAACAATAATAATAATAATAATAATAATAATAATAATAATAATAATAATAATAATAATAATAATAATAATACCAACAACAACAACTATAATAATAATAATAATAATAATAATAATAATAATAATAATAATAATAATAGTAATAATAATTATAATAATAATAACCTAATATCATTATACAAATTATATTTTGACAGCACTATTTTCTATTCAGAATCAAACGATTTGTGTTCACCTAGAATAATGTTATTATCATACGCACAGAGTGGAACAGGCTGTCAAACTGCAACGCGTGACGTCAGAAGCTTTCCCCATTTCCTTTATATAACATTCAAGAGCCACACGTCACATTCATAGAAATCAGGGATAAAGACATTTAACTGAAGCATAACAATCTCTCTCTCTCTCTCTCTCTCTCTCTCTCTCTCTCTCTCTCTCTCTCTCTCTCTCTCTCTCTCTCTCTCTCTCAGAAAAATAGCCTTACCAGCATGGATTTGACGAGGTAATATATTTGTAAACAGTGTAGTTTTTAGTAGATATTTTTAAATATTATTTCACCATTGATTGAAAACTACATAAAAAAGAAAGTTGTGTAAAAGAGTGGGTCAGTCTTGTGAAATCTGACAATATTGGAATAAAAGTCACACCCATTACATCAACAGGGTCACTTATCCATACTGTTATTACGTTATTGATCTAGCAGTCTGTTACTGAAGTGATCAGGCGAACAGGTAGATTAATTCGTAAACTATAAGATTTATTGAGAAGTGGACTAAAGAAAGGGTGATAAGAGTTTCACAACTGAGATGGTGTGGGCGCGTGTTGAGAATTTATGGTGGAGAGGGAGTGAGAAGGGTTGGGGAGAAACCTCTGTTAGTGGGAGAGATCAAGAGGGAGGCAGAGATTAAATGGCGAGAATAGGTGAAGGATGATATGGAAAGAAGAGGTTTGGTGGAAGAGGATGCCTTTAATAGATGGCATTGGAGAGGTCGCATCAGGCAACCGACACCTTAATGTAGGGATAAAGGTTAGAAAGAAGGGCAAAAGAAATGGACATCGGGATATGAAATGAGATGTGAACCACTTGAGAGAGATAATACTTTATGAATGTATTATATTACAAGTTAAGAAAAGACAGGAAGAGGTTTCAATCTCGGTGTTTGGAATTTGTGGGTGCACAGGATCAGTCAACTGTTGTTAGTTGCGCCCCCGGGCAAAGTCTATCTTGGGGCCGACAAAGAGGAGGAGGGCTCTTTTCATTTGAGTGAATAATTTTGGCAGGAAATATTTGCTTTCATAATTTCAGATATATTGTGTTGAAAACAAATCATTTTAATTTTCATAATAATATTCTGGAATGATAGAACACAAAACGATTTTACAAACTAAAATAGGTTGTTCAATAAAACATAGATATGATTAATCAGTTATTAGTATTACAAATAATTTTCAAAATGTTGATAAGATGAACCAGTAATTCTAAATAACCAAAGATAATCGGTAAATTGAATAAATATGATCAATAAAAGGAGATAAATATTAGTAAATCCAGGGGTTAAGAAAATCATGAAAATGTAGGCTACAATTTGTTGCCAGTATAGAAGTTAATATAAGAAAAAAAAAAATGATTTGCTGTAAAAACAATAGTTGTAATGCCTGACAAGAAAACTGATAAGAACAAAGATGAATTAGTTTACTTATCATTAATCGTTATTTTCTCTAAAGAATGTTTTAGCATGCATCAAATTAATGAAAACAAAAAGATTCAAGTGCTGGATGCTTAGTAGGCTATCAGTCATATGTAAAGAGATAAACCGATAGAACGCTATTAGATAGTAAAGATTGATAGACGTGTATAGATAGCATAAAGCCAAAACAAAGAAAATGGTGGCAATGAATTATAGAATTATCAAGTACTGATACACTATACAATTTATATACAGTTTTATTTTTCTAGTTTTTACAGCTGCAAGTTTGTCTATCATGCCATCAAAGTTTATTTTGTTTGCGATCTCTTGCTTTACACTTAGTAGAGTCAAAGTACTTATTTTACTTTACTTAAAGGGCTATATTTCTGGTTCTATACAGCGGGGGAACCCTACTTGCTACAGGACCTCCACAGTCATTTTATCCATGCTCGTTCGAAAGCATTCAATATTTCACGCCGCATATCGCTCGTTTATTGTCAAATCCACACTATCGAAGGAAGTAGAAACCTTTCTTGTCTCATAGATGTTCGAGGGTACGACGAGATAAATTTCATCTTCCTAAATGATCGTTCACTGCTAGCAATTGTTACTGCACTTGTCAGCAGCAGGACGAGGTAGAATAGAAGACGCTTTGTAGAAGAGTTATAGAAATACGAAACCCCTTATAGTACAAGGTATACATTTTAGTAACGCCTTCGTCTCTGTAAAAAGGAAGATATCAATAGAAGTTTTAATGGAATGCAGAATCCACACCAAAACTATAAGGGCAGTTGCAAACATTTATCAAGGAGATACAACAGACATTGGCTTAGGAGAAGGTATAGAATAAGAAATGGTGGTTACGAGTGGAATGAAACGGTTGCGCAGGATCAATTTCACTTTTTAAAATAATTATATTTAATCATGAGGAAAATAAAAAAGGAAGGAAAAGGTTTTAGAAATCATTTGATATACATAGGATCATTATCCTTTGCAGATAGTGCCTTGGTGATTGCGAAAGATATAGACAATGTAAAGCGCAACATTCAACTTTTAGTAGAAACGTAAAAATTTAGATTAAAAATGAATAAAGAAGAGTAATATTATGATATACAACATGTAAAAAGCCAATTCATATACAGGGGACCAAAGTAGTAAAACATTCAACTTACTTGGGAGTTAAACTAGACACTTAATAGGAACATATTTAAAACTCAGTCTTAGAGGAAAGTTGTAATAAAGTAATAATAGGAAAATCTTTCGGTAAAAGTATTGCATTACCATAACTATAAATTTGTCGGAAACTTGAATAGAGAAACTACAATGGATAGAGAATGGTGTTTACAGGAAAATACTAGGTACCACTAAAAACACAGCTAATACTACGTTAAGGGGAGAGATAAAGACAAATATGAAAACAAGGGTGATGGATGGGATGCTACAGTGCATAGACGGTATTCCGAATGGGGGAAAAATATTGAAAACAGTAATCCCGGACATTCAAGAAAAATGAGGAATATAGCGGAAACAACCAGCAAAGTACCTGCAAGACTTAAATCTGGAAATAAGGTAGATAAGAAAAATGACTAAGGCAGACATACACCCCGAAACGAGAAAGTGAGACACTGAAAAATAGAAAAAAGAATTAGAAAGTAAAATGGGCTTAGTAATATTCAGAAATTGGAAGATATAAATTAAAGAAGAAGTGTATGACAATACATTTGCATCAGTAATATCCTTTAGAGCAGTGGTTCCCAAACTGGGGGGGGGGGGGGCACTAAGGGGGCGTAAGGACGATACAAGGGGGGGGGGCGTGAAGTCATCTGCTCGAAATTACTTGTTTAATAGAATAATAAAATTGATTTAAAATGTGACTCAAGCGCGAAAAGGGACTTTGAAACAATGAAGTTAGAAGAGTTTTGTGTAAAATATCTCCCCATGTACCCAAAAGTAGGTGAAGAAGCACTTCGTATAATTCTCCCCTTTTCTTCTACTTATCTTTGTGAAGCAGGATTTTCAGCTCTTGTTGTTCTGAAACCGAAACAGCGCAACCGACTTAATGTAGAAAATGACTTGCGCTGTGCGCTGTCATCCTTCAATCCTAGAATTTCTGATCTCGTGAGGAAGAAGCAGCAGCATCCATCTCACTAAATTTGACCAGAAATTGTGCCTTAGTCTCATAAGTATTTCCAAATATTATGTGCCATCTTTTCAAATTATCTATTCTTAAAACTGCAACTCAATTTTGCCAATCTGCTAATGGTCAAACTATTTTTTGCTCACTTTGAACCAAATGTTTCGTTTTTAGTTACTAGAATGTACTATTATTTGTTTGAGTGGCTTCCATTATTAAAATGTAATACAAACAGAAATCTGTTTTCCTGCACAATGCTAAGAAATAAATGTAAGAATCATTTCATATATATATAAAAAAAAAAAAAAAAAAGAGAGGAGTGGGGGTGTACGGGTCTACTGGAAGCTAAAAGGGGGCGTCAGGTAAGATGGTCTGGGAACACTGCTTTAGAGTAATAAGGAATACGTAAAACTAAACATTATAAATTACATAGAATAATTATTTTTGTATGAAAATGAGGCAGAAGATTTGACCTTTTTTATTTTGCCAAGAATTTAGAAAAGAAAGGAACAAATCAATTGGGCTTCAACAACCATGCGAGGAAGACTTAAAGAAAATAATAGGATAATTTTTATTCAGTAAAATAAATGTAGAAACAAACGAAGAAATTTTAAACCTGACGTGGAGAAAAAGACAAAACAGTATGAAAAAAAAAAGATAAACTCAGATAGCTAGATTATTAGAGGCACCATTACATAGGCTATGCATCATCACTGAGCCTGGCCCTTAACAAGGTTCCTGGTTCCTAATTGCTCACTCCGCAAAATAAGTTTGCGGGCACTCTACCACCTTATAGATAGGTGCAAAGCTTCTAAACTTATTCTTATTATTGTAATAAAGCTTATTTTACCTGTACCATAAATAAATTAATAACGAAATTCTCAATCATTACTTTTATCCAATTTTACATTGAAATCAAATAGGATAACACCTTGTTATCATCATATTTGGCAACCTATTGTGGTCAGTTTGGACTTTTTAAATTCTTCTCTCATATGCATTGCCCTACTAATCAATACAACCAAATCCCTGCTAGGATTTTGCAACGCACCTATACTTATGTCTAGTTTCATTAACTGTCCTAATTTCCTGTATGAAAATAAATGTTTAGTATTATCTTCTTCATCTTTGCACAGGGCACACAAATTATCTGCACATTTTCCCATGAAATTTGCTTTCAGATTGAGCATATTTAATCTTGTATTCATTACAAGGGTTGCCTTATCCAGAGACATTTCTCTGATATAAGGCTGTGGGTCATTTCCTTCTATAAATCTTAATATTTTCATAACCTTTTTCTTCAATAGTCTTCTATTTTTTCCCATAATTCTTTTCTTGATTTCTTTTTTAAGGTCCTTTTCCTCCAACTTCTTATTTCTTCAACTTCCATCCCACATTTACTAAAGATTTCTTCTAGTGCTCCAGCACCTTCCATAAGGGTTCTTCAACTGATCCTCAATTATCTCTCACACTAGTCTCTTTGGTCCGAGTTTCTGATGTTATGGAAGAGCATTCATTTCTTTTTTAAAATATTCTATTCTGCAAGACACTGGCCATATCCCTGTTTCTGCAAGGATGCCCCAATATGGAGTACTTGCAGGTTGTTCACACATATTCCTTGTTATCCTATATTGAAACCAAGAATGGATAATGATAAGGGTCAGCAATCCTTATAATGCAGGCAAGGTTAAATATGCTCAAACTAAAAGCAAATTTCAGGGGGAATATACAGATAATGTGTGTGACTTATGCAAAGAAGAAGACAATTCAGAACATTTATTTTCATGCCCAAAATTAAGACAGTTAATGGAATAAGATATAGGCGTAGGTATGTTGCAGAATCCTAGCGTGGATCTGGTAGTATACATTACATGGGGGAGTGAATATGAAAGAAGAATTTTAAAAATACCAAACTTCCTACAAAATGTTGCCAAAACTGATAACAAGGTATCATCCCAACTGATTTCAATGTAGAAATGGATAAAACTGAAGATTAAGATTTTCATTAAAAATTACGTTTATGGCACAGGTAAAAAAGTTCAATTACAGTAATGAGCATGGATATCTTTTGAGTAGTAAGTATAAGCTTAAAAGCTTTGCACCTATCTATTATCATGTAATAGAGTGGCCGCAAACTTATTTTGCGGAGTTGCAAGTTAGCAACCAGAGTCCAGACAGAAATCAGCTGGTGTCCATTAACTTCCTTTCACTTCACTGACACTCAGATTCTCCTGCAAGATATGGAAAATAGGAAAATGGAACTTTAAATTCTGAGATGAAAGGCAGGAAGTACAAACTTTGCAACCGTTACGCAACATTTTTGCTGATATAAACACCAATAAAGGGTTCCAACTTCCAGGTTAAGTAACAGCTCTTGTCCTGCCAAATCAAACAGGTGGTTATATTTAAGTCTAACTCAGTTTACACACCTTATGACCGCATCCCTCCAAACTTAGACATGAATTAGATCCTCTTTAACACCCAAACGTGCTAATTGATATAAGGCAATCTTTAACCTGGCCTCAACTTGAGGACGATTTATTAAACATTCTTGATCATATCAATGTGCTTCATAAAAGATTCAAAATTTGGGTTTATTTAGTGGTTATCACTTTTCATGAAAATAACCCTGTATTTTGAAGTTTTATCAATCTGTTTAATAAGTTTTAACCAAACTCGATCGTTTGCATGTATTATATTAACCAGTTTCATAACTTTGTGATATAGAGGAAATCATAACAGTGAACAGAGAAGGTTTGGTGGTAAAGTTGTATTGTATTACAGGGTGTGATTCCGAACAGAAAATATACAATACCGGTTAGGCTCATTGTTTAGATAGGAAATGATGACTTAATTTATTTCTTGCTTAATTATGAATATGGGGTTGTATTTAATATTTATTTTAAAATCAATCCTAATCATCAAGTAGATCAAAGTAACATTCATACTACATATACAAAGTCTTTACTACAGGCTAACTAGTTTTGTTTTGTTATTCTGGGCTTTTAACACTGGTGATATATGGTTTATTCCAGTTACAGAACTTTAGTAGTATTTTTGCTTGTTATAGTATAGATTGGAGATACTACCACTAGGGAGTTATTGGGTCCTTTGACTGGCTAGGCAGTACTACATTGGACCCCTCTCTCTGGTTACGGGTAATTTTCCCCTTGCCTACACTTACACTGAATAGTCTGGCCTATTATTTCCACATTCCCTCCTGTCCTCATACACCTGACAACACTGAGATTACCAAACAATTCATCTTTGCTCAAGGGGTTAACTACTGCACTGTAATTGTCAGTGGCTTCTGTCCACTTGGTAAGGGTAGAAAAGACTTTTGATATGATGAACAGCTCCTCCAGGAGGACACTAAAATCAAACCATTGATCTCTAGTCTTGGATAGTGCCGTAGCTACTGTACCATGGTCTTTCACTGTCTTAGGCTAGAGTTCTCTTGCTTGAGGGTACACTAAAGCACACTATTCTATGTTGTTTCTCTTTCTCTTTATTTTTTTTTTAAAGTTTTTCTAAAGTTTTTTTTCAGAAGCTCAGTGAAACCCCCCCCCCATAATGGTAATTCTCACTCTTTGCCAAACTTGACTCCCCCCCCCATGTCAATATCAATAATATTTCATTCAGTAGAGCTTCTGAAAGTATGCTGTGCACTGCAGATTCAAAAGCCTCACACCAGCCTTCGAAATCTCTACATACTTAAGTTCATTGTTTTGCTAAACGCCTGCATTTCACAGTTGTAGTCGCTCCACAGGACAGGTGGATTATGATGTTGAAGACTGAGCAGGTTGTTTTGCTCCTAATATCCCTCTGCTTGTAAAAGTAAATGTTTCTCATTAGCCTTATATTACTTATTTGGTTGGCATGGTATATATGAGTTTGTTCCGTAACTGAAATACAAACCATGCTATTTACAAGGGGAGGGTAATTACTTCGCCGTAGCTGAATGACGAGCTATAAAAGTTTTAACGAGGGTTTACTACCCCGCCGGTGAATGCTTCACTTTACTTTTGGCTCGGGCAGAGAACAGACCTGTCTGCTCTCTCCCTCGCTTTGACTGCCATATTTAATCTGTTTTTGCTTTTTCTTTTCCAGTGTGTTTGAAGTTGGCCTCTACTTCTATGCGTACATGCCCTGGACTTCCCGGCCGCCCTTGTGGGACCTTTATGTCGCTGGTCGACACCGATCCCCACACCTTATGTCCTCACTGTAGGGGCCAGCGATGTGATAGTGGTAATGTTTGTATTGAATGTAGGGAGTGGTCTACCTCCCAGTGGGAGAGGTTTGCCCGGCGCCGGAAGAAAAAGTCTAAAAGGGATCTTACTCCTTCAAAGGCTTCTTTGAAGAGAGAAAATTCCAGGACTTCTTCTTCCATAGCCCTTTCCTCCTCCGAAGCTCCCCCTCGAGCGGTCTCTTCCGAGAGGCCGGCGAGTGGTAGCATAGACCGTACTGCTGTTGACCGATCCTGGGGTGCGGGAGAGGTAGTCGCCTCCCGTAGCGAGGCGGCTGCCCCTCCTCCCCCGGAGGAGAATTTGAATGTGTCTAATCATGATTTGTTGCAGCTTGGCCTTCCTTGGGGCTGCAGGGTTCGCCCTCCAAGGAAGCCCTGTTTGACATGATCAAACTTGGTGCAGCTGTCAAACAATCGCCAACTACGGCAGGGATAGATCCTCTGTCTGTGGTTGACGTTGTTGTGATGGAGACATCTCGCGGGTCTAATCAAACCCCCGTTCCTGTTGCTGAGGTAGCTGACGGCTTAGATTCCCCCTCCGAACACCTTTCGAGGGAGGATCTAAGTCCCACGGTCTCTCCTGCCGGTGATTCTTCTCCTCGGGGGAGTTCACTTACAGAGACTACTCTGCGGAGGCCCCTTGATGGTCAGCCTGCTGATCCCACGGCCCCTCGTGGGCGTATAAGGCGGAAGGCTCGTCCTCCCCTTCGCCGTAGAGGCCTTCCTTCCCCTCACAAGGGAGATAGGAGGTGCCTCTTCGGCTCGTCGTCACCACAGTCCTCTGCGGAGGAGACGACTCGCCGTTCGCCGATCCTGCCAGCTGCCACTTTAGACCTCTCCAGTGATGGTTCGCGATCCCCTTCGGATGATGGTCGTCCTTTTGGGACCCTGTGACCAGTCTCCCTCCAGACCTGCTGACTTGCCGTCACCCTTCGACGTTGCGGATGCGCGTTACGCGCCACCTGATCCTGCCACTGCGCAGGCACCGGGCCCTTCGGGGCTTGAGGGCCTTGAGCGCAAAACTGCGCCTCTTGCCTTCAAGCGCCATGTTCTTCCTGCGCGCCCTCCTGCTGCTGCTGCTGTTGCAGCTGTTCTTGTCTTAGCGCCACAGGGCTCACCTGCGGGCGTGCGCGCCCCTGTTCCTGTTACGTGCCAGGGTTCCCCTGCTCGCCCACATCCTTTTGCGCCCCGGCGCCCGCCAGCAATTTCTGTTCCAGCGCGCCAGTACCCACCTGCGCACACGCGCCCACCTTCGCCCTAGTGTTCCCCGGTTCCTGCCTCGTCGCACGCAGTTCAAGAGGTTCCTACGCTAGCGCACAGGTGCTCACAGGTTCCTCTAGACTCGCAGCACCCGTCTGGAGTTATGAGCGATGCGCGCCCACGCGCAGTTCCAGTCCCAGCGCTCATGCGCTCGCCAACGCGCCAGCACGCTTCTACATCGCAGCGCGCCACCCAGGAGCCGCCTAAGCTAGCGCACGGGCGCTCACAGGCACCCCAGTGCTCTCCTTCCAGACTGCGCGATCCTGCATGCATTCCAGCCGCGCGCGACGCTCCGGTTGCGCGCCCAGTTTCAGTTATCAAGGCGCCCCATGCATCCCTTCAGCGCACACCTGTGCGCCCTAATCCAACTGCACGTCCTGCTCGCCCACCGCAGCAGCGCACACCAGTGCGTCCACATCCTGATGTGCGCCATGCGCGCCCACAGGCTAGTATGCCTGTTCTTTCGGACCAGCGCCTACCTATGCGCCAACGCGCCATCCCTCCCTCGCGCTATCCTGAACCGGGGCTCTCGTGCCCTCGCCCGATTCTTCCAGATACGCGCCCAGGCGCCACTGACCTCTCGCGCCCTCCAGTGCCGCATCAGGATGCTGTGCATCCTCGTATCCATCCTCCTCCCGTTCCGGCTCCTGCGCGCCACATGCCCTCGCCATCTCCTACGCGTGCCCGCCCCAGCTGCTGCACGCCCCCGCGCCCACGCGCCTGTGACATCGCCTACGCGCCACCGCGCCCTCGCGCCCGCTCCACCTGTGACCTCGCCTACGCGCCACCGCGCCCTCGCGCCCGCTCCACCATCCTCTCTTGCCCATGCGCCCGCGCGAGCGCGAGATTCCTGTGTCACGCGACCCTGATCAGGGCCCATCACGCGACCTCCAGCGCGAGCGTCACCAGGCGGATAGGTCTTCGTCTCATTTCCCTCCCCGCAAGCGCAGAACAGCACGCTCGCTGGAGGAGGGGTGGTTCCCGGACAGGTCTAAGGACTCTTTTGTTTCAGCTTCTCAGGCGAATCCGCATTTGTCGACTCCTCCAAGGGATCGAACGATCCCCTTCCCTCCAGAGGGAGTGTCTGACAGCGCGACTGTCAGCCAGCAGCCCTGGTTCGGGACCCTGGTCAGAGCTCTTGTGCAGGCGATGAAGCCCGCCCTCTCTGACATGGGTCACAAATTAGTGGCAGCTTCCTCCCCCCTGAAGAGGAAGAGATGAGTCTCTCGAGGAAACACCTCCAAGGCCTATCTTGTCTCCTCGCAGATCCTTGCGCAAGGCTCCTCTCCCCCCCTCCCCCAGACTTTCTCTCCCTCCCCTGCGGATGAGGATTACCCATCCTCATTAGAGTCGGACGAGCCGGACCATTCCCTCATCGCACCAATTGGGGAAACTCTTCCTCTCCCGGAGAAGTCTTCTCGTCCAGGGGTGGAAAAGAGCCTGCACCCATCGTTACTCGAGTCCTGTATCCCGCCCAGGAGGGAACCGAAGGACTCTAAGACGATCCCTAAATCGTCAACAAGGATCAGGCAGGAGCCATCTAGACCTTCCGAGGATGTCCACGTGTCCCCCCAGGTAGAGCCACTTGGGACAGGAGACTTCGCTGCCAGTCCTTCAGGAGGAGAGCACCAAGAGTCAGAACACGCGTTCTGGCAAGTCCTGACCCTCATGAGGAACCTCAACGGGATCCCAGACCCTGAGATTCCTCCTCGTGAAGGTAAGGACACGGTCTTGGACCGCGTCTACGGCACCCACTAGGGCCAGTGCAGCTTTGCCCTGGTCTCAGGGGATGAAGAGTGCCTGGGACAAGGTCGAGGGTCAGCTCTCTGAGCTTGCCTCCTCGAGCAGATCCAGCGCCGGTAACAAGCTCCTCCCTCCTCCTCGAGTCCATCAGAGGAGGTACTTTGAGATCCTTGAGGAGTCTTGTTTAGGTCTTCTGATTCATCACTCCGTGGAAGAACTAGAGACTCCAATCGGCACGTGTCCTACTCAGCTACTGAGATCCTAAGCCAGGAGAAGGTCGCTAAGTGTGCCATGCAGTCAACTTCGTGGCTTGACATCTGGCTGGGGTCTCTGGGCATCTTGGTGCGGTCTGAGGATCTCTCCAAAGAAAGCACCAGGAAGGCACTGGAGACTTTCTTGCTCTCAGGCACGCGGACCATTGAGTTTCTAGCCCACCAAGTCTCGAGCGTGTGGGCCAATACGATTCTCAAACGACGGGACGCACTGGCTGAGAGGTTCCACCAGGAGGTTCCACCAGAAGGTTCCCAGTTCGGAGGTTAGCAGGCTCAGACACTCTTCTGTGTTCGGTAAGAGTTTGTTTGAGCATAAGGACGTGGAGCTTACCGCTGAGAGGTGGAGGAAGTCCAACTAGGATTCCCTCATCCATAGGGCCCTGACATTAAGGCCCTACAAACCTCCAGCGGCTGAACAGCCCCGTCCAGCTAAGGACACGAAGAAGACCACTGCAGCGAAGCCGAAGGTGTCTAAGCCCTTTCCTGCCAATAGCAGAAGGAGCAAGAAGTCCTCCAGGGGAGGCAAGAACCCTAGAGGTAACGGCCGAGCCCGTAAACGCTAGGGTTGGCAGTCCCCCTGCATGTCCACCAGTGGGGGGATACCTACAAAGTTGCGCGACAAGGTGGCAGCAACTCGGGGCAGATACCTGGACGATTTCCGTGATCGCTCAGGGTTATCGCGTCCCGTTCACAGCTTCTCTACCTCCCCTGACAGTGAATCCAGTGTCATTGAGCTCTCTTGCCATGGGATCGGCAAGAGGGCAAGCCCTTTGGGCAGAAGTCCAGACCATGTTGAAGAAGGACGCTCTCCAGGAGGTTGTAGACGGGTCCCCAGGCTTCTACAGTCGACTCTTTCTTGTGAGAAAGGCGTCTGGAGGCTGGAGACCAGTCATCGACCTCTCAACCCTGAACGGGTTTGTCAACCAGACTCTGTTCAGTATGGAGACGGCAGACATGGTCAGACTCGCAGTAAGACCACAAGACTTCATGTGTACACTGGACCTGAAGGACGCGTACTTCCAGATCCCAGTCCATCCGTCTTCAAGGAAGTACCTAAGATTTTGCCTAGACAACAAGATCTACCAGTTCAAGGTGCTGTATTTCGGTCTCTCCACAGCCCCTCAGGTGTTCACCAGAGTGTTCACCCTGATCTCTCCGTGGGCTCACAGGATCGGCATCTGTCTCCTTCATTATCTGGACGACTGGCTGATCCTAGCGGACTCGGAGGCAACCCTTCTTCGCCACCGAAACAAGCTCATCAAAGTTTGCCAGGATCTAGGGATCATGGTAAATCTCGAGAAGTCCTCTCTGCAGCCCTCTCAGAAACTGGTATATTTAGGCATGGTCATAGACACCAATCTCCACAAAGCCTTCCCATCAGACGACAGGATAGCAAGGCTGAGGAAGGTCGCAAGGCCTTTCCTCAATCGAGAAGAACTCCCAGCCCAATCGTGGTTGCGTCTCCTCGGCCACCTCTCCTCCCTGGCCCGTCTCATTCCCAACGGTCGCCTCAGAAATAGATCCCTCCAGTGGCGACTCAAGTCCCGGAGGAATCAAGGTCACGATTCCTCGGACACTTTGGTCCCTGTGGGTCCTGCAGAACGGACGGACCTCCAGTGGTGGGTGGCGGACGAGAACTTACGAAAGGGAGTGGATCGCCTTAGCTCGTCAGCCATCGCCTACGCGCCATCGCGCGCAGACACCAGATCCTGCTGTGCGCCCTCCTGCACGCCCACGCGCTAGGGGTAACACCCCTGCGCGTGGGCGCTCGCCTAGAGCTCGCCGAGATCCTGCGCGCCCACGCGTTCCCGAACAATCTCCATCGCGCGTGCAAACGCTTGCACTCCCACCTGCGCTTCCTGCTTCTTCAGATCGCGCAACCGCGCGCCATCGATCCCCTGAGCGCCCGTGCGCTCCATCGCCTGCGTGCCATCGCTCGCCAGCGTGCCCTCTCGCCATCTCTGAGATCTCCTACGCGCCCTTGCGCACCCTCACCTGCGCGCAGTCGCTCGCCTACACGCCCTATGCGCCATCGTTTGCCTGCGCGCCATCGCTCTCCTGCGCGCTCACGCTGGCCCGCGCGCGCCCTCGCCATCATCCCCGCGCGCCCGCGACCGATCACCCGAGCGCGATCCTAGTAGGGTACTATCGTGCGAATGCCAGCGAGCCCACAGGAACGAGAGCAACCAGGTCATCCTCACGGGAGGGAGGGAGGGAAATCACCAGATGGGTCCAGGAACCAACCTTCCTCTTCTTCCCTTTCCTTCCAGGCAGGTCCAGCAGTCGTGTATACTCCTAAGGATCGCCCGATCCCCTTCCCTTCAGAGGAAGTCTCTGACAGCGCTGCTGTCAGTAAGCAGCCATGGTTTGGATCCCTCATCAGAGCTGTCGTGCAGGCTGTCAAACCTGTCTTCGCTGTGATGGGTCTCAAAACTATGGCGGCTCCGACCCCACTGAGGAGAAAGAGAGGAGTAGATACCGTGGTAACTTCTCCGAGGGTCAAGCTGGCTCCTCGGACACCCTTGAGGAAGGCTCCGTCTCCCCCCAGACGTTTTCTCCCTCTCCCGTGGATGAGCATTTTCCGTCCTCAGGGGGGTCTTACGAGGTGAGGGGTTCTCCCATCGCACCAATGGGAGAAACCCCACCTCGCGCTGGAAAATCGTCCCAGGTTGGAGCAGAGAAGAGCCCTCAGATGTCGTTGTTGGAGTCCTGTATTCCTCCCAGGAGGAAACCCAAGGATTCCAAGACAGTCCCCAAGTCATCCTCAAGGATCCGTCCAGAACTTACAAGACCCGCGGAGAACGTCCATGTGTCCCCCCAAGAAGAGCCTTTGGGGATGGGAGACTTTGCTGCCAGTTCTCCAGGAGGGGAGCCACAAGAGTCAGAGCATGCCTTCTGGCAAGTCCTGACCCTGATGAGGCATCTCAACAGGTTTCCCGATCCTGAGATTCCTTCTCGCGAGGGCAAGGACACAGTCCTGGACCGAGTCTTTGGCACTCAGAAACCCGAAACCTGCTAAGGCCAGTGCAGCTTTGCCCTGGTCCCAAAGGGTGATGAGTGCCAGGGATAAGGTCGAGGGCCAGCTCTCTGAGCTCGCCTCCTCCAACAACTGGCATCAAACTCCTCCCACCTCCTCGCGTTCAACAGAGGAGGTACTTCGAGATCACGGAGGAGGCTTGTTTAGCTCTTCCCCTGTACCACTCTGTGGAAGAGCTTACCAAGGGAGTCCCTCTTGAGAGACTCTCTATCCGGCAAGTGACCTTCTGGCCGACAGAGATCATAAGCCAGGAGAAGGTCACGAAGTGTGCCATGCAGGCTACTTCGTGGCTTGACAACTGGCTGGGATCTCTTGGCATCCTGGTGCTATCCGAAGATTTGTCTAAGGAGAGCACCAGGAAGGGCCTGGAGACCTTCCTCCTCTCGGGCACCCGCACCATTGAGTTTCTGGCCCACCAAGTCTCGAACTTGTGGGCCAACTCAGTCCTGAAACGTCGTGATGCGGAGGCAGAGAGGTTCCACGCGAAGGTCCCAGCCGTCGAGGTCAGCAGGCTCAGACATTCTTTCCTTCTAAGGAATAACCTGTTCGAGCCTAAACACTTGGAACAGGCAGCCGAGAGGTGGAGGAAGTCCAACCAGGACTCCCTCCTTCATAGGGCTCTTACATCAAAGCCCTATAAACCTCCAGCACCTCAACAACCTCGCCCGTCCAAGACAACGAAACCAGCTGTGGCAGCGAAGGCAACAGTGTCGAAGCCCTTTCCTGTCAAAGACAGGAAAGGCAAAAAGTCCTCCAGGGGAAGAAAGAATCCTAGAGGGAGCAGCCTGCATGTCCACCAGTGGGGGGATGCCTTCAAAGTTGTGCAGACAGGTGGCAGCAACTCGGTGCCGATCCCTGGACGATTTCCGTAATCAGTCAGGGACACTGTGTCCTGTTCATAACATCTCTACCTCCCCTGACAATGGATCCAGTGTCGTTGAGCTCCTTTGCCATGGGATTGGCAAGGGGCCAAGCCCTACGGGCAGAAGTCCAGACCATGTTAAAGAAGGGCGCTCCCCAGGAGGTCGTCGACGGTTCCCCAGGCTTCTTCAGTCGACTCTTTCTTGTAAAGAAGGCGTCTGGAGGCTGTAGACCAGTCATCGACCTCTCAGCCCTGAACAGGTTTGTCAAACAAACCCCGTTCGGCATGGAGACGGCGGACACTGTCAGACTTGCAGTGAGACCACAAGACTTCATGTGTACACTGGACCTGAAGGACACGTACTTCCAGATCTCAGTCCATCCGTCTTCAAGGAAGTACTTGAGATTCAGCCTAGACAACAAGATCTACCAGTTCAAGGTGCTGTGTTTCGGTCTCTCCACAGCACCTCAGGTATTCACCAGGGTGTTCACACTGATTTCTCCATGGGCACACAGGATTGGCATCCGTTTCCTCCGCTATCTGGACGACTGGCTGATCCTGGCAGACTCGGAGTCGATCCTTCTTCGACACCGAGACAAGCTTCTGGGACTTTGCCAAGATCTAGGGATCATGGTAAATCTCAAGAAGTCTTCCCTGCTTAAAACTCACCGACTGGTATATCTAGGCATGATCTTGGACACCAATCTCCACAAAGCCTTCCCATCAGATGACAGGATAGCAAGGCTGAGGAGGGTCGCAGTTCCTTTCCTCAGACGAGAAGAACTCCCAGCCCAATCATAGTTACGTCTCCTCGGTCACCTTTCTTCTCTGGCCCGTCTAGTTCCAAATTGTCGCCTCAGGATGAGATCCCTGCAATGGCGACTCAAGTCCCGGTGGAATCAAGGACACGATTCCCCGGACATCTTGGTCCCAATGGATCCTGCGGAACGGATGGATCTTCAGTGGTGGTTGACAGAGGAAAACCTACGTAAGGGAGTGGATCTTCTCGTCCTCCCCCCGGATTTGATGCTGTTTTCGGACGCCTCAAAAAAAGGGTGGGGGGCCCACGTTCTGAACCACAGGACCTCAGGCCTATAGTCAGAATTAGAAAAGTGCCTCCACATAAACCTGCTAGAAATGAAGGCTGTGTATCTGGCACTTCAATAGTTCCAACAATACATGGCGTATCACTCCGTGGTGGTGATGATTGACAACACCACGGTAGTGGCTTACATCAACAAGCAGGGAGGTACCTTTTCACAGCAGCTATCCCATCTTGCAGTAAAGATACTGAGATGGACCGAAGTCCACTCGATTCCACTATCAGCTCGCTTCATTCTAGGCAAGAGGAATGTGCTCGCCAACAGTCTGAGCAGGGCATCTCAGATAGTGAGTACTGAGTGGTCTTTGGATCGTCTAGTAGCCAACAAAGTCCTGACTTTGTGGGGTTCCCCGATGGTGGATCTGTTCGCGACAGCCTTGAATTTCAAGCTCCCGCTGTACTGCTCCCCAGTCCCGGACCCCAAGGCACTCTGGCAAGATGCCTCTCAACAACGGTGGGACAACATCGATGTCTACACCTTTTCCCCGTTCTGTCTGATGAGAAGGGTACTTAACAAGACCAGAATATCGGTCAACCTTTCGATGACCTTAATAGCTCCGCTATGGCATCACGCAGAGTGGTTCCCGGACCTTCTGCAGCTCCTGACGGAACTCCCAAGAGAACTTCCTCCTCGACACGAGCTACTCAGACAACCACATGCCAACATCTTCCACAAATCCGTAGCATCGCTACGATTTCACGCCTGGAGACTATCCAGTGTCTCCTCACAGAGAGAGGCTTTTTGCAACAAGTTGCAGAAAGGATGTCTCGACACCTGCGAAAGTCATCCGCAGGGGTCTACCAGGCAAAGTGGAGAGTCTTCTGTGGTTGGTGTCATGGAAGGAGTATCTCTCTACTCGATGCCACTATTCCAGCAATAGCGGAGTTTCTCGTGTATTTTCTGGAAGAAATGCGCCTTTCAGTCTCGTCAGTAAAAGGCTATCGCTCAGTCTTAAGTCTTGCCTTCAGGCTCAAAGGAATGGACATTTCCTCTTCGCTGGAACTTTCTCTACTCATACGAAGTTATGAACTTACCTGCCCCCAGTCGGAAGTGAGACCTCCTCCATGGAACGTGGTTCGAGTCCTCAGGTCTCTTAAGAGACCTCCTTTCGAACCATTACGCCAGGCTTCTGATCACCACCTGACTTGGAAGACGGTGTTCCTGCTTGCTCTGGCCTCGGCCAAGTGAGTCAACGAACTTCATGGTCTCTCGTATGACATCGCCCATTCAAGGGGATGGGGGGAGGTAACGTTCAGATCCGTCCCTGAGTTTATAGCTAAGACTCAGAATCCAGGAGTGCCGGACCCCCGGTTCGACTCCTTCCGGATTTCGAGTCTCCGTTCTGTAACAGATGACCCAGACCATCTCCTACTGTGCCCAGTAAGGAGTCTGAGGCTCTATCTTAAGAGAACAGCTGCAATTCGTCCTCGGGTGCAAGCATTGTTCGCGAGCACAGGAAGGACGAAGAGGAGGGTCACTAAGAATACAATCTCAGCTTGGATTCGCAGGGTTATCTACCATTCCCTCAATCCTGACCCTCCTCCGTCACGTCGCCCTAGAGCACATGATGTCTGGGGCATTGCTACGTCCCTGGCATTCAAGAGAAATTACTCTGTGATGCAGGTTCTACAAGCAGGGGTTTGGAAGCGTCAAACAACCTTCACAGCCCACTACCTGCAAGACGTGACCCACGGGAGGCTCGATACATTCTCTATCGGACCTGTGGTGGCTGCACAACAGCTGGTTTAAACCTCAGGCTCCTTAATGGACAAGGTTGAGGGCATTGTTACCCAGTTTTAGTCTGCATGAATGAAAAGTTATGCTTGGCCCTTATTCTTTTCTTCATTCTCCCCTCTCTTGGGGAAAGCAGCATCCTGGGTTCTCTGCACAGCTGACCTCAAACCACTGCAGGTAAACCATGTTTCCTTGTGTTCCTAGTACAGTATTAAGTTAATACTGTCACGCCCCCATACCCTTACGAGGTGGTATTGGGATCGTCCTAACCTAGATTTCTATCTAAAGGACTCCAGGTCAATTTCCTAGGACAAGTCACACTTCACTCCTTCACACACTAGCTTACGTAGGCCGCGGTCCTTGCAGAGCAAGGCCCTTGCGAGGTGCAGGGACTTCTTATCTTGAGTTCTAAGACACTCAGATACTGAGTCCCCGGGCAAAAGCCAAAGCCAGTACGGCTGGGACTTACCACCCTACCTAAGGGTTAAGTCACCCTAATTAAATAGCGTGGTTTGTATTTCGGTTACGGAACAAATGACAAATTCGTAGATAATTTGTATTTTTCCTAACCATACAAACCTTAGCTATTTAATCAAACTTGCCCGCCAGCCCTGTCCCCCGGGAAGTCCTACCTCTAAGCAAAGTGAGCTACTCACCGGTGTGTGAGGGGGGGAGGGGTAGCTAGGGGTAGTAAACCCTCGTTAAAAATCTAATGGCTCGTCATTTCAGCTACGCCGAAAGTAATACAGTGTACCAATTAAATAGCTAAGGTTTGTATGGTTAGGAAAAATACAAATTATCTACGAATTTGTCATGATTAGAGTGATCAAGGGTGTGGGGGTTTGTTGTTGCAACATCCCGCCATAGGAGCATTGCTTACCCGCTGCTGATTGGTAATAACCAGTTGGTTGTTGACATCTTGTTATGAAAGTTTTAACCTGCCATATTCGAGCTTCACTGATAGCATTCTTTTATGTAAAGAACTCAGGTTTGTATAGTTATGAAAAATACAAATTATTTCCAAATTTGTTTTATTTAATGGAGAAACACAGGAAAATAAATTGTGTGTGTTACATTCATATAAAACTTCATCAAAAAGATCTGAGAGACTTTGCAAGACTGAATAACCAGACAGGGCTTGGAACATTTACAAATCTTTGTAGGGAACTGAATTAGTAGCTAAAATTTAATCTATTGGGCAATTAAAATAGATGTCTATCCTTGGAATTAGTTTTCAGCTTTGTCATAGTACACATCATTAACACTTTTTGGTGTCGTTAGGTATTAGTAATAGTGATGATTTCATATTATATATATAAACTGTAAAGATATTTCTGTATATTAATTTTTTGGGACTCTCCCTTTACACTCAAGTATTGAAAATACTGATGTATGAAGAATATGGCTTTAATTTACAGTTTGTTCCTACTCGGATACAAACCTTTGTCCTTTAATAGGAGTACAGTATGATTTCAGAAAAACTCAGCTGTTAAAATTTTATAATGTGTTGATAATAACAGGTGGATAGTTGGACAGCTCCAACCCCCCCCCCCCTGCCTGCTCAATAGGTAGCCATTTTGTTTTTTGCTGTCAGATAGTACAGACACTGTACTGTACTTCTGGCGTCCTCAGCTGCTATTTTTATTTCTTTTTTTCTTTCTTCTAGTTTTTATTCCTAAAGGATGTTATTAAGGGGTTTGCCGTGTTCCTTTTAAATGTACATTAGCTGTCTGACAGTTTCTGTGTGACATGTCGATATACACTGTTTTTTTCTTGTTTAAGGGGACCGTCTGCTATGGTGGATAATGTAAAAGCTTGAAAAAATTAAGAATATATTTATTGTTTCTATTTATGCAGACACATGTTGTACATACATACTCTCAGATGTTTCAGCCTATTATTTCTACAAGTAATAAAGATAAAGCTGTCTTTAAATGGTGATGTCATCCTAACTGCGTCATCTGCATGATTGAGTTTGACAGAACTGTCTTTCGGTGTTTATTTTTGCATATTTACAGTGATTTTTTTCACTCGTTTCAAAATCTCGTATGTCTGGCAGAGTTGGAAGGCATTGGGAGAGGGAAGGCGAACGCAAACTGCGATATACAAGAAGACCAGCCTGGGTTTCGAAAGACATACGGAAGTTATGATGCATGCATGTTTGTTTACTTGCAGTTCGTATGCACATTGTGTTTTTTCCCATACTAATAAACCTTCAGTTATTTATGTGGATATTCTTTCTGGAAAGCTGGAAGGTAGCCATTAGACTAAAAGTGTGAGGTGGCAACCCTGCCTAACCGCTTGAGCGAGTAGGCTGGAGGTGGCTGGGGGGATACCCAGCCACCTCTATACTGTATATACTCTCACAGCTGTGAGCTACATCACATTTTATTTTGGCTCGGGAGAGAGTGGATGTGTCCTCTCACTCCTCCCAAGGCTGTCTTTGGACATTTTTAATCTCTTTCTCTTTTCAGGTGTACTTGCTGCTTCGGATCGCCTTCATTCGGACCTGTCCTGGGCACGAGTGTGCTGCGTGTGGTACCTTCATGTCATCGCTGGATACCGAGTCGCACTCTATGTCCTTCGTGTAGAGGGCATCATTGTGAGCAGGGTTCGCTCTGTGCAGAGTATAGGGAGTGGTCTGCCCCTAATGGGAGAAATTTGGACGGTGCAGAAAGAAGAAGGCTATGCGCGATCTTTCTCCCCCAGGGGCGAGGAAAGCACATTCCTCTTCTTCTCGCAACCTGTTACGATCCTCGTGGGGATCGAACCAGGTTCTTTTGAATTGAATAATTAAGTTAGGATTACTCGACCACTACCCACATTGAAAAAAAGGATTATAGAAAGAAAACTCGCAAAAGAAAACATAATTTTATTTACAACTAGTCAAAGGTCAATGTTTCTTGATTGAGTACTTAAGAAGCACTGAACTAAACAAAGAAAATCATCTGATTAGACTACACTCCAGCAAATAGGGGAACAGTCAAGATAGTAGACAAATAATACTTAAAGATAATACTCTTCACAGCAGCTCTCGACGGTTGACAGGAACGAGCTTCTCCATTTTCTTATCCTTCGGGACACTCTTCTCGTAATCGTCGTTCGCGACAATCTGAAGATCATCAGGATCGTGGGTCATCGTGATTCAAACGCTCTTCGTCTAGAATGCGTTCTTGCTCTAGAGCTTCACGCTCACAAGACCATCGGTCTTAATGCTCTCCTCGGAGGCGTTCCTCTTCACGAAGAGAAGTCTCGCAATTGTGCTTTGCATGATCATGAGCATCTGAGTGTAGACCTAAATCAAGACACTTGCGGTTTAGATCTCGACGATCTAGATCACGAGGACGAAGCTCCCGTTCAAAAGGGCAACGTTCACGCTCGCGAGGGCGCTGTTCATGAGAACGACGTTCATGATCATGAGGCCGATGCTCACGTTCAAGAGCTAGGCACTCATGACGTTCACGGCGTTCCCGATTGAGAGCTAGATGCTCACGTTCACAATCACGAACCGCGTGTTCACAATCATGGTCTAGACGTTTCTCGTCTAGAGGTAGAGGTAGGCGTTCGCCCAGTCCATCAGCGCGTAGCCCCTCAACCCGTCCTTCTCCTAAACAACCCCGAAACGACTCTGATCATGACCCAAACCGTTTCTCAGACAGGCGTCCAGCTAAACCTCCAGTGCCCTTTGCTGCTTAGGGTGCTTTAGTAAAGCGTTCACCTGTGCAACGCTTGGCAGCGCTTCCTGGTGTGACATATTCACCAACAATTAAGGTTGCCCCTACTCAGAGGCCCTCTCTGCCGACTTTGTCGGGTGTAGGTGTTCTTCTGCAGCAACAGGAATGTCCTAACGTTCCTTCTTTCAGTTTGGCTCTTAGTGCTCATGTTGCGAGCACTTCTGCTCGTGAATCACGCCCATTGTCGCGCGAAACTCGCGATTTTTCACGCAAATCTCGTGAATTGGTGATTTCCACGAGTGATTTTCGAGCAGAGGTTTCGGAACCGCGAGTAAGTACGGTACCAATACCTTCGCCTCCGGCTTCTACTACCTCTAGTGGCAGGCGTATACCCTTCCCAGAAGTTGTTTAAGGAGCCTTCTAATAGGTTCGCTGACATTCCTATTAGCCCGGACCGTCCTCCTCGTCCGTCGAAGGAACATATCCTGTTGCTGCAAAGACTCTCCCCTACGTCTGCGCAAGCTACCTCTTGAGCTCCCCCTAGGGAACGTTCTCCTCCTGGACTCTCAAGGGAAGCCCAGGGCTTACCTATAGGTTCTGAGCTCCCTGCATGGGTGAGTACCTTCCTCTCTACCCTGCAAAAGTCTTTGGGTGTCGCTCTTCCACCGCCACAGCGTCTAGTGGCAGGCGTATACCCTTCCCAGAAGTTGTTTAAGGAGCCTTCTAATAGGTTCGCTGACATTCCTATTAGCCCGGACCGTCCTCCTCGTCCGTCGAAGGAACATATCCTGTTGCTGCAAAGACTCTCCCCTACGTCTGCGCAAGCTACCTCTTGAGCTCCCCCTAGGGAACGTTCTCCTCCTGGACTCTCAAGGGAAGCCCAGGGCTTACCTATAGGTTCTGAGCTCCCTGCATGGGTGAGTACCTTCCTCTCTACCCTGCAAAAGTCTTTGGGTGTCGCTCTTCCACCGCCACAGCGTCCGACTGCTCCAGTCAGAGCTACTCCAAGAATTCCCTTGGAGTCTTCTTCGAGTTTGTCTCTTGGGAGTCTTGACCTTAGAGGGAGACCATCATCAGACAAGGCATGAAGATCTCCTTCATCTTGATCTTGTGGCAAGATGCCTCCTTCTTCTGACTCTTATATGGCTTACCTTCTCTTCACTCCAGTTAAGGCAAGGGAAATCATGACAATGAGACAGAAGAGGAGGATGAGAGGCATAACTCCACCACACTCCGATATCATCCACCTTAGGACAAGTAGGGACATGGGCTCTCCCAGGGAGATATCTGTACTGTACATCGCTTTAATCCTCAAGAAATTGAGGCATTGTAGTGCCTCTAGACCACCGTCATATTTCCTTATCTCCACCTGAGGAAGAGCCTTCGGCTCCCAATGCTGAGGCTTCGGCTGCCGGTGTCCAAAAACCCTCGCAAGTTCTTCCTTCTAACGTGGAGGAACACTTCTCTGTGTGAAGGGAGTCTAAGGACACCATAACCAAGCCTAAGAATGCTGCGGTAAGGGAAGCCTGTTTGGCTGAGACACCCCTTTGGCAGGTCCCTCGATCGATCCTGTTGACGACCCTAACCTACCCCAAGCTCTGGATGTGAGCCTGGAGGTAGATGAGCCATTGGACACGGACGATGAAAATCTTCCGAGAAAGCTAGTCCGAACTTTCACTCAGAACATGAGAGACAAGAGTCGGAGCATACCTTTTGGCAGGTCCTATCTTCCATTAGGGCTATCAATAGTGGTCAACTCCTGGCACCACCACCCAGGAGGGCAAGGATATGGTTCCCGATGAAATCTTCGAGACCCAAAAGACCCCTAGAACCATTGCAACGTTGCTTTGGTCTATAGGCCTGCTGGCTGCCAAAAGGAAGGCTATTGCCCAGATAGCCAGAACTTCTAGTTCCTTGAGGGCAGGTTCCTCCTCTGGATCTTTACCACTTCCTTTTTTCCCTCAAAGGAAGTTCTACGAGATCAAAGGAGAACCACATTTGACCATGTCCCTTGATCCTTCAGTGGAATCTCTGACGAAGGGTTTTCCGGCTCAAACCCTTACCTCTCTGAGGGCCTCTCTCTCAGCAGTTGAGCTCCTCAACGTAGAGAGAGGCGCAAAGTTTGCCATGCAGGCTGCTTCGTTGCTCGACATATGGTTGGGATCCTTGTGCTTATTGGTGTGCTCCCACGATCTTTCTGAGGCGTCTGCCAGGAAGACTTTGGAGTCTTTCCTTTTATCGGGTACCCGAACTCTTGAGTTCTTATTGCACCACGTCGTCAACTTGTGGGCGAATGCTATCCTCAAGAGAAGGGATACCGTCATTGGGAAAGTCCATTAGGAAGTGCTGAAGGTGGAAGTCTCACGGTTGAGGAATTCCACCCTTGAGGGCTCTTCTCTCTTCGTTCATGAGGAGATTGAGAGGGCTGCTGAATGATGAAGGAAATCATTGTACGATTCTCTCCTCAATAGGGCCATGACATCACAGCCCTATGGAAGACCTTCCCAGTCTTCTCGCGGTCAGCAGGCTGCTGCTTCTTCTTCTCCTCCCTCAGGACCTACCAAGGTGTCTAAACAGCCCTTTTAGTCCAAAAGCCGGAAAGGGAACTAGTCCTTCAGAGGAAAGAAGGGAGCGAAAGGCAGTGGCTTAGGTGGTTACTCCATCACTCCCACTAGGAATGGCATTCCTCTTCACCTACCACCTGTGGGAGGATGCCTGCAGTGCCTCTGGCAGAGGTGGCAGTTCTACGGGGGAGATCCCTGGACGATCGAAGTGGTCGCCTTAGGGTATCGCGTCCTGTTCATTCAATACCTCCCTCCTCTGACTCGGGATCCAGTACATCTAAGCTTCTATGCGAAGGGATCCGCAAAGGAGCTGGCCTTTAGGGCCGAAGTCCAGACCATGCTGCAGAAGGGCACTCTCCAAGAGGTTGCAGACGGGTCTCCAGGCATTTACAGCCAAATTTTTCTAGTGAAAAAGACGACTAGAGGCTGGAAACCAGTCATCGATCTCTCCCCTCTGAACAAGTTTGTTCAACAGACTCAGTTCAGAATTGAGACGGCAGACACAGTCATTCAGACGTTCGACCAAGGGACTTCGTGTGCACTCTGGATTTCGAGGATGCATACTTCCATATCCCAATCCAGGGAAGTATCTCAGGTTCATACACAAGGACAAAATATACCAGTTCAAGGTTCTATGCGTCGGTCTTGCGACAGTACCTCAGGTCTTTACCAGTTTGGTGATAGGAAATTTCTCCCCTGTAAGGGTAAGTCTCCTATTAAAGGACAAGGTTTGTATCTGTGTAGGAATAAATCACAAATTTTGATAATTTGTATTTTTCCTAACTACAAACCTGAGACTTGATTTTTCTCCTCATCCACCCCAAAATTCCTTGGAGAATGTCAAAGTGGCAACTCAGTCAGCTGGCAGGTGGGCTTGGCTTTCCTACAACAGTGGTACCTCTACATACGAATTTAATTCGTTCCACAACCGACTTCGGATGTAGAAAATGTTTGGATGTAGAAACGAATTTTCCCATAAGAATACATGGTAATTCATTTAATTCGTTCCTCGGCGTAAAAACCCATAATAAATCCTTAATAAATGGCTACACATAATCACACATAACAATAACATAACTGCATAATATGAAAGAAGCCTGTAAAAAAGATAATTATAAAGAAATAATAAATAAAAAATGTGTTTTATTGCCACTTTACCTTAGAGACAGGCCAACGCAGGTGTTGGATTTGCTACGCCAGGAGGAGACAGACGATCGGCGAGAAGGTAGACATGGTGTTAACATGTTCTTTAAATAAATATTTTCTCTCTCTCTCTCTCTCTCTCTCTCTCTCTCTCTCTCTCTCTCTCTCTCTCTCTCTCTCTCTCGTTCTTCTTCACTCTTAGTGTTAGAGACGTCTATTAATTTTTTCTGAGAGAGAGAGAGAGAGAGAGAGAGAGAGAGAGAGAGAGAGAGAGAGAGAGAGAGATTAAACAAAAATGAGAGATTAAACAAAAATGTGTTGTGTACATATGATTTTTAACAGCGTTAACGAGTTGAAAGACAGTTAAATGTAACTAAAAAAACAATATCAGCGAATCTGAATTCCTTTATTAACTAAAACAAATACAGTATTGATACAAACACACTTGTGTGCGTATGCGCAAACACACACACATGCACGAGGAGACACGATCGGCGAGGAGGTAGAGATGGTGACTGCGATAACATATCGTAACTTAAACTACGGAAATTTCAATCTAACTGAGTTACGGTATGTTATCGCAGTCACCATCTCTACCTCCTCCCTGACCGTCTCTCTTACTGTGTAGCAATTCTTGCACCTGTGTGTGTGTTTGTGCATACGCACACAAGTGTGTTTGTATCAATATTTGTTTTAGTTAATAAAGGAATTCAGATTAGCTGTTATTACTTTCTTAGTTACATTTAATTGTTTTTCAACTCGTTGACACTTAAAAATCATATGTACTCTAAACACATTTTTGTTTAATCTCTCTCTCTCTCTCTCTCTCTCTCTCTCTCTCTCTCTCTCTCTCTCTCTTGGAAAAAAATAATAGACGTATCTAACACTATAACAGCGAAGAAGAACGAGAGAGAGAGAGAGAGATTTTATTTAAAGAACATTTGTTCCGTAACCGAAATACAAACAGAGGGTTTACAGAGGGTTTACCTTTTAGCGCAGCTGAAATGGCGAGCCAATAGTTTTAACGAGGGTTAATTACCCCCGCGCTTGTTAGCGGGGGGTGGGGAAGGGTAGCTTGCTACCCCTCCCCCCTCCACACACCGGTGACTTGATTCACTTCACTTTTGGCTCGGCGGTGATCAGACGTGTCTGCTCATCGCCCTCGTGACAGCCTTTAATTTTCTGCTTTTTCTTTTCAGCGTGTGTGTTGGTTGGAAGTTGACCTTCAGTTATTTCTTCTATATTATTTACGATGCATACATGCCCTGGAGTTGCCGGTCGTCCTTGTGGGACTTTCATGTCGGACGTGAATACGGATCCGCACACCCTCTGCCCTCAATGTCGGGGCCGACGGTGTGACCAGGAGAACATGTGCCGTGAGTGCAGGGAGTGGTCTGCCTCCCAGTGGGAGAGGTTTGGCCGTCGGCGTAAGAAGAAGTCCAAGAGAGACCGTTCTCCTCTGGGGTTAGCTTTGAAGGAGGAAGGTTCTCGGGACTCTTCTTCCGCCGCCCAAACCTCCTCCGAAGCTCCCCCTCGTCTGCCTCCTAAGGAGAGTCGGCCGAGTGGGAGCGCAGGCCCTTGTTCTGTTTCCCGACGTTCGGTGGGGGGAGAGGGCATCGCCTCCCATAGCGAGGCGGTTCCCCCTCCTCCTCCGGGGGAGGTTATTGATAATGCCTTATCCAGTGATGATCTTTTACAGATTTGGTCGTCCCTGGGGCTTAAGGGCTTGCCCTCCAGGGTCGCTCTTATTGACCTTGTCTCGTTGGGGGCCGCTGTTAAGCAGTTGCCAGCGGTAGCAGAGGTAGACCCTCTGTCTATTGTCGACGTCATGGTGACAGAGGCCTCTGACGTGGCTGGGCAATAGGCCGCAGGTGCTGTTGCGGGTGATGGTGCTAAAGGCTCTCCTCCTCCTTCCGTACATCCTTCGAAGGGGGAAGTGAGTCCTTCGGTCTCGGCTGCTGCTCAGCTTCCTTCTGAGGGAAGTGCTTTGACGGAGACTCCCCTTCGGAGGACCGATGGTCCCGACGATCTTCCCCGAGGCCGCCTCCGCCGTAAGGCTCACCGTCCGCTACGCCACAAGGGCCTCCCTTCCCCTTACAGGGGGACTAAGAGGCGCCTTTTTGGGTCTTCATCCTCCGGGGGGGACCTCCTCGTCAGCCTCAACCTACAGCTCCGCCTTCCTTGAACCTCTCTGCAGACCGCTCACCATCTCCTGCCAGATCTTCGCCTTCTGGAGAACCCGTCACCCGACGGGCAACGGTCCCTTCGGGGCTAAGGGATCCTTCCCTTACGCGAGCAGTGCTAGCGCACAAGCGCTCTCCTGCTCGCCAGCGCTCTCCTGCTCGCCAGCGCTCTCCTGATCTTCAGCGCTCTCCTGCTCGTCGACGATCTCCTGCTCGCCGACGCTCACCTGCTCGTCGGCTCTCTCCGGATGTTCGCCCCCCTCGACAGCACTCTCCTTTCTCGTCAGCTCTCTTCCGAGCGTCAGCGCTCATTTGAGGACCATCGCCCTGCGGTCTCTGACCACCCTTTAGTTCCTGCTGAGCTCCCTGCTCACCATCTGCCTGGTCCTGTGGCTACGCAACATCGTGCTGCGCGTGTGTCAAAAACACATGTTCGCCAACGCGCCAGCGATCTCCCAGTTCCTGCTCGTGAACCCGCCGCGCGACCTGTCCTTTCACATGACACGCGTCGACCTTCTGCTCGCCAGCGATCACCTACGCACCAGCGATTACCTCCTCGCCAGCGTTCACCTGCTTGCACAGGCGATCTTAGTATCGCCTATTCAACAGCGACAGCTAGCGCGACGTTCTCCAACGCTCCTGAAGGAACATGGTTCGCCAGCTTCTAGCTCGCCATCGCGCGATTGCCCGCCTGCGCATGCTGCTCACCAACGCTCGCCCCTGCGCGATCGCCCTCTTGCGCATGCTGCTCGCCATCGCTCGCCACTGCACGATCGCCCTCCTGCGGATGCTGATCACCATCGCAAACCATCACGCGATCGCCCACCTGCGCATGCTGCTCGCCATCGCTCAACATCACGCGATCGCCCTCCTGCGCATGCTGCTCGCCATCGCTCACCCCTGCACGATCGCCCTCCTGCTGATGCTGATCACCATCGCACCCCATCACGCGATCATTCACCTGCGCATGCTGCTCACCATCGCTTGCCATTACGCGGTCATTCACCTGCGCATGCTGCTCACCATCGCACGCCAATGCGTCGACATGCCACATCACGCCATCGCCAACTTGAGCGACTGCACTCACCAGCTTGTCATCGATCGCCCGTGGATCTACATCGCCAGCGATCTTCCTCACCTACGCGGCAGCGCGTTCCCTCGCCTTCGCCCCAACGCTTGCGTTCGTTGCCTCGGACACGCGTTCATTTACCTGCCCACCCTCGCGCCCACTCGCCTGCGTGCCCACGTGCCTGCGCGCCCACGCGACCACTCGCCTGCGCGCTACCGCGACCGCTCGCCTGCGCGCTAGCGCGACCGCTCGCCTGCGCGCTAGCGCGACCGCTCGCCTGTGCGCCCGTGCGATCATCCACCTGCGCGCCCGTGCGATCATCCACCTGCGCGCCCGTGCGATCATCCACCTGCGCGCCCGTGCGATCATCCACCTGCGCGCCCGTGCGATCGCTCGCGACCATTCGTCTTCGCGCGACCATTCGCCCTCGGGCGACCATCGTTCGCGGCGAATTCCGCAGCCGGTGGTAGCAGCAGGAACGCGTGCTCCTAGACGGCACTCGGGATCACCTCCATCCAAACACAGGTTGGTAGTGCAGGACGAGGAGAGGTTAGTACATCATTCTTCCCCACCTTCTTTTCAGGCAGGTACCGTCGTGTCCACTCCAAAGGATCGCCCGATCCCTTTCCCTTTAGCGAAGATTTTGGACTCTGTGTCCTTGGAGCAGCAGACTTGGTTTGGTCCTCTGGCACGGGCGTTAGTGAGGGTTATGAAACCAGCACTCGCCGGCCAGGGTAACAAACCAACGGCTGTCTCTCCTACGCTGAAGAGAAAGAGAGGAGTGGACTTCGTGGTGACTTCCCCCAGGGCGAAGTTGGTTCCCAAGAGGTCGGTCGCGAAGGTCCCTTCTCCTGCACGAGTACTCTCTCCTTCTCCCGTGGACGAGGCCTTTCCGTCCTCAGGTGAATCCAGTGGGGCGGTAGTCTTCCCCTCGGCACCAGGGGGGGAGACTTCGCTTCAGGCAGGAGATTCGTCTCGTGAGGAAGGGGCCCCTCGAACCTCGTTGTTGGGATCCTGTATCCCTCCCAGGAGGGAGTCCAAGGATTCCAAGACCGTCCCTAAATCCTCTGCAAGGATTCGTCAGGAACCCACGACTACCCAGGGGAATGTCCACGTATCACCCCAGGAAGAGATTCCTGGGGCAGGAGACTTAGCTGCCAGCCCGCAGGGAGGAGAACAGCAAGAATCCGAACATGCCTTCTGGCAGGTCCTAAGCCTGATAAGGCAAGTTAACGGGCTTACAGATCCAGTCATCGCCCCCCGTGAAGGCAAAGACACGATTCTGGATGAAGTGTTTGACGTTCGGAAGGCCCCTAAGACCAGTGCAGCTCTGCCCTGGTCTCGGGGGCTGAAGAGTGCCAGGGCTAGGGCCAACGCTCAGCTCGCACTTCTTGCCTCCTCCAGTCGTTCCACTGCCGGGAACAAGCTCATCCCTCCTCCTCGCCTCCAGCAGAGGAGGTATTTCGAGATCCTGGGTGAGCACAACCTCGCTCTTCCTCTCCATCACTCTGTGGAGGAGCTGGCGAAGGGAGTTCCCCTTGAGAAACTCTCTGCCCGGCAGGTGTCGTTCTCGGCGGCAGAGATCCTTAACCGCGAGAAGGTCGCTAAGTGTGCCATGCAGGCCACTTCGTGGCTGGACTTCTGGCTAGGATCTCTGGGCATCCTATTGCGATCGGAGGACTTGTCCAAGGAGACCAATAGGAAGGCCCTGGAGACCTTCTTGCTCTCGGGCACCCGCTCCATCGAGTTTTTGGCGCACCAGGTTACCACCCTGTGGGCCAACTCGGTGTTGAAGCGTCGCGATGCTGTGTCCGAGAGATTCCATCCGAAGATCCCCGCCGTAGATGTGTGTAGGCTCCGACATGCTTCAATTCTGGGGGAGAGCCTGTTTGAGCCTCAAGACATGGAGCGAACAGCTGAGAGGTGGAGGAAATCCAGCACGGACTCCCTCCTCCACAGGGCCCTTACAACTCGGCCCTATAAGCCTCCAGCCCCGCCACAACAGCAGCAACAGCCTCGTAAGGCTCCCAAACAGGCACCGGCAGCTAAGAAGGTGGTGTCTAAGCCCCAGCCCTTTCCAGCCAAGGCCAAGAGGGACGGTAAGTCCTCCAGGGGAGGCAAGACTCCTAGGGGTGGCAGCCGCGGCCGCAAGCCCTAGGGGTGGCAGTCCCCCTGCATGCCCACCTGTGGGGTGATGTCTTCAGCGTTGTGTCCGCAGGTGGCAGCAACACGGGGCCGATGCTTGGACGGTCTCTGTGATCGGCCAAGGTTATCGCGTCCCGTTCACAACATCTCAACCTCCCCTGACAGCGAATCCAGTGTCGTTGAGCTCCTATGCCACGGGATCGGCGAAGGGGCTGGCCCTTCAGGCCGAAGTTGAGACCATGCTCGAGAAGGGTGCTCTCCAGGAGGTCGTGGACGGCTCCCCAGGCTTCTTCAGTCGACTCTTTCTTGTAGAGAAGGCTACTGGAGGCTGGAGATCTGTCATCGATCTCTCAGCTCTGAACAGGTTTGTCAAACAAACCCGGTTCAGCATGGAGACAGCAGACACGGTCAGACTTGCGGTGAGACCACAAGACTTCATGTGTACACTGGATCTAAAGGACGCGTACTTCCAGATCCCAATCCATCCATCTTCCAGGAAGTACCTGAGATTCTGCATAGACAACAAGATCTACCAGTTCAAGGTGCTGTGTTTCGGTCTCTCCACAGCTCCTCAGGTGTTCACCAGAGTGTTCACCCTGATCTCATCTTGGGCGCACAGGAACGGCATTCGTCTCCTTCGTTACCTGGACGATTGGCTGATCCTAGCAGACTCGGAGTCGACCCTTCTTCGGCACCGAGACAGGCTTCTGGATCTTTGCCAGGATCTGGGGATCGTGGTAAACCTCGAGAAGTCCTCTCTGCAGCCGTCCCAACGACTGGTTTATCTAGGCATGCTAATAGACACCAATCTCCACAAAGCCTTTCCATCAGACGACCGGATAGCAAGGCTGAGGAGGGTGGCGGAACCCTTCCTCAGGCGAAAAGAACTCCCCACCCAATCGTGGATGCGTCTCTTAGGCCACCTATCCTCCCTGGCCCGTCTGGTTCCAAACAGCCGCCTCAGGATGAGATCCCTTTCAATGGCAGCTCAAGTCCCGGTGGAATCAAGGATCCGATTCCCCGGACATTCTGATCACAATGGGGTCTCTGGAACAGACGGACTTGCAGTGGTGGCTGGCCGACGAGAACCTGCGGAAGGGAGTGAGTCTTCTCGTCCTCCCCCCGGAGTTGACTCTGTTTTCGGACGCGTCAAAAGAAGGGTGGGGGGCGCACGTTCTGAACCAGAGGGCCTCAGGCCTTTGGTCGGAATCAGAAAAGTGCCTACACATCAACCTGCTAGAATTGAAGGCCGTCTTTCTGGCTCTTCAGCAGTTCCAACGGTCCCTGGCGTGTCACTCCGTGGTGGTGATGAGCGACAACACCACGGTAGTGGCTTATATCAACAAGCAGGGAGGCACTTTTTTGCTACAGCTATCCCATCTTGCAGTAGAGACTCTGAGGTGGACCGAGACCCACTCGATAACACTGTCTGCTCGCTTCATTCCTGGCAAGAGGAATGTGCTCGCCGACAGTCTGAGCAGGGCTTCGCAGATAGTGAGTACCAAGTGGTCTTTGGATCCTCAGATAGCCAACAAAGTCCTGACTTTGTGGGGTTCCCCGACTGTGGACTTGTTCGCGACAGCCTTGAACTTCAAGCTGCCCCTGTACTGTTCACCATTCCCGGACCCCAAGGCACTCTGGCAAGATGCTTTCCAGCAACGGTGGGACAACATCGACGTGTACGCCTTCCCACCGTTCTGTTTGATGAGAAGGGTGCTCAACAGGACCAGACTATCGGTCAACTGTTCCATGACTCTGGTAGCTCCGCTATGGCATCACGCGGAATGGTTTCCGGACCTTCTGCAACTCCTGACGGATCTCCCAAGGGAGCTTCCTCCACGACACGAGCTTCTCAGACAACCCCACTCCGGCGTCCCTCACAGGGCCGTAGCCTCGCTTCGGCTTCACGCCTGGAGACTATTCAGCGTCTCCTCGCGGAGAGAGGCTTTTCGCAACAGGTTGCGGAGAGAATGTCTCGGCACCTGCGAAGGTCCTCTGAGGGAGTCTACCAAGCAAAGTGGAGAGTCTTTTGTGGTTGGTGTTGTGGGAGGGGTATCTCTCCACTCAATGCCACTATTCCAGCAATAGCGGACTTCCTCGTGTATCTGTCTCGGCAGTGAAAGGCTATCGCTCAGCCTTAAGCTTGGCCTTCAGATTGAAGGGCGTGGATATTTCTTCATCGCTAGAACTCTCTTTACTTATACGTAGCTATGAGCTTACCTGCCCCCAGTCGGAAGTGAGACCCCCTCCTTGGAACGTGGTTCGAGTCCTCAGGTCTCTTAAGAGACCTCCCTTCGAGCCATTACGCCAGGCCTCCGATCACCACCTGTCTTGGAAGACGGCTTTCCTACTCGCCTTGGCTTCGGCCAAGCGAGTTAGTGAACTTCATGGTCTCTCGTACGACATCGCCCATTCAAGGGGATGGGGGGAGGTAACGTTCAGGTTCGTCCCTGAGTTTGTTGCCAAGACTCAGAATCCTGGAGTGCCGGATCCTCGGTTCGACTCTTTCAGGATCGCGAGTCTCCGTTCTGTAACAAGCGACCCAGACCAGCTGCTACTATGTCCAGTGAGGTGTCTGAGGCACTACTTGAAGAGAACGGCTGCAGTCCGTCCTCATGTGCGAGCTTTGTTTGTGAGCACAGGCAAGACAAAGAGGAGGGTCACCAGAAACACCATCTCAGCTTGGATTCGAAGGGTTATCCACCATGCCCTGAATCCTGACCCTCCTCCGTCACGTCGCCCTCGGGCCCACGATGTCAGGGGTATTGCTACATCCCTGGCCTTCAAGAGAAACTTCTCTGTGACGCAGGTACTTCAAGCTGGGGTCTGGAAGCGTCAAACGACCTTCACAGCCCACTACCTGCAAGACGTGACCCACAGGAGCCTCGATACGTTTTCTATCGGCCCTGTGGTGGCTGCACAACAGCTGGTCTAACCTCAGGCTCCTTTTTGGACAAGTAGCAGTAGGTTGAGGGCGTTGTTACTCGGTCTTAGTCTGCGTGAATGAAAGAGTATGTCTGACCCTTACTTCATTCTTCATTCTCCCCTCTGTTGGGGAAGCAGCATCCTGGTCCTCGCATAGCTGACCTCGACCTCTGCAGGTAAACCATGCTTCTTTGTGCTCCTAGTATTAAGCTTAATACTGTTGCGTCTCCCATACCCTGACGAGGTGGTATGGGGAACGTCCTATCCTAGAATTCCTATCTGAAGGTCTCAAGGTCAACTTCATAGGACGAGTCACACTCTCCTCCTCGCACTGCTTATGTAGGCCACTCGTTCCTAGCGATGCTAGGAACTTGTGAGGTACAGGGGCTCCCTCTCTCTAGTGCTGCTCACTGAGGGATCGAGCCCCCGGGCAAGCCGAAGTCAGTAAGGCTGGGGACTTTCCACCCTTCCTAAGGGGTAAGTCACCCTCTGTAAATAGCGTGGTTTGTATTTCGGTTACGGAACAAATGACAAATTCAAAGATAATTTGTATTTTTCCTAACCATACAAACCTTAGCTATTTACACATATGTGCCCGCTGCCCCTGACCCCCAAGTCAAGTCCTACCTCTAAGTGAAGTGAAGCAAGTCACCGGTGTGTAGAGGGGGGAGGGGTAGCAAGCTACCCTTCCCCACCCCTAGCTAACTAGCGCGGGGGTAATTAACCCTCGTTAAAACTATTGGCTCGTCATTTCAGCTGCGCTAAAAGGTAAACCCTCTGTAAATAGCTAAGGTTTTATGGTTAGGAAAGATACAATTTTCAATATTAATCTTACCCGGTGATCATGTAGCTGCAGCTCTGCTGCCCGACAGAAAAAACCTACGGGCGGGATACGCCAGCGATCGCTATACAGGTGGGGGTGTACAACAACAGCGCCATCTGTCGAGTAGGTACTCCAGTACTTCTTGTCAACAAAGAACCAATTTTCTCTCTGTCGTGCCACCGGCAAGACCTACTTGATACGCTGTTGTTTCTGGAGTTGATTTTCACGCTTTTTGGTGATGTATTCTCTCTAGTTATTAGCTTTCGCTGTACAGAAGTTATCATCAATACTTTATCACTTTCATTGATTAGATTTTGGATTATTTGTTGACGACTTGGATAGATTTTGGATTTCCCCCTTTGACTAATTCAAGATGTCTGACCCTACTCAAGTCCCCAAGTACAGGCAGTGTAGCGCTAGGGACTGTTCTAGGCGTCTTCCGAAGGCCTCTATAGATCCTCACACCGTTTGTTCCAATTGTAGGGGTAAAGCCTGTCAATTGGAAGATCGATGTGAGGAATGCGCTGGGCTTTCGGAATTCGATTTTCAAGAATTCCTTAAGAATGCACGTTGGCTAGAGAAGGATAGGATCAGGAGGAGTTCGTCTCGCTCTTTTGATTTTTCCTCTCCCCATGCCCCTCAACCTATTCCTTCCCCTGTAGTGGTTACACCCGACCCTTCTACTAGCTCTCATCAACCCTCGATGGCGGATATGATGCGTGCCATTCAGGCTCTTGGTGACAGAGTTGAGTCATTAGCGAATGACCGCAATCAACTCTTGGCCGACGTCAAAGAGTTGAAGGAGAAAAGTGCAGTGGGAAGTGTAGTGAGTGCAAGTGCAGTGAAAAGTGTCAGTGTTACGCATGAGGGTGCATCTGTTCGTGCCAGTCGTCCTCCCAGTCCGGGACCTCTTGCAAGCTCCCAAGCCCAGGGGAGAAGCAATGTCGAAGGACCAAAGGGTTCGACAGGCCTTGATCAGCGTACAGATGTACCCTCAGTGGTTGAGGACGTATCTTGCAGAGATCGTCCCACCCACAAACAGACGAGTGAGCCCATTCATTCCTCGTCTGCGGAAGAAGTTTCTCGTCAGAAACGCTGGACCAAGGTCTCACGACCTCTCAAGCGCAAGGTCCCTTCCGAGCGAGTCCAACGGCCCAGGTGTAGCCACTGGGTCAGTTCGGACTCGCCGCAGTCTTCCGAAGACTGCACACCTCCCAAGAGAGGTAGAGTGGTTCCGCAGCAGGCAATCACTCCGTCTGTTGCCGCACCAACCGCTGTAGACCCTAAGTGGTCTTTGCTGCAGTCTATGCAGACTCAGCTAGCTTCCTTCATGCAAGAGTATCGTGCTGAGAAGGTTGACGCTGCACCCGTTAACCTACAACCTGCCACGGTTGTGCGCTCAGCTGACACTGCGGCTGCCTGCTCCCACACTCCGGCTGTGAGAGCTCCACCACCGATGCGCAGTCGACCCTGCCAGACGCATGTTGACGTTAGCCGACGTGCGGCACCCTCCGTTGACATGCGTGAGCTACCGCATCAGCAGTGGGAAGGTGCAGTCAAGCTGCCGTGTTTTGACGCAATGCAGCAGTCTCCGCAACCCACGGCAGTCCCCACCACGCACCACCACTCCGCTTTTGTTGTTGCCAGCTCTCAGACTGACCAGCAGCGACATGATGTTGGATCCAGTGCAGCTACGCATGCACCCGTGCTGCCGGATTCAGCCGTTCAGCTTTCTTCTCCTCCTTTGCCGCTTCCTCCTCAGCATTCGGATGAAGGAATCTCTGATGACGACGAAGCTGCGCATTTGGACGATCAACACTCCGACATAGATGAACCCAAGACTACGCCTCCCTCCTTAGACTTTAGGAAAGTCCTTGCCCTGTTTAAGGAGTTGTATCCGGACCAGTTTGTGTCTGCAGCTCCACGCTCACCTCCCTCTGAGTTCGCTTTAGGCATGCAGTCAGCAGTTCCTGCCTTTACGAAGCTCGTACTCGCTCGCTCATCCAAGAGAGCTTTAAGGGTACTAGGAGAGTGGTTGCAGGCCAAGAAGCAACTTGGGAAGACATCCTTCATCTTTCCCCCGACCAAGCTTGCTTCCAAATCTAGCGTCTGGTATGCCACGGGAGAAGTTCTCGGCTTGGGAGTTCCTGCCTCTGCCCAGGGCGACTTCTCAAGTCTGGTAGACTCTCCCCGCAGACTGGCTATGAGACGCTCCAAGATTTGCTGGACCTTTTCGGACATGGACCATCTTTTGAAGGGAGTTTTCCGTGCGTTTGAGATCTTCAACTTCCTGGACTGGTGTTTGGGAGCGTTGAGCAGAAAGACCTCCCCTTCGGATAAGGACTCTGCCATGCTCATCATGTCCTGCATGGACAAAGCCATTCGGGATGGGTCTGGCGAGCTTGCGGCTTCTTTCGTGTCTGGAGTTCTTAAGAAGCGAGATCACCTTTGCTCATTCTTGTCGGCGGGGGTCACACCATGTCAGAAGTCAGAGCTGATGTTTGCTCCGCTATCCAAGTGTCTCTTTCCTGAAGAGCTGATCAAGGGGATTGCCGCCTCGTTGATCCAGAAAGACACCCATGACCTGGTGGCGTCATCCGCACGTAAAGTCACAGCTTTACCTTCCGTGCCTAGACCTAGGATGGACACACCAGCGTCTAGGTTCATTCCGCCCTTTCGTGGCAGAACCTCCAGCAGAGTTGGTACCCGTGCCGATAGTCAACGTGGCAAAAAGAAGAAGGGTTCCAAGTCCTCAAAAGGCAGAGTCTGACTGCCATCTTCTCCAGACAGCAGTGGGAGCCAGGCTCAAGAACTACTGGCAGGCCTGGGAGAACAGGGGTGCAGACGCACAGTCTGTAAAGTTACTCAGAGAGGGGTACAGGATTCCATTCTTGCGCAAGCCCCCTCTAGCAACAACTCCCATCCACCTCTCTCCCAGGTTCAGAGAGGAGGACAAGAGGCTAGCTTTACAGCAAGAGGTGTCTCTCTTGCTACAAAAGGGAGCGGTAGTCATAGTCCGGGACCATCAATCCCCGGGCTTCTACAACCGTCTCTTCTTAGTAGCGAAGAAGACAGGAGGGTGGAGACCGGTGCTGGACGTCAGTGCTCTAAATGTCTTTGTCACCAAGCAGACGTTCACCATGGAGACGACGAAGTCGGTGCTAGCATCGGTCAGGAAGGAAGACTGGATGGTCTCGTTAGACCTAAAGGACGCGTACTTTCACGTCCCCATCCACCCAGATTCCCAACCTTTCCTAAGGTTCGTCTTTGGGAAGGTGGTTTACCAGTTCCAAGCCCTGTGCTTTGGCCTAAGCACGGCACCTCTAGTGTTTACCAAACTGATGAGGAATATTGCCAAATTCCTGCATTTAGCAGACATCAGAGCCTCCCTCTATTTGGACGACTGGCTTTTAAGAGCTGCGTCAAGTCGTCGCTGTCTGGAGAATCTCAAATGGACTATGGATCTGACCAAGGAATTGGGTCTCCTGGTCAATTTAGAAAAGTCCCAACTCGTCCCATCCCAAACTATAGTCTATCTAGGTATGGAGATTCAGAGTCAAACTTTTCGGGCTTTTCCGTCGGCCCCCAGAATCAGTCAAGCCCAAGAATGCATCCAGAGCATGCTGAAAAGGAACCGATGTTCAGTCAGACAGTGGATGAGTCTAATAGGGACGCTTTCATCGCTGGACCAGTTCATCGTGTTGGGGAGACTCCACCTCCGACCCCTTCAGTATCACCTAGCTGCTCACTGGAGAAAGGACATGACGCTAGAAGCGGTCTCAGTTCCTATATCCGAGAAGATGAAGTCTGCACTGACTTGGTGGAAGATCAACATTCTTCTCAGGGAAGGTCTACCACTGGCTGTTCAGACCCCCGACCACCTTCTCTTCTCGGACGCATCGGACACGGGCTGGGTTGCGACACTGGACGGTCGGGAATGCTCGGGCACGTGGAATCCGGATCAAAGAGCACTACACATCAACTGCAAGGAGCTACTGGCAGTTCATCTGGCCTTGAGAAGCTTCAAGTCCCTCCTTCTAGGCAAGGTGGTGGAGGTGAACTCCGACAACACTACAGCCTTGGCGTACATCTCCAAGCAAGGAGGGACTCATTCGATGACGTTGTTCGAGATCGCAAGGGACCTCCTCACCTGGTCAAGAGATTGAAAGATATCGCTTGTAACGAGGTTCATTCAAGGCGACATGAATGTCATGGCAGACCGCCTCAGCCGGAAGGGTCAGATCATCCCTACAGAATGGACCCTTCACAAGAATGTTTGCAACAGACTATGGACCCTGTGGGGTCAGCCCACCATAGATCTGTTCACTACCTCGATGACCAAGAGGCTCCCAAATTATTGCTCACCGATTCCGGACCCAGCAGCAGTTCACGTAGATGCCTTTCTTCTGGATTGGTCCCATCTAGACCTTTATGCGTTCCCCCCGTTCAAGATTGTCAACAAGGTACTGCAGAAGTTCGCCTCTCACGAAGGGACAAGGTTGACGTTGGTTGCTCTCCTCTGGCCCGCGAGAGAATGGTTCACCAAGGTACTGCAATGGCTAGTAGACGTTCCCAGGACTCTTCCTCTAAGAGTGGACCTTCTGCGTCAGCCGCACGTAAAGAAGGTACACCCAAGCCTCCACGCTCTTCGTCTGACTGCCTTCAGACTATCGAAAGACTCTCAAGAGCTAGAGGCTTTTCGAAGGAGGCAGCCAGAGCGATTGCCAGAGCAAGGAGGACATCCACTCTCAAGGTCTACCAGTCAAAATGGGAAGTCTTCCGAAGCTGGTGCAAGGCGAATTCAGTATCCTCAACCAGTACCTCTGTAACGCAGATAGCTGACTTCCTTTTACACCTAAGGAAGGTAAGATCCCTATCAGCTCCTACGATCAAAGGTTACAGAAGCATGTTGGCAGCAGTCTTCCGCCACAGAGGCTTAGATCTTTCCAACAACAAAGATCTACAGGACCTCCTTAAGTCTTTTGAGACCTCAAAGGAGCGTCGGTTAGCCACACCAGGTTGGAACTTAGACGTGGTTTTAAGGTTCCTGATGTCAGCAAGGTTCGAACCGCTTCAATCAGCCTCTTTTAAAGATCTCACTTTGAAGACTCTTTTCCTCGTTTGCTTAGCAACAGCTAAAAGAGTCAGTGAGATACACGCCTTCAGCAGGAACATAGGATTTACATCTGAAATGGCTACATGTTCCTTACAGCTTGGTTTTTTAGCTAAAAACGAACTCCCTTCTCATCCTTGGCCCAAATCGTTCGAGATTCCAAGTCTGTCCAGTTTGGTTGGAAACGAACAAGAGAGAGTACTATGCCCAGTAAGAGCTCTTAAGTACTATTTAAGACGTACGAAGCCATTACGAGGACAATCAGAAGCTTTATGGTGTTCTATTAAGAAACCTGCTTTACCGATGTCGAAGAACGCAGTTTCTTATTACATCAGACTTTTGATTAGAGAAGCCCATTCTCATCTGAATGAGGAAGACCATGCTTTGCTGAAGGTAAGGACACATGAAGTTAGAGCTGTCGCTACTTCAGTGGCCTTCAAACAAAACAGATCTCTGCAGAGTGTAATGGATGAAACCTATTGGAGAAGCAAGTCAGTGTTCGCATCATTTTACCTTAAAGATGTCCAGTCTCTTTACGAGAACTGCTACACCCTGGGACCATTCGTAGCAGCGAGTGCAGTAGTAGGTGAGGGCTCAACCACTACATTCCCATAATCCCATAACCTTTTTTAATCTTTCTCTTGAAATGCTTTTTATTGTTGTTTTTGGGTTGTACGGAAGGCTAAGAAGCCTTTCGCATCCTGGTTGATTTGGCGGGTGGTCAAATTCTTTCTTGAGAAGCGCCTAGATTAGAGGTTGTGATGAGGTTCTTTAGTATGGGTTGCAGCCCTTCATACTTCAGCACCTAGGAGTCGCTCAGCATCCTAAGAGGATCGCGAGGCTCAGTAAGGAAGACGTACTTAAAAAGGCAGAGTAATGGTTCAAGTCGACTTCCTTACCAGGTACTTATTAATTTTATGTTTGTTATTTTGAATAACTGCTAAAATGAAATACGGGATACTTAGCTTCTAATGTTAACATGTATGCTGGTCTCCACCCACCCCCCTGGGTGTGAATCAGCTACATGATCACCGGGTAAGATTAATATTGAAAAATGTTATTTTCCTTAGTAAAATAAATTTTTGAATATACTTACCCGGTGATCATGAATTAAAGGACCCTCCCTTCCTCCCCATAGAGACCCAGTGGACCGAGGAGAAAATTGGTTCTTTGTTGACAAGAAGTACTGGAGTACCTACTCGACAGATGGCGCTGTTGTTGTACACCCCCACCTGTATAGCGATCGCTGGCGTATCCCGCCCGTAGGTTTTTTCTGTCGGGCAGCAGAGCTGCAGCTACATGATCACCGGGTAAGTATATTCAAAAATTTATTTTACTAAGGAAAATAACATATTATCTTCGAATTTGTCATGTTAATGCTATGTTTAGAGAGAAACAGAAAAAAAGAGAAGTCTTATTTAAAAGAGCTTGTTAATGTTATCTTGGTTTTCTTTGCTTCACTTTTTTCTTTCTTTCTGTTCATCACGCTGGCCCTTCTCACAAATGATCATTGCCAACAATCTCTTTGTCCTTTATCCCTATCAACAAAAAGCGTTCTATCTCTTCCAGGGTATTGCTACGATGTCTTGTAATAATGGTGATCCCCTTCGATGGTTATTTTCTTTAATGGCTGCCTTCAGCTTGATGATCCTCGAGATCGTAGGCCTATTCCGGCCATATTGTTTAGCCATACAGTATCACTCTCATGCACACTGCTCTCATGTTTTTCTATAATTTCTTGCTTCAATTCTAATGAAAGAATTGCCTTCTTCTTGTACTGAAACTTAGCTTCTTAGGCACCATGATTATAGGTAAAATCAAAAAGGAAATGTGAGAAAAGGAAGAAAATAAGCACTGTTAATAACAGACCAAACAGAGGACAACCACACAATACACACAAGAACAGAGAACTGAACACTCGACGTTCAATGGCGTAATGTTTACTTCGTATGTTGGAGCAACACTTCAGATGTCGAGGCAGAAATTTGGTCGAATTTTACTTCGTATGTTGGAAAATTCGTATGTTGGGACATTCGTATGTAGAGGTACCACTGTACCTGCCAGTAACTACCGACCCTTCACCATAAAATTGTAACAGCCAAGTTTCCATATTTGCTGAAATCAAACTTCTTTTAAAGAACTAAGGTTTGTATAGTTAGGAAAAATCCAATTTTAAATATTTAACTTAGCCGGTGAATATATAATAGCTGCAACTCTGTTGCTCGACAGACACATACATAAAAAACTCGCGAGCGATCGCTATGCAGGTTGCGGGTGTGCCCACCAGCGCCAACTGTCGGCCAGATACCACTCTCGGATGTAAACAAAACCTTCAATTTCTTCTCTGTCGACGAGTCGACAAGACGTACTTTTACTCGCTGTAGAACCTAGAGTTTTTCCCATCATATTTGGTGAAGTACTTTAATTTGGTTTGAGCTTTCGCAGTACAGGTGTTTTTCTTCAAATAAATCCTTGAACTCTTTTTTGAATCGGATTAATTGTTGATGACTTAGATCGTTTTTTGGAATTTTCCCTTGACTAATTCAAAATGGCTGACCCTTCTCAAGTTCCCAAGTTTCAAAAGTGTAATGCTAGGGACTGTAATAGGCGTCTTCCAAAGGCTTCTCTCGACCCTCACACTGTTTGTTCCAATTGTCGGGGTAAAACCTGTCAATTGGGAGATCGGTGTGAGGAATGCATGGGCCTTTCGGAATTCGATTGGATCGAATTTGATAAATATACACGCAGACTAGAGAGAGTTAGGGTAAGGAGAAGTTCTTCTAGGTCTGTAGATTTTTCCTCTCCACATGCCCCTGAACCTAATCCTTCCCCTGTAGTGGTGTGGAGGATTAATTTTATTTTAATTTATTTTTGTTTGCCAAATCGAGAGAGAGAGAGAGAGAGAGAGAGAGAGAGAGAGAGAGAGAGAGAGAGAGAGAGAGAGTGTGTGAGTGTGTTTATTTAAGTTTTGTCAGAGAGAGAGAGAGAGAGAGAGAGAGAGAGAGAGAGAGAGAGAGAGAGAGAGAGAGAGAGAGAGAGAGAGAGAGAGAGTTGTTTTAGTATTGTTAAATAGAGACATTTTATTTGCTTTAGCTTTGTCATTAGAGAGAGAGAGAGAGAGAGAGAGAGAGAGAGAGAGAGAGAGAGAGAGTGTGTGTGAGCGAGTGTTTATTTACTTAAGTTTGTCAAACCGCAAGAAAGAAAGAAAGAGTGGTTATTTGCTTTAGTTTCGTCAGAGAGAGAGAGAGAGAATTTCATTTGCTTCGTTTTGTTAGATCGCGCGTGCGCAAGAGAGTATGTGTGTATGTGCGTTTGTGTGTGCGTGTTTTGTGTGTCCGCGGTGCGCGCTGAGAAAACGGGTAATTAGCGAATGATTGTTTGAAGTTGGAAAGATTGTTGGTATAATTGAGGTTGTTTGTTTACCTTTTTAGCTAGGATAGGGTGGTGACGAATGTCTTGGGCGAAAGCATTGGATATCGAACGACAGTAGGAGTCGGCTGTGTATTTTTTTTGCTCTTCGGAAGCCGGCTGTGAAGCTTTTTTTTATTCTGAGTAAGTACTGTTTTTATTTATTTTGTTAGGCGCGTTCATGAGTGATAGAAAGTTTATTGTTTATCTTTGATTATAGTGCGATAGTTTAGTTTAGTTAGGAGTTTTCGTAAGCGTTTTTTTTCTTTTTTTGGCAGGCCGCGATTCCTCCTTTGGAGAGTTATTTTTGAATGCCGATCTTTAGTTGACGACCTGGCCTGCATTAGATTGTTTTAAGACTGCTCAGATTGATTTATTTGTTGACGACCCGGACCGAATTTACTTCTGATTGCTGTTGATGATGATGATACCGATGAGGATGATGATGATGATGATTACGCTTACGGACTAAATCAATGAAAGCATTTTTGTATTGACTGAGTGTCAAGTGTTGCCATATTGTGGCGTTGCTGCAGAGTTGTGGTTTTGGGCTTTTAACGACTGTTGGCCCTTGTGTGGACAAAGTGGTCCACACATAAACAAATATTGGTTTTGGGTGTGTTAATTTTAAGTTGTTAGGGTTTTTTTATTTGAATGGTGTTACGGTTTATATTTAATATTGTTTATGATTCGTGATAAGTGTTTTTTTTGGTTTATGATTGCGTTTACTTTTAAGAATATAGTGTTAAGGTTATGTTTTGTTTTCATTTTCCTTCTGTCCAAGAGTCCAGTTTGAAGTAGAGTCAGGGGAAAGTTTGTGTTGTGGGATATTTTGAAAGAAGAGTGATCAAAGGTGTGGGGGTTTGTTTTTGTTGACATCCCGCCACAGTGGTTGTTCCTAACCCCCCTCCTAGCACTCAGGAACCGTCTATGCAAGACATGATGCGTGCTATTCATGCCTTGGGGGAGAGAGTTGAGGCTTTAACAAGTGACCGGAATCAACTCATGGCAGACGTGAAGGAACTCAAGTGCCAAAGTGCCACGGCGGAAAGTGTCAAAGTGCCTAGTGTTACGCAAAGTGTTGTGAACAGTGTTGCGACCGAGGGTTCGTCTGTTCGTGCCTGTCGTCCACCTAGTCCGGGACCTCTTGCAAGCTCCCAAGCCCAGGGGAGAAGCAATGTCGTACGACTTATGGGTTCGAGAGGCCTTGATCAGCGAACAGACGTTCCCTCTTTGGTATCAGGCGTATCTCGTCAAGATCGCCCCTACCATAAGACGTGAGAGCCCATTTTTACCTCTTCGTCCGAAGGTGTTTCACGTAAGAAACCTTGGACCAAGGTCTCTAGACCTTTAAAACGTAAGTCGGTCCCTTCAGGACAAGTCCAACGTCCCGGATGTAGCCACTGGGACAGTTTGGACCCGTTGCCGTCATCTGATGACTGCTCGCCGCCTAAGAGAGGCAAAGTTGTGCCGTCTCATTCGCTAACCCCGTCTGTTACCGCTCCTGCTTCCGTAGACCCTAAATGGGTGTTACTGCAAGACATGCAGTCAAAGCTTGCGTCCTTGATGGAGGACTACAACGCTGAGAAGGTTTCCGTTGAACCTACTGGCCATCAGCCATCCAAGCGTTCTGTTGTGCGTCCTGTTGACGTGGATGTAGTTTTCTCGCGTCAACCAGTTGGGGTTGTACCTCCACCGATGCGACCCAGTGTGGACTGCCAGCCGCACGTTGACGTTAGGCAACGCACTGATGCGATTGGTGACGTTCAGGACGTTCACCAACCATCAGAGTTGACTTGTTTTGACGCGGTGCATCAACCTCCGCAACCCGGTATGGTGTTGACTGCACAACCCAGACGGTCTAAACAGTCTCGGGTGGACGCTGTGCGTCCTCGCGCACCTGTTGTTGTTGACAGTTCCCAGACTGTTCAGCAGTTCCAGGACGCTGCGTCCTGCTCCGTCACGTATGCACCAGTGCGACCGGACTCTGCGAGTCAAACGTTGCCTACACCTTTGCCGTTTTCTCATCAGTTATCGGATGAGGAACTGTCAGATGAGGACGTTGCTGAACCACAGCCTGAGGATCAGCCTTCAGAATTAGATGAGCCTAAAGCAGTTCAACCATCCTTGGACTTTAGAAAAGTCATGGTTGTTTTTAAAGAGTTGTTCCCTGATCACTTTATTTCTGTGGCTCCTCGTTCGCCGCCGTCCGAGTTTGTCTTAGGCGTTCCTGCTACCATGCCTGCCTTTACGAAACTCGTTCTCTCTCGCTCATCCAAGAGAGCTTTACGGCTGTTAGGCGATTGGTTAGAGACCAAGAGGACTTTAGGGAAGACGGCATTTGCCTTCATCCCATCTAAACTTTCGTCTAGATCGAGCGTCTGGTATGCCACGGGAGAAGTTCTCGGCTTGGGAGTTCCTGCCTCTGCCCAGGGCGACTTCTCAAGTCTTGTAGACTCTCCCCGCCGCCTTGCCATGAGACGCTCGAAGATTAGTTGGTCACCCTCGGACCTGGACCACCTTCTTAAAGGCATATTTAGGGCGTTTGAAGTCTTTAACTTCCTGGACTGGTGTTTGGGAGCCCTGAGTAGGAAAATCTCATCTGCCGATAGGGATGTTTCCTTACTCATTATGTCCTGCATGGACAAGGCCGTCCGCGATGGGTCCAACGAGCTCGCCGCTTCATTCACGTCCGGAGTCCTTAAGAAACGAGAGTCTCTGTGCTCTTTTCTGTCAGCAGGAGTGACGCCATGCCAAAGATCTGAGCTACTCTTTGCGCCCTTGTCTAAGTGCTTGTTTCCTGAAGTCTTGGTTAAGGAAATTGCCTTGTCTTTAGTGCAGAAGGACACCCACGATTTAGTTGCGTCCTCTGCTCGCAAAGCTCCCCCTTTGCCTGCCTTGTCTGCTAGACCTAGGATAGACACTCCAGCGTCCAGGTTTATCCCGCCCTTTCGTGGCAGAGCCTCCAGCAGGGGAGGTGCTCGTGCCGAAGGGAAGAGAGGAAAGAGGAAAGGATCCAAGTCCTCTAAGGGCAGAGTCTGACTGCCCGCAACTTCAGACAGCAGTAGGTGCCAGACTCAAGAACTTCTGGCAAGCCTGGGAGAAGAGAGGCGCAGATCAACAATCTGTGAGGTTGCTCAGAGAGGGGTACAAAATCCCTTTTGTACGCAGACCTCCTCTAGCGACGTCCCCCATCGATCTCTCTCCCAGGTACCGAGAGGAAGAAAAGAGACAAGCCCTGAAACTGGAAGTGTCTCTTTTGCTAGAGAAGGGAGCGGTGGTCAAAGTCTCGGACCTTCAATCACCGGGGTTTTACAACCGTCTCTTCCTAGTATCAAAGAAGACAGGAGGTTGGAGACCGGTGCTAGACGTCAGTGCTCTGAATGTCTTTGTCACAAAGACGAAGTTTACCATGGAGACCACAAAGTCAGTCCTAGCAGCGGTCAGAAAGGGAGACTGGATGGTCTCTCTAGACCTAAGGGACGCTTACTTCCACATCCCCATTCACTCAGACTCCCAACCTTTTCTGAGATTCGTCTTCGACGATGTGGTGTACCAGTTTCGGGCCCTGTGCTTTGGCCTAAGCACAGCTCCTCTCGTGTTTACGAGGCTTATGAGGAATGTGGCAAAATTCCTCCATTTATCGGACATCCGAGCCTCCCTTTATTTGGACGACTGGCTTCTCAGAGCCTCTTCCAGTCATCGCTGTCTGAAGGATCTCAATTGGACTCTAGATCTGACCAAGGAATTGGGACTCCTAGTCAACTTGGAAAAGTCACAGCTGGTCCCATCCCAAACTATTCTGTATTTAGGGATGGAGATTCACAGTCAAGTTTTTCGGGCTTTTCCATCGGCCCCCAGAATAGATCAAGCCCTGCTCGTCATCCAGAAGATGTTGAAGAAAGAACGCTGCTCAGTCAGGCTTTGGATGAGTCTGGTAGGAACGCTGTCATCCCTGGAGCAATTTGTCTCGCTAGGAAGGCTACACCTCCGACCTCTACAATTCCATCTGGCTTTTCATTGGAAAAAGGACAAGACGCTAGAGGCGGTCTCGATCCCGATTTCCGAAAAGATAAAGACTTGTCTGACTTGGTAGAAAGACAATATCAGCCTACGAGAGGGTCTTCCCCTGGCAGTTCAGAAACCCAACCACGTTCTCTTCTCGGACGCATCGGACTTGGGCTAGGGCGCGACGCTGGACGGTCGGGAATGCTCAGGTCTGTAGAACTCGAGTCAGAGGAGCATGCATATCAACAGCAAGGAGCTTTTGGCGGTTCATCTGGCCTTGATAAGCTTCGAGAATCTCCTTCGAGGCAAGGTGGTGGAGGTCAACTCGGACAACACCACGGCCTTGGCGTACATTTCCAAACAGGGAGGTACCCACTCATTGACTCTTTACGAGATCGCAAGGGACCTGCTCATCTGGTCAAAAGATCGAGGCATCTCCCTAGTAACGAGGTTCATCCAGGGCGACTTGAACGTCCTAGCGGATTGTCTCAGTCGGAAAGGTCAAGTAATTCCAACCGAATGGACCCTCCACAAGGATGTGTGCAAGAGACTTTGGGCGGCTTGGGGTCAACCCACCATAGATCTCTTTGCAACCTCGCTGACCAAGAGGCTTCCTATCTATTGCTCTCCAGTCCCAGACCCAGCAGCAATACATATAGATGCCTTCCTCCTAGATTGGTCACACCTAGATCTTTACGCATTCCCACCATTCAAGATTGTCAACAAGGTACTGCAGAAATTCGCCTCTCACGAAGGGACAAGGTTGACGTTAGTTGCTCCCCTCTGGCCCGCGAGAGAATGGTTCACCGAGGTACTTCGATGGCTGGTAGACGTTCCCAGAAGTCTTCCTCTAAGAGTAGACCTTTTACGTCAGCCACACGTAAAGAAGGTACACCAAAGCCTCCACGCTCTTCGTCTGACTGCCTTCAGACTATCGAAAGACTCTCGAGAGCTAGAGGCTTTTCGAAGGAGGCAGCCAGTGCGATTGCTAGAGCGAGGAGAGCGTCTACCATTAGAGTTTACCAATCGAAGTGGGAAGTCTTCCGAGACTGGTGCAAGTCAGTTTCCGTATCCTCGTCCAGTACCTCTGTAGCCCAAATAGCTGATTTTCTCTTATACCTGAGAAAAGTTCGCTCCCTTTCAGCTCCTACGATCAAGGGCTACAGAAGCATGTTGGCCTCGGTCTTCCGGCATAGAGGCTTAGATCTTTCCAACAATAAAGATCTGCAAGACCTCCTTAAGTCTTTTGAGACCTCTAAGGAATGTCGTTTGGCTACACCTGGGTGGAATTTAGACGTGGTCCTAAGATTCCTCATGTCAGACAGGTTTGAGCCTTTACATTCAGCCTCCCTGAAAGATCTCACTCTTAAGACTTTTCCTGGTATGCTTGGCCTCGGCTAAAAGAGTCAGTGAGCTTCATGCCTTCAGCAAGAACATCGGGTTTTCGTCAGAAAAAGCTACTTGTTCTCTGCAGCTTGGTTTCCTAGCCAAGAATGAGCTACCTTCTCGTCCTTGGCCTAAATCTTTCGATATTCCTAGCTTATCGGAGATCGTAGGCAATGAACTAGAAAGAGTATTATGCCCTGTTAGAGCTCTTAAGTTCTATTTAACTCGTACTAAACCTTTACGAGGCCAATCTGAAGCGTTATCGTGTTCGGTTAAGAAACCATCCTTGCCTATGTCAAAGAATGCTTTGTCATATTTTATCAGATTGTTAATACGAGAAGCTCATTCACACTTGAGTGAGGAAGACCGATCTTTGCTTAAGGTTAAGACGCACGAGGTTAGAGCTGTAGCAACTTCCGTGGTCTTTAAGCAAAATAGATCTCTGCAAAGTATCATGGACGCAACCTATTGGAGAAGCAAGTCAGTGTTCGCGTCATTTTACTTGAAAGATGTCCAGACTCTTTACGAGAACTGCTACACACTGGGACCATTCGTAGCAGCGAGTGCAGTAGTGGGTGAGGGCTCAACCACTACAATTCCCTAATTCCATATCCTTTTAATCTGTCTCTTGAAATGTTTTTAATGTTGTTTTTATGGGTTGTTCGGAAGGCTAAGAAGCCTTTCGCATCCTGGTTGATTTGGCGGGTGGTCAAAGTCATTTCTTGAGAGCCCCCAGATTAGGGGTTTGATGAGGTCCTGTTGTATGGGTTGCAGCCCTTGATACTTCAGCTCCTGGGAGTCTGTCAGCATCCTAAGAGGATCGCTGGGCTCCGTAAGGAAGACAGACTTACAAGGCAGAGTAATCGTCTAAGTCGACTTCCTTACCAGGTACCTATTTATTTTGGTTTTGTTATATTGATAACTGTCAAAATGAAAAAACTCTTAGCTTATACGATGTAAACATATTTAACTCTGGTCTCTACCCACCTCCTTGGGTGTGAATCAGCTATTATATATTCACCGGCTAAGTTAAATATTTAAAAATGATATTTTAATTATAAAATAAATTTTTGAATATACTTACCCGGTGAATATATAAATTAAACGACCCTCCCTTCCTCCCCAATAGAGACGCAGTGGGATGAGAAGAAATTGAAGGTTTTGTTTACATCCAAGAGTGGCATCTGGCCGACAGTTGGCGCTGGTGGGCACACCCGCAACCTGCATAGCGATCGCTCGCGAGTTTTTTATGTATGTGTCTGTCGAGCAACAGAGTTGCAGCTATTATATATTCACTGGGTAAGTATATTCAAAAATTTATTTTATAATTAAAATATCATATTAGAGTATTTTTAAAATTAAATTTGTGATATTTTAAGATTCTTGATACTGATGTTATTTTTTTTTTTTATTTTTTTTAACAGCCAGTAAGTCCGTTTTTGTGAAGTTGTTGACCTTGGAGAATACTATGCCATGGCTGCTAAGCTTTTTGGGACCAGCTTGTGTGAGAATTTTGCAAGAATAAGAACAGCATTTTCTGAAGGTATAATTTCTGTGCAACCACAAGAGCTCATAAAAAAGTTTGTAAAAAGAGAAAATGAAATATTGATTATTAACAACAAAAAGCATGAACTTCATCACAATGTTTACATCGTGGGGTTTGGCAAAGCTGTGATGGGAATGGTTCGTCCATTGGAGGATTTACTAAAAGATTCAGACTCATCCTCTCACTTGAAGGGTGGAATTTTAAGCGTGCCTTTTGGAATACAAAATACCTTTTCTAATAGGTCTCATCTGTTACCAGCAAGTGACTCTGTTATTGAAATTTTAGAAGGTGCCAAAAACAATATTCCAGATGGAAATGCCTTTAAATCGGCTGAAAAAATTTGTTCCTTGGTACAAAACCTTAGTGAGGAAGACCTGCTGATTGTTCTTATATCAGGTGGGGGTTCAGCATTATTACCTTATCCCCTTCCACCCACAACACTGGCAGAAAAACAAGATGTTGTGAAATCACTTAGTAGAGCGGGAGCTGACATAATTGAACTGAACACTGTAAGGAAAGCTTTATCTGCTGTGAAGGGAGGGAAACTAGCAGCAATGACAAAGGCACAGACCGTATCTCTGATTTTGTCTGATGTTATTAACAGTCCTCTTGATATGATAGCTAGTGGACCAACTGTAGTTAATAAAGATCCAGTCGGAGCTGCTTTGAATGTTTTAAAGAAGTACAATGTGTTGATTCCTGATCACACAAAAGCTAGTATAGAGAATGTCACTGCTTGCAGTCAAGAGTTTCCTCATGTTACAAATGTTCTGATTGGTAGTAATGAGACAGCACTAACAGCTGTTGCTTCATCATTGATGGAAGTAACCAAAGATAAAAAATGTTCAATGATTCTTTCATCATGTCTTCAGGGTGAAGCTTCTGTTATTGGAGAGAAAATGTCAGAACTTGCTGAAGCAGTAACAAGTGTTATATGTGGTAGTGGTAATACTGACGTGCTGAGAGAGACACTATTTACCAATTTGTCCATTTGTAGTAAAGAAAGAATTAGAGTTATAGATTTATTGGAAAAGGTTTCCAAAGATAAATCTCCTGTTTGTTTTATCTTTGGTGGTGAAACGACAGTTCATGTCCATGGGACGGGACTTGGAGGAAGAAATCAAGAGATGGTGCTATCTTTCAGTATTCATATGGAAAAGGTAAGTGACTATACTTGAAATGCATTTGTTTATAGGTGATAGTGGAAGGATTTTAGATTTATGTTCACACTAATTTATTTCGTGGATAATAAAGTGTATATAATATGAGGTTTATGATTTCAAATAAAAAAGGTACTCATTAAGGTCAAGGTGATTTTTATGTTACCATGTGTTGTACAAATAGCTTAGCAAGTGGCTAAGAGTAACAATGCTACCTTAGAGTATTCTGTTTTCTTCCTCATTGGAAAAGTTGCCTTAGAATATTGATTTTAGTAATTGGTAGAAATTTTAGTAAAACTGTTGAATAGTCAAAATCAGATTCAGAGTGCAGTTAGTTAGTTTGTACTTTTCTTTTTCATTTAAGTGAATTTTTTTTATTAGATGTTTGCAACGGTTATCTTCCCCTTTCTTTATTTTTTTTTTTCTTATACTTGGAATAGATAAAAGAACCAGAATAACTCTTTTTGCCATTCCTCTGATTAGGATATTTGAAATGCGGAAATATATATTTTTAAAGGTGAACCCCTTTTAACCTTTCTCCCCAGTTCATACCAAAATGTGTACATACTCTCAACTATATTTCAGGCAATGAAAGAGTCTAGGTTTACTGGGGAAATTTTATTCCTTTCTGGTGGTACAGATGGTATTGATGGCCCAACTGATGCAGCGGGTGCTTTTACGTATTGGGTCTCCACATCTCCAGGCTTCAGGTACTGTAGGTTTTATACTGTTTAAAGGGGTTTCCAGCATCTTAAGAGGAGTTGGTATTAACATTTGTGTGATTATTAGAATTTATCTTTTTTGAAGTAATTTGTCATATATTTTACTCTGCTATTTATCACTTTTGAGACGATGTAAATACTTAAAATTATTCTTATCCACTGACTCATAACTGCAAATTACCTATTCCCTGTTGAAATAATGATACCGTTATGAATAGAATATAAGCTGAAAATACACTTAATTGCCGACGTTAATTTTGGAGCTCATGACAATATTTTCATACCCTGTGGCATTACATGAACACTATGTAGAATAGACTGCTAAGTCATGTTTCAAGTACAATAAAAGGAATGCTGCCCCAAAAACTGAAATGTTTCTCCCAGTCTTCTTCTTTAGCATTTTCTGTTCATTTATATTTTTAATAAACTAAATAAACTAAGTAAACTACTTCTAAATTTCATTCTGCAGTCGGGCCTGGTTAATTGTGGTTTCGGTTTTTTGCGGCCAAGGTGAAGGAAAAAAAATTCTTTCTGATGATTGTTTACCCAATGTTAAGAATTTTATTTCTAATAGTTGGCAACAGCATTGGGATGGCCAAAAACAATGCAATACTTATTAAAGAAAAATCCTCATAAAAATCGTGATAAAATTCAAGCTTGGCGATGATTTCAAATAGCCTGCGCTCCTTTACACTGGGAGCGCTGCGTGCCACTCTTCTTCTTTAGCATTTTCTGTTTATTTATATTTTTAATAAACTACTAAATCATCTATAGCACTAAATAAACTACTTCTAAATTTCATGCTACAGTCGGGCCTCGTTAATTGTGGTTTCTTGCTTTGGGGTTTTGTATTTTCGCGGCCAAGGAGAAAAAAAGAAATTCTTTGTGATGATTGTTTACCCAACATTAAGAATTGGATTTCTAATAGTTGGCAACAGCATTGGGATGGCTAAGAACAATGCAATACCTATTAAAGAAAAATTCTTATGAAAATTGTGAAGAAATTCGAGCTTGGCGATGATTTCAAATAGCCTGCGCTCCTTTACACTGGGAGCGCTGCGCGCCACTACCTATCTCTACACCCAGCTGGTCCTAGCTCTTTCTGTACAGTGTATATCCATTTACTGTGGTAAAAAATTACAGCTATATTTGAAATAAACCGGATTTTGATTAAACTGGTGTTTCACTTAACTGTATCCAATAATAATGCATGTAATATTCACATTTTAGTATCCTATTTATAATTGAAAACATAGCAAATTATAATCTCATTCATTGTTTACATTCAAAACAGCTGATCAAATCTGCGCAGTCCATCGTCAACCTATACTGTATTCACTTTCACGATATTATCCCGCTGATATGACCCTTCACTTTCACAGAATTACCTCACTGATATAACCTGTAGTTGCCAGGTTCTCCTTTTGGCCTCTTTTGTAGATTGGAAGAACATTCCCTAGTTTCCATCTTTGTGGTGCCTTTCTTTCGTTGGCTGTCTTTCGGAACATTTTGTAAAAGTGTTGGGGTTATCTCTTCTAGTTCTATAATCTCTCTTGGATGAGTATCATTTGGACCTGGTGCCTTAGACTTACTGTGTCCTTTTATTTTCTTTTTGACGTCATCCATTGTAGTTGATGGTTGTAGTCTATCATATTTGATAACTGGTTCGGGAAGGGTCGCTGATTCTTCCCTAGTGAATAGTTGTGAAATATGCATTCATCAGTTCAGCTTTTTCCAAATCATTTGTTATAAGATTACCCTCCAAGTCTCGTAATGGGCTAATGTTGTTTTTGATTGGTTTTCTACTGTTTACATATGCAAAAAATTCTTTTTGGTTTCCTTTACTAGCTGAAGCCACTCTTTTTCTCTTCATTGATCTTTGCCTTTCTAACTAGTTTATCTACTTATTGACTTCTTGTGCTTTGAAATTTCATGTGGACCTATTGACTTATGTTTGCTCTCTCTACTTCTTATTGCATTGGCTATTTCTCTGTTGAACCACTTGGGTTGTGGAGTTCCATTTGATAAAATTTTTCTACGCAGTATACATTTGCCCCTTTTTTTCGTTATATATTTCTACAAAAGTAATTGTATATGGATGTTCCCTGTTTCGTTGTATTCTAAATTCTTGGTGTATTCCTTCAGTTTTATCCAGTTACTATGTCTGCAGTCTAGCTTTTTTATAATATTCCTTTCTTTTAGATGAGGAATATTTACCTGAAACTTAACTATTCTGTGGTCACTTTTGCCAATATCTTTGCCTACTGAAACACTGAATACTAATTTTTTTCTGTTGTTAGCACAATATCTAGTATGTTATTTCCCCTGGTTGGTGTATCGACCCACTGATGAAGGAATTCTTTGTTGACAAATTTTAGTAGTCTATGTTCCTCTGTGTTTGATGTAGAATTCTTAGAGTCCCAGTTTACTGCTGCATTCAAGTCTCCCATTAGGACTGCTAGCTTATTGTTATCTTCTTGTCCAAGTTGTCTATACAGCTCTTTGTTCTGTTCTTGTGTTTGATGTGGTGGTCTGTATTTTACTAGTATGGACATGTTTTTCCTATGGTGTTGACGTTTGCACCTGTCACTTCCCATTTGGTTTCTAATTTAATTTATAAGGGTTTAAGTGATTTTTAACGTAGAGCATTACCCCTCCACTTTTTTTTGGTAAGGTGATCCTTCTTGTAAAGCTTGAAACCTGGGATTTCGTATTCTCCAATAAAATCCTTTGGTTTTTTTTTTTTTTAATATAGGTCTCGGTAAGGCCTATGACATCTAGCTCCCCACTAGCTATCATTGCCCTGAAGTTTTCAATTTTGTTTCTGACTTACTGATCATTGAATTGTGCCACTCTGAGGAAATTTTTTAACTTTTTTTTTCTCTTCGCCTGTGGCTTTGCTAGTTTCTCTGATTTACTAGTGTTTTAGTTTTACTTTTATCTGCATTATCCAAGTTTTCTACCAAATTTCCTCTGATTGTAGTTTGAGTATTTTTTAAGGGTCTAGTTTGTTCTTGGTCTATTGTGTCTTAAGTAATTGTACAGGCTGAGATTAAGTTGATTTCTGTTTACTATCTTGCCTTCTTCACTAAAGTGTATTCCATCTCTTTGTATAATTTCCTTTTGCCATGGAAAGTATCCAAAAAAACACAGAGTGAGTGAGTGAGTGAGTGAGTGAGTGAGTGAGTGTGTTTATGTGTGTGTGTGTGTGTGTGTGTGTGTGTGTGTGTGTACTGTAGGCATTTGTTGTTATCATAACTTCTTAGATTTCCCATGAAGGATGTTAACCTAAAATTTTGGTGGCTTGTTAATTAATCTTCATGCAAAAAATGAAAAATCTTCTTACCTATAGTGTTATTAACTCTTTTACCCCCAAAGGACGTACTGGTACGTTTCACAAAAGCCATCCCTTTACCCCCATGGACGTACCGGTACGTCCTTGCAAAAAAATGCTATAAAAATTAGTTTTTCATACTTTTTGATAATTTTTTCAGAAAATTCAGGCATTTTCCAAGAGAATGAGACCAACCTGACCTCTCTATGACAAAAATTGAGGCTGTTAGAGCAATTTAAAGAAAATATACTGCAAAATGTGCTGGGAAAAAAATAACCCCCTGGGGGTTAAGGGTTGGAAATTTCCAAATACCCCGGGGGTAAAAGGGTTAATATATGTTAAACTCGAATCTGTCTTCTATCATGCTCTTAACGCTCATTTGTCCCTACCATTATTATATCAAAGTACATTCAATGTTGTAGTGAATATTACATTCAAAGTACAATTACATTTCTTGAGTGAATATTTGGGTGTGGGAAAACCATCTGTAGAGTTTATATCGCCCATTATCTTTGGAATTATACAACCATAGTGTGGTTCAGAAATTAAGGACAATGGATAAAGAGGTTTTTCGTGTACAATAGAGTGTACAATATTTAGATACCTGATATTGTATAGTCATAAATTTCATTTAGCTTTTTGAAGTACAATAGAAAACTTAAACTCCATAATAGTTTATTTTTATATTGATTTGACTCTAGTGAAAATATTTTTTCATTTTCAGATCTCAGCTACAGGAAGCTAAACAGCAAGACTTGAATCCAAACAAATATCTACAAAATAATGACTCCTATACTTATTTTAACCTCTTAAATAATGGTTACTATTTACTGAAACCAGGACATACAGGAACGAATGTCATGGACCTTCAGATCCTCCTGATTTATCCCAGATCTGGGTAGCATGAATAATTTCAAGTTTAATTTTGTTTAGGCTATTATTGTGTGAAACTGTTAAAATCAATACAGTGACATGATGTCTTAAGTTGCAATTAAATACAGTATAGTTACGCTGTATATGGAGAACAATATTAAAGGGCAAGAAAATCAAGCATAAAATAAGCAACAAGTGCCCCACCCTATACTCAATCCTGTACATTCTTGGTGAAAGGTAAGTGAAGCGTTATTGTAGTAGATTTTATAACGTTCAGTATTGTTTGTTGATGGACCTTATGCAACCTGGCTTTCCATTGACAATTCATGTAATTTGAAATACTGTACCCTCAAGCTAGTTGTTTTTGTTTTTCTATGAGGATACAGTAGTTACTTGATATAATTTATTTTAATATTTTATTACTTTATGGCTAAAATTTAAATAGGTCTTTGGCAGCAAATGAGAGTACTGCTTAAGCTTGTGAGCCTGTATTTAATGAATGAATAAACATCATACAGGCAACAAAGAAAAACTTTCTTCATCTTTTGGGCAACCAAAAGTCTTTGCTATCTTTTCTATCTTATGGAGCATAAGATAGAAAAGATAGCAAAGACTTTTGGTTGACAAATTTAAAAGGAAATAAAGGCCATAATTCTTTTGTGACTAGGGAAATGATTTCTGATTGCCATGATTATAGATGTACAGTACTCTTGATCTTTTCTTTAACTGTGCCTATTCCAAGTTTGTTCCTATGCAGATATAAACTTCCTGGTCATTTATATGGGGTTTACTCCTAATTTGATTTTCTACAACCAGAAGACGAAAAACAAGCCTTACTGGTAACTATATAATAGGTTACTAGGCAACTCCAAGGCTGGGAAGGGCAGCACTCACAAGCTACTGTGGGGCCGAGTCACTCTTCTCCTTGTGGCAATGAGACAGATCTCCCTCTCTATTCTACGATCACGATGACTCCATATTGGATTACCCTTTCAGTGATTTATATTACAAGTGGTGTTGCTAGTGTTATGCAGATTTGCCCCCACCTGTGAAGGCCTCCCTTGTGGTACCTTCATGAGGCGGATCAACCTCCCCTTTGCCTGAACTGCTGTGTTAAGTTGTGTTTTTATGAATCCCCAAGAGTTTTGTAGGAATTGGCTTGCCTCCCAGTGGGAGAAATATCTCGCTTGTAAGAAACGAGCCAAGAGGGATAGATCCCCTTTCTCGTTTTCTTCCTCGAAAAATAATTAGTGTAAACCCCTTCCTATGATGCATGAAATTCCCCAGCCTGATTCTCCTCTGTGACTCCGGTAACCAAGGATGACGACCTTGATTTTCTTGCACTATAGATTAGATAGACTTATGTGTTATCGCCTTTAGGGCTTAGCGATCACGAATCACTACCTAAAAATGACCCTTTGTCTTGGGCCCTTGGACTTACGGTACCCCGAGTACAGTATACAGAGCTTACAGTATACCTCCCACTAGTTACTTTGTGATGAGCCTTTTATTTCAGATTTCCAGTGCAAGTTGACTAATCACTTTTGGAGGTACAGTATCTCCTATAAAAGTGGTAAGTTTTAACTTCGTTCTCGATCAAGAACTCTTTGTAAACAAGTTGAAACTGCTGTTTCCACGCGTATCGATTCATCCCTATTGGAAGGTTCCTACTTTACCCCAACTTGTATATAAGAGTCCAGCTTGAATTCTCTGGGTAGGTCCCAGAATTCCCCCTTATCTTTTTATGAGGTCATTCAGACATCCTCAGGTGTGTCCATGCCAGAGACAGGGTTGGCCGATCTATCAATATACAATCGTGTCATCCCTTCCAAACATAATTTTAGGAAGGGGAAAGTTATCACCGTATCTATTAACTTGTTGACTCCTCGTGTTTCGACTGCTCGTATTACTATATCTCGGCATATACGTGTACAATCAGACGTGTCGAAATGCTCCGCTATGTTTGTCCGATTATATCACAGAATGCAGTGCCATCTCAGAGCGTGATGCCATTTTGTCTCACCTGCAGGATATACGATATGATCATGCAGCCCTCCTAAGCATGTAAACATGCAGGTGTTAGCATTGATCATATGCTCCTGTCAACTTAAGTTGATCATCAAATAGCCTCTACCTCATGACCCCAGTCTTGTTTGGAACCTAATCCGTCTGTGAGACGAAACAATCCTAATCCTAATATTTGGCCTAGGTCAGCACATATTAATATTTTGAACTTATCTAATGATCCTAAAGCTTATGAGAGAGTTAATAGCGGCACTCAGGCTACGGATAGAACAACATCTTTTACTTCTTTTCAGAAACAGGATAGAAATAGGGGACTGGAAACCTTGCCCCCTTTTCCTCGGGTGGTAACACCCTCCACACAGTGTTCTACCGTCAGGAGGGCACCATAGACATGCTCCTCATAGGAGGTGTTTCAAGTGGATTTCCCCTGAATCATATTTTTCTTTACATGGATCAAGCTCTGAAAGGGCATCCCTGCTATTCTCTCTCATTCTTACGAGAGTAGAGATTCCTACCACAGGTGCAATTATGACTCCTCCTGATCCTTTGCACTGCCTCCCACTCATTGTTCTTATGATGGACGAGAATACAAAGATCTTCACCGTAAAGTTAAGTCCTCTAACATAGTTCCTAAACAGAGGGAAGAAACATCTTGTTTAAGATAAGAGTCACAACGTAAGTCTAGGAATGAAAGGTAAGAATGACTGGCTGTTTTATCTTTCCTCAGGATCCAGCAGTTTGTGACGTTATGTAACTGGATTGGACTCTAAATTCAGGGAATTTACACTAAAGTAACTTTTCATTACAATTATATTGAAGTATCTATCCCATCTTTCTAGTCAAGGGGGAGGATGCACACTCATTTTTCATATAATACTCATATATTCATACTTCACATCACCAAGGATATAGATTCACCATTGACTGCTTACCAGTTCTCTTGTAGGAACCTAGAGGAACATCTTCATGCTCAGGTAGTTAGGAGGTTGACAGGAGTCATGGTTTTTGCTCCTCAGCAGGACAAAATTACATTGATAATTCCTAGGTTAGTTAACCAACCAGATTGGTTATGGGGGAGTCTCCTATTAAAGGTCGATGGTTTGTGTTACTTGTAGGAACAATTCAAAGTAATCCGTATTTTTCCCGACTACATAATTGTTATGCATCCTGTGTGAGACACGCATTTTAGCCTTATGTCACGCACTCAAGCGTAATTACCAAAATCTCATACCTTGACAAAAATAGAAAAAATTTTTAAGACACGACGGGACATTTGGGAACTGTGTATTTAACAATGGAAATTTAGAATAGTTGCTTTGATTTGATTAACCAAAAGGACAACGTTGACAGGGAACAAGTGTCTTAGTCGAGCAGTTGGTGCTGTAATTTATATTGCATATTACATATACTAGAACAGGAATTTTGAAATGTGATTTATTTTGAAATTTGATTTATGGATTATTTTCTATGTGAATATGGTGAAAATTATCATGAGCATTCCTGTACCAAGAACTACAATTATTTCCTCATTAAACTCTACCCCAAAAACATGTAGAGGACATATTACACAAAGGAAGAAATTATTGGAGAAAATAAAAAAATGATCACCTTAACCAGATACAGTGGAACCTCTACATACGAACGTATCTACATCCAAATTTTCCAACATCCGAAGTAAAATTTGAGCAATTTTTCGACTCTACACCCGAATTTTATTTCGACACACGAAGTAAGCAATTTTCGTCGTATCGGTTGTATCCGAATTTTTCGACACGCGAAGTACAATTCGAACACGTTCCTACTCTACACCCGAATTTTTTTTGACACCTGAAGTAAACAATACCCGTGCACGTAGATGGTACTCATAGCGCCGGATGTATTTTTTATTTCCGCTGATAGAAGGCAGCATTTCTACCTCAGAGGGACCCTCAATTAGCGTGGCTTGGGATATTCCTCTGTTCTCGTCGGCTTCGTGTGGTTGTGCCCTGTGCGTTCTGCTATTAACTGTGTTTTAATTGTGATTTTTTACGTTCATCCTTTTACGGTATTTTACGTAAATCATGAGTCCTAAAAGGCTTAGTTTCGCAAGTGGTAGTGGTAGTGGTGAGAAAAGGAAGAAGGAAATGCTTTCTTTAGAAGTAAAGCAAGGAATTATTGAAAAGCATGAATGACGCAGATGACATCTTGGAACTCGTCGCCGAACATCACAACAAACTTACTACAGAGGAGCTCAAGGAACTCCATGCTATGTCTGAGCACTTGAGTGATGACAAGGAAGGGATGGAGGAGGTAGAACATGTGTTAGGTTCGGCGCAAATAAAAGAGGTGTTAGGAAAATATCAAGACGTGGTTAACTTCATCGACAAATACCATCCAAAGAAATTGCAGGTTTGTCGTGTAGGTGCGCAGTTTGATGATGCTTCCCTAACTTATTTTCGAAACATTCTGAAAAGCTGTACCAAGCAACTTTCTATCCATAGCTTCTTTAAAAAACTAGGAAGCGAACTCGTGATGAAGAGGAAGGAAGTGGTTCAAAGAAAACGGCAAAGAGTGAAGCGAAAGAAAGTGAAACAAAGAAAACAGCAAAGATTGAAGAGAAAAAAATTCAATCAATTTTAAGTGTAGAGTGAAAGTGATTAAAATTAATCATCAAAAAGAAAAAAAGAAAATGTAAAAAAAATATAAAATATAAAAATAAAAAAAATAAATAAGCTAAGTTAGGTTAAAGCTCACTTAGTGTAAGTTAGAATAAGTTACGGTATTGTACGTTTATCGTAGTCAACCTCTCTACCTCCTCGCTGCCCGTCCGTCTCCTCTCTGCGTAGCAAGACCAACACCTGCGCTGGACTTTCTAAGGTAAAGTGACGCTAAAAACCCGTTTCTTATTTATTATTTCTTGATAACTATTCTTTTTAAATTATCTAATTTAGAGTGCATATTGTCATGTGTAATTATATGTAGTAATTTATTAAGGAGTTATCATAGGTTTTTGGGCTCAACCACGGATCAATCCTATTTCAATGTATTCTTATGGGAAAATTCGTTTCTACATCCGAAGTCGGTTGTGGAACGGATTAAATTCGTATGTAGAGGTACCACTGTATATGGATTAATTTCTTCATTATATCTGTTGCATCTAGTGAATTTTTAGAAAATAATGCCACCAGAAGCTTCCAAATTCCCCTAAAAAACCTTAAAGTAATTTTTTTTTCTTCAGGGGGAGGGGGTTGCTACGACTACCAGCAGTGCTTTGGGCCCTGGACCTGACCAGGGGCACGATAGCCCTTGGACCCCGGATTAGTTATCTCACTCATTGATATCAGAAGGGGTTGACGCTGTGTGACTAGATTAAAGGTAAAATTCCTTGGCTGTTTCCAGTGTTGTTGAAGTCATAGTCCATTAAAGGTCTCAGGGTTGTATACACTATGCAAGAAAAATATAAATTACTTGAAAAATTTATGATTGTAAAAGTAATTTGTATTTTTCCTAACCATTCAAACTTGAGATCTTTAAGTTACATTGCCTACAAGTCTTGTTATGCTTCTTCCATGTCCTCTTTGGACAAGGATCCCTTTGTACCATATAAAAGCAAATGTTGACTGACAAATACATGCAGCAAAGATTTTATGATGTCAAATCTCAAGACTAGCAGAGATACTCTCTTGCTCTTTGATTGACAGGGGATCAACTTAATCCTCTTCTTTTGTCCCTTACATTATGGATGGTCTCAAACTCCCTTGATGTTCATAATGCTCCTCCTTCAAAGAGTGGACTTCTACTGTATTGAAATTTACTTGAAGACAAAAATTTCCTCGTACTTACAAAGAGATTCTGTAAGTGGAACCTGCATGATCTCGTGTACTTTATGTAGATCCTCACTGCCCTCACAGGACACAGAAGCAGGCTATGAGGATTTTTGGTTGCCTCCTTTCGTGATGAAACTGAAAAGAAATCGAACCTAGTCACTGATTGATGGGTTCTGGTTTTTTTGCTATAAATTCAAATGACTGAGAACGAGATATGCTTCCACCTCATAGAATGTGATACCAAGTACGATAGACTGTGTAGCGGTCCCACATGTTTGGTCGAAGCTAAGGCTAGCAAAAATACAATTTTAATGATGAGGTCCCTGTCTGAGGGCTCACCTCAGTGTTTTGTATGGCATCTTCCCGAGTGATCCAAGGACCCTGGTCACATTCCAGGTTGGAGGTCTGATTTTCCTAATCATTTTAGTCTGAAAACGTAGCTCAAAGCCTTTACACCGAGAGGAGTTTCTTATCCCACAGGTACACAAGAAAATCTGCAACTAGTGGAATAGAGGCTTTGAGTGGAGAAGTGTTCCTACTAAAACACCAATCATAGAAGAGTACCTACTTTGCTTGGTAGATTGTTGTAGAAGACTTATGGAGGTATCCAGAGGTTCTTTGCAGTTGGATGCAAAAATCCTCTCTCTGAGATGCTAGATAACCTCCAGCCACGAAGAAACAGCTGGGAGCTCCCTCGGAACTTCCTTTAGGAGATCGAAAAAGTCTGGGTACTAATCCGCATGTGGCCATTTCTAAGCTACCTGAGTCATATGGAGATTAGGTGTCACAATGGCTCGTAGATATCAAAACCATCTCATGAATGTTCGAATGCATCTTCTAGTGCTGCTACTTGGTCCAGCACTGGTGAGCAATAGACCTTGTTTGTTGTTTAGGTGAGTAGCAAACATATTTATCATTGGCAAACCCTGCATAGTCAGGAGTTCCCCTTTCACTAGAGGATTCAAAGAGCAATCTGACAGCGGCGACTAAAGGTTGGCTGTGATAACGTTTAGTTTTCCTGGAAGGAAATGGGCCGAGAGGTTAACTGCACTGTCCGCTGACCGTAAGTACATCTTTACTGCCAACTGGCAGAGGATTTTCTGAGATTGAGCCCCCTTTCTTGTTGACATAAGCCACTACAGTGGTGGTGCCTCATCAACACTACTGAGTAACCCCTTACTAAGTGTAGGAAGTGGATCAAAGCCAGGTATTCCACCTTCAGCTCCAACAAGTTTCTTTGAGATTTTTGGTCTACTACTTCTGTCCATAGACCTGAAGTGGAGTGCTTTAAAATGTGAGCTCCCCCATCCCTCTCTGGATGCATCTGAGAAAGAATAAACAGAGAAAAACCTGCAAGCAGGAGCCTTCTGTGCAGGACCAGACATTTTAAGGAAGACAGATGTCCAAGCAGTATTTGCCACTGTCTGGCTGTGAGGGACTCGTGTGACAAGAAAGGTGTTGCGACTTTCTTCAACCTCTGTAGCCTGTCTTGTGATGGGAAGACTGGCCTAGACTGTCTATTCTCATCCCCAAGGAGACATGGGGCAAGAAAAGACTTCTCAAAATTTATCCGGATCCCCAGATCCTGACAAAACACAGGAAGCTCCTTGTGGAGAAGAAGCTGGGACGCTGACTTCGCCAGCAGAGGCTAATCGTCGAGATACAGAATTGGAGAAGTCTTATTTCCATCCTGTTTGCTCAGGCTGATACCATTGTGAACACGAGGGGCTGTGGACAGTTCGAGAACTCTAAACTGGAATCTTCTTGTTCTCAGTATGAACTAAAGGTATTTCTTTGGTTCCAATAGACTGGAATTTAGAAATAAGCATCCTGTAGATCTATTATTATTATTATTATTATTACTATCCAAGCTACAACCCTAGTTGGAAAAGCAGGATGCTATAAGCCCAGGGGCTCCAACAGGGAAAAATAGCCCAGTGAGGAAAGGAAATAAGGAAATAAATAAATGAAGAGAATAAATTAACAATAAATCATTCTAAAATAAGAAACAACGTCAAAACAGACATGTCATATAATAAACTATCAACAAGATCAAAAACAAATATGTCATAAATAAACTATAAAAAGACTATGTCCGCCTGGTCAACAAAAAAGCATTTGCTCCAACTTTGAACTTTTGAAGTTCTACTGATTCAACCACCCGATTAGGAAGATCATTCCACAACTTGGTCACAGCTGGAATAAAACTTCTAGAGTACTGCGTAGTATTGAGCCTCGTGATGGAGAAGGCCTGGCTATTAGAATTAACTGCCTGCCTAGTATTACGAACAGGATAGAATTGTCCAGGGAGATCTGAATGTAAAGGATGGTCAGAGTTGTGAAAAATCTTATGTAACATGCATAATGAACTAATTGAACGACGGTGCCAGAGATTAATATCTAGATCAGGAATAAGAAATTTAATAGACCGTAAGTTTCTGTCCAACAAATTAAGATGAGAATCAGCAGCTGAAGACCAGACAGGAGAACAATACTCAAAACAAGGTAGAATGAAAGAATTAAAACACTTCTTCAGAATAGATTGATCACCGAAAATCTTGAAAGACTTTCTCAATAGACAGTAAGAAGTCATTCCATCTTATTGTCTGGAGAACTGTGTTTGGACCACCCATCTTGAACTTTGCAGAACAAAGTTGTTCATATGGGACAGGTGGATGACTAGTTTCGAATCTCCTGACAGCTTCTGTACTAGAAATAGGTTGCTGTAAAACCTTGGAGACAAGTTATCGACTTCTTCGATTGCTTTCTTGCCCAACATCTTTTTGACATCCTCCTGAAGGAGTAGGTCTTTGACAGAGCTGTTAGAATACAAGCAACTCATTGGCGGTAGTGAGAGTTGGTGAACGGGAGGCGGTATCTAACTAAGTCTAATGTCCAAGGCTCTCCCCTATGGAAAATCCACCTAATCCACCAACTCAACAGGCATCCCCCACAGGTAGTTACATGAGGAATTGCCACATGAAGCATGGTCCTCTCCTGCCATAAGGTTGTTTGCATAGAAAGGGCTGCCCCTGTTCATTCGATCTCGTATAAGGAGGTGATTCGGTCACTTTGTCTCACTCTTGTTGGCAGCTGCCTTGGAGGCGAGTTCTTACATTTAGCAATCAATGTAGGAGGCTGCTTGAAGGTGACAGCTCTCCTGAGGAAGGGAGATTGATTCACCTTTTCCCACTTGTTTGCTACTGCCTCCAACTCATCATTTTAAAATGCAGTACATCAAGTCCCTCGAGGCCAGATGTCTGAGGAAGTTTGCAAAGCTGACATTGCTGCTGCCTCCATGTTCATGGCCTCTGAGGCCAAAAAAACTAATGGTTGCTGTACAAGCCTCTTAGGGTCTAAGGATGGGCTTCCTCTGTCACGTAGAACTTCCTTCATTTAAAAAAACAAAACAAAAGGGGAATTAAAGGGTATCGAGCTGCTCACACGGAGTCTTTGGTAGCAGAGACTTGTTCTAACTTCTGAATAGTCTTTTTTGTTTATCGTGACCAAGGTAGCTCAACGTGTTGCTTCCTGGCAAAAAAAAATATCAATGGTTGCTGTAAAACCTTGGAGACAAGTTATCGACTTCTTCGATTACTTTCTTGCCCAACATCTTTTTGACATCCTCCTGAAGGAGTAGGTCTTTGACAGAGCTGTTAGAATACAAGCAACTCATTGGCGGTAGTGAGAGTTGGTGAACGGGAGGCGGTATCTAACTAAGTCTAATGTCCAAGGCTCTCCCCTATGGAAAATCCACCTAATCCACCAACTCAACAGGCCCCTTGTTGTTTGCCTTGTTGAGGTTTTTCGGAGCATCACCCAACATTGAATTTCCAGGTGAGGCCTAATACCCTCAGGAAAGATAATTCTTCTTCAGGTTCATTTAAGTAGACTCTAAGGGCCTCAACTTGACAAGTCCCGGAGAGTTGATGGTCCGGCAGGACCTAATGGGTTTTGAGGAAGCAAGTCTACTACTTTGGTGGAACCTCCAAGGGGTCTCTTGTAAGTGACACCTGTCTATTCTTTCACCTTTTTCCCCTTTGGAAAAGGGAGAGAGGGAAAGAAGAAAATCACCTATGGAAAGAGATGGTGCCATCTTTTCTGGGGACTCAGGATCTGGACACGGTTTTGGTACCACTCGCTTGGGTTTAGACGTTCTATCCGAATGAGGAACAAAGTCGATAGGGCAGACTCTGTACTGTCTCATAAATTCTGAATGTATCTGAGCCACCAACCTTTGGTTTGTAATGTGCAAATTTCCCACAGTGCTTTGCAGAGGAAAGACAAGAAGCTCTAATGGGTGCTTAGGGTTGCGTGTGTACCAAATCAGGTAAAACCCTTGGAAAAGGAACTCTGATGGGTGCTTAGGGTTGCGTGTGCACCAAATCACGTAAAACCCTTGGAAAAGGAACTGGACGGTCGGCCGATGGGGCTGCACGTTTACAGGGAATTTTGCAAGGCATGACCTAGAGATGCATTCTCTTCCAAATAGGTGCTGTCACGCGGGGGCGGGGTTATCTGCTTCTATGGTAGAAGGTGAAGCTGATCATATACTAAAGGAGCCAGTGCCCATGTATTGTGTGCTCATGGATGGCGCATTTCTTGGTTGCTCTCTGCTTGGTGTCTAGTTTCAATAACTCTTGCTGTATGTTGATGGTTCTGAGATTTATGCACTTCTTGATAAGTTGTTTCTTCTGGGCCCTCGTGCACCTCTGGTTTACGCCTACTTTGGTGGCATACTTCTGCAGGTTGGTGATGCGTTACCGATTCACGCCTTTGGTGATGGCACACTTTAGCCTTGCACGCTGCTGGGAGGCTCATCATCAAAGCTCACGGCACAGACGATTGGAGGACTACAGGGGCTCATTTTGGTGATCTATGCTTAATAGGCCAATGCCCAAAAAAATCGCTTTTCAGCTCAACCCAAAGAGAAACCGGAAAACTCAGAGCAAAGTCTTTATCATAGGAGTTAATGCTCGTGATGGGCGAAGAGGCCGTTAGCACACGAGGGCTCTTCTCATCTAAAAATCAGTTAGGAAAAATACAAACTATCTACGAATATGTCATTTGTTCCGTAACGGGAATACAAACCACGCTATTTAATAGGGGTGACTCACCCATTAGATAGGGTGGAAGTCCCTGCCAATGTGGCTTTTGGCTTTACCTGGGGGCTCCTTATCAGAGTATGTCAGTACTCAAAAATAAGGAGTCCCTGCACTTTGCTAAAACCTTGCTACGCAAGGTCCGCGGCCTACGCAAGCTGTGTGTTGAGGTATATACAGTAGAAGTGTGACCGTTGAGGTAAAGTTATTCCAATTTCTTTAGAAGGAAAAACTGTGTAACCAGGACTTTCCCAATACCACCTTACCAGGGTATGGGGACGCAACAGTCGTCGTCGTCGTCGGCACCCACTCGTGTCTGAGTATTGGGTTCTGTCGTTAGCCATCAGCCTCCTATCTATGGGGTGGGTGCTTATGCCTGATGTGGCTGTAAGTCCTAGTCTGTGGTGGAAGAGTCGCGGACAGTGTTCACAAGGGAGGGTAGGTGGTGGGCGGGGCTGTTCTAATCGCTCTCTCCTTCTTCTCCTCCTAGCCTCCTCATTTTGTCTCCTCCTCTCCTCGAAGTCCACGGTGCCATGGTGTACTGTACTCCTCCAGGTTTTCCTGTCCCTGGCTGTTTCTTCCCATGAGGAAGGATCGATGTCAGTTACAGCCAGGGTGTGCTTTAGTTGATCTTTATAGCGCATTTTCGGGGCTCCTCGTGGTCTGGTGCCCTGGGTCAGTTCTCCGTAGAATATTTTCTTCGGGAGCCTAGATGGCTCCATCCTATGCACGTGTCCTATCCAGCGGAGGCGGTGGTGGATGATGGTGGCCTCCACGCTGGACAGCGAGGCACGTTCTAAGACTTCAATGTTGGTGGTGTGGCTCTCCCAGGGGATTTTCAAGATCTGCCTCAGTTTCATTTGTTGGAAGCGTTCTAGGTTTTTAAGATCGTTACTATATAGCGTCCATGTTTCACATGCATACAGGAGCGTTGAGAGGACTACTGCCCTGAACACCATTATTTTGGTGGTCATTGTCAGTGCGTGGTTGTTAAATACGCGGCGGTTGAGTCGGCCAAAGGCGGAGTGGGCTGCCCTGATCCTGTTCTCCACGTCCTTTTTGCTTGTGGGAGCTGATGTTAGGATGCTCCCTAGGTAGGAGAACTGGTCCACCTGTTCTAACGGTTGGTCATTCACTGTGGTATTGAAGTTGGGGAGCATCAGTCCTGGTGGATGTTGGACGAGGGTCTTGGTTTTGTCTGAGTTGACTTGCATCCCAAAGCATTCGTAGGCAGAGTTGTATGCATCAGCTAACGACTGCAGGTCCTCTGCCGTCTGACCTGGGGTGGCATTGTCGTCAGCATACTGCAGTTCTCGCACTGCACACAAGGTGGTCTTGGTTCTGGCGCGGAGTCTAGCGAGGTTGAAAGCGCCTCCATCCATGCGGAAACGTAGGTCGACTGAGGGTGTGTCTGGGGGAATCTCGTTGAGCATTGCTGCGGTGTATAGCGAGAAACATGTCGGGGCCAGAACACAGCCCTGCTTCAGGCCGCCGTTGATGGGGAATGGGTCTGAAAGAGAGTTCTGGTGGCAGACTCTCCCAACCATTCCGTCATGGAGGGCACGCACCAGCTTGACAAAATCGTGTGGGCAGCCATATCTTTTGAGGACAGCCCACATGGCAGGTCGAGGTACTTTGTCGAAGGCCTTTTTCAAATCCCAGAAGATGAACATTATGGGCTGTTGTTGTTCGAGGCTCTTCTCTTGTAGTTGTCGCGCACAGAAGATCATGTCTATGGTCCCGCGGGAAGGTCGAAAGCCGCACTGGGACTGGCAAGACGTCTTCTGCGAGAATAAGGATTCGGTCAAGGAGAATCCGAGCGAAAATCTTACTCGTGATGCTTAGTAGTGATATTCCCCGGTAGTTGTTACAGTTCTCCCTGTCTCCCTTCTTGAAGATGGTAGTGATGTTTGCATCGCGGAAGTTACTGGGGGGGGTCTTGGTCTCCCATATTTTCAGTATAAGGAGCATCAAACGGTTCCTCAAGCCGGGGCCACCGTGAGTGAGGAGCTCCAACGGGATGTTGTCTGGCCCTGGGGCTTTGCGGGCTTCATGCGCTGCAGGGCCTTGTTGAAGTCATGGATGGAGGGTGGTAGTGCCATCCAGTGACGGACGGGATGCTGCGGGGTCATTCGCAGGAGATCGTCTGGGGTGTCTGCTTGGTCATTGAGGAGGTTCTCAAAGTGAGACCTCCACCTGGCCAGGATGCCCTCGCAGTCGGTGATGGTCGTGGCCCCATCCGCGTCCTTCAGGCTGCCCACTGATGACCGTGTGGGACCGAATATTTCTTTTGTTGCTGCATAGAAGCTGCGCAGGTCACGTTGGTCAGCGAAACTCTGTATTTCTGCAGCTTTTCTTTGCCACCAGGTGTTCTGGGCTTCACGGATACCTCTTTGGCAACCAGCTTCAGCCACCTTGTGAGCACATTTGTTAGCTGCTGTTGGTTGGTTTTCCAAAGTCAGGCGTGCTTGTCGTTTGGTTTCAATGAGAAGAGAGATGGTAGCATCATTCTCATCAAACCAATCCTGCCGTTTCTTGGTGGTGAAGCCTAGTGTTTCCTCCGCGGCACGGGCCATGGCGTTTCTGAGGGTGGTCCAGTGGTGCTCGACAGTGGCCTGACCCACAGGGTCTGCGAGGTATTGTTCGCAGGCCTCCTTGTAGTTCTGTGCCACCTGTGGGTTGCGGAGCTTACTACAATCAAAGCGTTGGTGTGGTACGCTGTCAGGTGCCCTTCTGGGTGGTCGTAGGGTCGTCACGGAGAGTCAGGAGATGAGGAGTCTGTGGTCCGTCCAGCAGTCGTCCGCTCCGGGCATGGATCGGGTGATGCGGACGTCTCCTCGGTCTCTGGCTCTGGTCAGGACGTAGTCCAGGGTGTGCCAGTGTTTAGACCGTGGGTGTCTCCATGTGGTCTTTTGTCGCTTTGGTAACTGGAAGATGGTGTTGGTTACCACAAGTTGGTGTTCTGCACACAGACCCAGTAGGAGTTGGCCATTGGCGTTGCAATTTCCAATGCCATGGCGGCCGATGATTCCCTCCCACAGGCGATGGTCTTTGCCTACTCGGGCATTAAAGTCGCCAAGCACAACGAGCTTGTCATTGGCGGGCACTGCCTGGATGGTGCGGTCGAGCTGGGTGTAGAAGGCAGCTTTGTTATCATCGGTTGAGGTCATAGTCGGGGCGTAGACAGAGATCAGGGGGAGATGTCTGTCCCGCGTGATGGGGATGCGGACAGTCATCAGGCGCTCACTGATGGCCTTGGGAGCGAGGTTGTGCTGCTGCACTAGCTGGGAACGGATGGCGAAGCCGACACCGTGGATGCGAGGCTCCTCTAGGGCATTGCCTTTCCAGAAGATGGTGTAGCCTGTTCCAGCTTCCCTGATGTTGCCCTCTTCGGGTAGTCTGGTCTCGCTAAGAGCCGCCACATCAACATTGAAGCGGGCTAGCTCCTTGCAGACGAGGGCTGTACGTCGTTCCGGGCGGTTGGTGTTCGTCACGTCTTGAAGGGTGTGGATGTTCCACGCACCTAAGGTTAATATTTTTTTCTTGTTATTTCGACCGCATTAGTGGGATGTCCGCCAGCCGCGGTGAGCTGACCAGACGGGTTTGCCGTGTCCGATGTTTACCCCACCTTTTCTAGGGGCATCCCCATGTGGGGTGGGCTGCGGTGTCCTCAATAGGCCAGCCCAGTCATGAGTCCAGCTGCCGAACTCTGGTGTCACGGCACCGTCACCAGAGAGCGACTGAATCTTAGACTCGCCGCCTGAGTGCAGTCGTGGGCTAAGGGCTTCCAGCTATCCAGGCCTGCCCCCTTCACCCACAGTGCTGTCGCCTCAGGACTTGCTGGTGGTGGTGATGATGATGATGGTGAGAAAGAGATGAAGAAGGGTGGAGGAAACGACAGAATGCCAGTAGCTAGGTATATTGTTTTGGGTGGTCGTGGCTTTGCAACGGCCACGCACACACACTTGGCCCACATCATTTTCACCGCGGCTCAAGACATATGAGACAGGCGGCTTCTCCGATGTTGGTTGCATCGGGCTGCCGGGTTCTTGTTATGTCAAGGCCCGCCTTGTTGCCTGCCCGACAGGCATTGCCCTCTTCCGCCGGTGCTGGGAAGCTCCGCCGTTGGGGTCTTGTTTGGTTTGATTTTGGAGTTTTCCTTCTCCTAGCCTTTGCCTATCTTAAAATAAAGGAGGAGGCCTTTAGGGGTCCAGTCTTGGTCTGGTCTCTCAGAACTGGCCTTAGCGGTATGGTTGAGCCTGCCAGGGTGGATAAACTACCCCTCCGCCATTGCCCAGCCCATCATTGGGACACTCAAGCCCCTCTACATAGTATACAATATGCAACATAAGTATGAACACTAAATATGAAACAGCATATTATAATTCAAAATGGTGAGCTAACAGTTCACTATTTTGCCTTTACAAGTCACATACTATACAGTGCACTTGCATTTCTTGTAAAATGTAATTCAACACTTAGCTATTGAATTATAGGTATTAATGCAATCTCCTGTCCATTTTAAACCAGATCAAGACTTCATCGGTAATTAAATTAATAGTTATATCCTCTGAATTTCACCATACCTGATTCCCCTTCATATTTTACAGAAAAAAAGAAATCAATCATAAGCAACCACAAGGAAACAATATTATGATTTGGATTTATGAGTTTGGGAAATGTGGTCCCTGTTTGGTCTAGGAAGGCCATTTCAAGCCAATGTGTAACTGATAGAAAACCTTTTAACCAAATTATTCACAAATCAAAGGTAATATACAACACCTACATGAAGAATAAGAGGTGGTCATTACATGGTCCACAGTCAAATAAATTTTCATGAAATTAAGTAACACTTTCTCCACTTCCTCTAACTATTTGTGAAAATGTGTTGAAACAAATGTCCTCTGTCTAATTCTCCTATATAATGACCACTCAACCTGACTGACTTCTTTACCAAAGAGATTCTGTTTGTCATCAGAAGGCCTGACCCTCAAAGCACCACATAAGTTAAAAGGCTATTGTAGAAACATTCCGCAACAGTATTAGTCTTAATACTAGGTACACAAGGGAGCATGGTTTACCTGCAGTGGTTTGAGGTCAGCTGTGCAGAGAACCCAGGATGCTGCTTTCCCCAAGAGAGGGGGAGGATGAAGAAAATAAAAGCTAGTCAAACCTTTTCATTCCCGCAGACTAAAACCGGGTAACAATGCCCTCAACCTTCTGCTACTTATCCAATAAAGAGCTTGAGGTCTTAAACCAGTTGTTGTGCAGCCACCATAGGAACGATAGAGAACGTATAGAGTCTCCTGTGGGTCACGTCTTGCAGGTAGTGGGATGTGAATGTAGTCTGACGATTCCACACCCCAGCTTGAAGAACCTGCGTCACTGAGAAGTTTCTCTTGAATGCCAGGGACGTAGCTACGCCCGACATCATGAGCTTTTGGGGCGATGTGAAGGAGGAGGGTCTAGATTCAATGCATGGTCTGTGACCTTGCGAATCTATGCTGAGATGGTATTCTTTGTGACCCTTCTCTTGGTCCTTTCTGTGCTGACGAATAGTGCAGGCACACGGGGACGGGCTGCGGCTGTTCTTTTAAGATACAGCTTCAAACTCATTACTGGGCATAGTATGAGATGGTCTGGTTCATCTGCTACAGAACAGAGACTAGAAATCCGGAAGGAGTCGAATCGTGGATCCACTACTCCCGGGTTCTGAGTCTTAGCAATAAACTCAGGGACGAAGCTGAACGTTACCTCTCCCCATCCCCTTGATGAATGGGTGATGTCGTATGAGAGACCATGAAGTTCACTGACTCGTTTGGCTTAAGCCAAAGCTAGCAGGAACACCGTCTTCCAAGTCAGGTGGCGATCAGTTGCCTGGCGTAATGGTTCATAGGGAGGTCTCTTGAGACACCTGAGAACTCGAACCACGTTCCATGGGAGAGGTCTCACTTCTGACTGAGGACAGTTCATAACTCCGTATGAGTAAGGAAAGTTCTAGCAATGAAGAAATGTCCATTCCCTTCAGTCTAAAGGTGAGACTTAAGGCCGAGCGATAGCCTTGTACTGCAGAGACTAACAGGCGCATTTCTTCATGCAAATACACGAGGAACTCCGCTATTGCTGGAATAGTGGCATCGAGAGGAGAGATAACCCTTCCACAACACCACCCACAGAAGACTTTCCACTTTGCCTGGTAGACTGCTGCTGATGACTTTCGCAGGTATCCAGACATCTTAGTCGCAACTTGTTACGAAAATCCTCTCTGAGAGAGGAGATGCTGGATAGTCTCCTGGCGTGAAGTCGTAACGAAGCTACGGTTTGTGGAATATATTGGCATGTGGTTGTTTGAGTAGATTGTGTCGTGGAGGGAGTTCTCTTGGGGGCTCTGTTAGGAGTTGCAGAAGGTCCGGAAACCATTCTGCGTGATGCCATAGCGGAGCTATGAGCGTCATTGAAAGATTGACCGCTGTTCTGGCCTTGTTGAGTACCCTCCTCATCAGACAGAATGGGGGAAAGGCGTAAACGTCGATGTCCCACCGTTGTTGGAATGCATCTTGGGGTCTGGGACTGGGGTTCAAGGCCGTTGCAAAGAGGTCCACTGTCGGAGAACCCCACCAAGTCGGGACCTTGTTGGCTACTAGATGATCCAAAGACCACTCAGTACTCACTGAGATGCTCTGCTCAGGTTGTCGGCGAGCACATTCCTTTTGCCCGGAATGAAGGGTGCCGGTAGTGGTATCGAGTGGATTTCGGCCCATCTCAGTATCTCTACTGCTAGATGGGATAGGTGCTGTGAAAAAGTACCTCCTTGTTTGTTGATGTAAGCCACTACTGTGGTGTTGTCACTCATCACCACCACTGAGTGGCCCGTCAGGAACTGTTAAAGGGCCAAAAAGACGACCTTCATCTCTAGGAGATTTATGTGGAGGTACTCTTCTGACTCTGACCAGAGGCCTGAGGTCGTGTGGTGCAGCACGTGGACCCCTCACCCTTTTTTATGAAGCGTCTGAGAACAGCATAAAATCTGGGGGAGGACGAGAAGATCCACTCCCTTTCGTAGGTTCTCGTCTGCCACCCACCACTGGAGGTCCGTCAATTCTGCTGATCCCATGGGGATCCGGATGTCCGGGGAATTGCTAGTCTGATTCCACCGGGACTTGAGTCACCACTGGAGGGATCTTACCTCGAGGCGACCATTGGGAACTAGACGGGCCAGTAATGAAAGGTGACCGAGGAGACGTAACCACATTTGGGCTGGAAGTTCTTCTCGTCTGATGGGAAGGCTTTGTGGAGATTGGTGTCTATAATCATGCTTGGGTATACCAGTCTCTGTGTAGGAAGCAGGGATGACTTCTCGAGATTTACCATGATCCCCAGATCTTGGCAAAGTCTCAGAAGTTTGTCTTGGTGTTGAAGAGGGGTTGACACCGAGTCTGCTAGGATTAGCCAGTCGTCCAGATAATGGAGGAGACGGATGCCAATCCTGTGTGCCCAAGATGACACTAGGGCAAACATTCTGGTGAAAACTTGAGGTGCTGTGGAAAGATCAAAGCACAGTACCTTAAACTGGTACTTTCTGTTATCTAGGCTGAATCTTAAGTACTTCCTTGAAGATGGATGGACTGGGATCTGGAAGTATGTGTCCTTTAGGTCCAGTGTACAGTACACATAAAGTCCTGAGATCTTACCGCTAGTCTGACCGTGTCTGCCGTCTCCATACTGAACGGACAGCATGGAGGAGTTTTTTTGACAAACTTGTTCAGAGCTGAGAGGTCGATGACTGGCTTCCAGCCTCCAGACGCCTTTCTTACAAGAAAAGAGTCGACTGAAGAAGCCTGGCGACCTGTCGAGGACCTCTTGGAGAGCACCCTTCTTCAACAGGGTCTGGACTTTGCCCCAAGGGCCTGCCCACTTGCCGATCCCATGGCAAGGGAGTCTATTGACATTGGATTCCTGGTCAGGGGAGGGAGAGATGTTATGAAGGGGACGCGATGTCCTAAACGGATCACGGAGATTGTCCAGGAATCAGCCCCGAGTTGCTTCCACCTGTCTGAGCAACTTTTTAGGCATCCACCCACTGGTGGAGATGCAGGGGGAGTGCCTATCCTAGCATTTGTGGCCTCGGCTGCTCCCTCTAGGATTCTTTCCTACCCTGGAGGACTTTCAAGGACAGGAAAGGGCTTATTAGACACTACTGTCTTCGCTGCTAATTTCGTTGCTGTGGTCTTGTTTGGACGGGACTGCTGAGGTGCTGGAGGTTTATAGGGCTTGGATGTCAAAGCTCTATGGAGGAGGGAGTCTCGATGAGACTTCTTCCACCTCTCAGCAGCAAGTTTCTTGTCCTTAGGCTCAACAGGTGGGATCCCTCTAGAGAGGAATGTCCGAGCCTATTTATCTCAACGCTGGGGACCTGTGGGTGGAACCTCTCAGACACTGCATCTCGACGTTTTAAGACGGTGTTTGCCCACAAGTTCGAAACTTGGTGGACAAGAAATTCGATCGTGTGAGTGCCTGAGAGGAGAGAGGTCTCCATTGCCTTCCTGGTACACTCCTTGGAGAAATCGTATCGTACCAGGATTCCCAAGGTCCCTAACCAGATGTCCAGCCATGAAATAGTTTGTATCGCATACTTAGTGACCTTTTCCTGGTTAAGGACTTCGGCCGCCGAGAACGAGACCTACCGGCTGGAGAGTCTCTTAAGAGGAATTCCCCTGGTTAGCTCTTCCAGAGAGTGGTGAAGTGGAAGAGCTGAACTGGGCTCCTCCAGGATCTCAAAGTACCTCCTCTGTTGTATATGAGGAGGTGGGAGGAGCTTGTTCGTAGAGCTGGCACGGTTGGAGGAGGCAAAGTCGGAGAGCGGTTGAGCGATCTTATCCCTGGTACTCTTCAACCCGAGACCAGGGCAGGGCTGCACCGGTCTTTGAGGGTTGAAGAGTGCCGAAGACGCGGTCTAAGACCATGTCTTTGCCCTCTCGAGGGGGTATCTCTGGGTCGGGAAACCCGTTGAGAACCCTCATCAGTCAGAACTTGCCAGAATGTATGTTCTGACTCTTGTTGCTCTCCTCCTGATGTTGGACTTGCAGCAAAGTCTCCATCTTCTATCCCCAAGACCTCTTCTTGGGGCGAGTCGTGGACATTCCTCGAGTGGCTGGCTGTCTCCGTTCTTGTAGTCCTGGCAGAGTCTTGGAGTCTTCGGACTCCTTCCAAGGAAGGAGGTAAGACTCCATAATGTAAGACTCCAAAATTGAAGGCCTGTGTGGTGTCCCTCCTGATTTCTGACTGAGGGGAAATTTCCGCATGAAGGGAGGGTTCCTCAAACGGTGGAATGGAGGAGGGCCTCTCCTCACGCGATTCCCTTGGTGAAGGAGGGGGTTGAGTACCCTCTTCATCATACAGGAAGGGAGAGTATTCCTGGGGAGATACTGGAAGGACTAGCCTTGATGGTCTGCTCGGAGTCAGCTTCACCCTCGGGGAATGACCGCGTCGGAAACTCCTTTTTCCTCTTCAAAGGGGTAGAGGAAGCCTTGGTTCTGTGCCGCGAGTCCAGAGCTATAGGTTGCTCTGATGAGTGGCCGGACAGCGCAGGCTTGAATGCCTGTGTTACAGCTCTGATTAGGGCACTGAACCAAGGCTGCTGACTGACTGATGCACTGTCAGACAGATCCCCTGAACGGAAAGGAACCGAAGGTTCCCTATGAGGAGTCACCATAACAGGTGGGTTGGCCTTAGAAGGCAGTTTAGGGATCCTCAACCCCTCTGCTGGTGCCTGTTTCCCTCCTCCCGCAGGGCGCGCTGAAATGCGTTTGCAGGGAGGGGAATGAGGCAACGGCGACCATGCTGGGTGTAGTTCCTGTGCCTGTGCCTGTTGGCGCATGCGCGGGAGAGTACTGGCGCGCAGGCGAATGGTGGCACGTGGGCGAGAGTTGGCGGGCTGGTGAGAGTTGGTGGGCTGGCCAGTGTTGGCGTGTGCGCATGTCCTGGTGCGTGTGCGCGGGAGAGACCTGGCGTGCAGGAGAGCGCTGGATTGCGCGTGTTTGTTGCACATGCATAGGCGTCTGATGGCGCTTGCACGCAGGAGAGTGATGGAGCGCCGGTGAGTGCTGGCGCGCAGAAGAATATTGGCGCAGGAACTCGTTGATGTGCAGGTGAGTGCTGGTGCGCAGGATAGAATTGGCGCGCAGGAGAGTGCTGGCGCGTAGGTGAGTGTTGGTGCGTGGGAGAGCGCTGGTGCATAGGAGATCATGAACGTGTAGGAGATTGCTGACGGGCCGAAGAGCGCTGACGCTCAGGAGATAGTGGGCGCGCAGGAGGGAGCTATCGCGTGGGCAACTCTAGGCGTGTGAGCGCAGGGCGTGCAGGAAAGCGTTGGCGCATAGGCGCATGGTATTGCTGCCGTCTATGAGGGCGAGCAGGTGAAGGGGTGCGCCGAAGCGCTGTAGAGCTCTGACGCGCAGTCTGTTGATGACGAGCTACTGGTGAGCGCTGATGTCCTGTAGGTTGGCGAGCTGCACGGGGATGGCGCGCAGCTGCGCACTTTGGTAGATCCTAAAGAGGCTTTACCGGGGACAGGAACATTGATGGAAGGTGTTCAGGTCTGAAGGGTGGATGGTCAGGAACTGGGATGTGCCCTTTGTAAGGGCGAGCATCCACCGATGGGAATAGCGAACGATCCGCAGAGAGGTCCAGGACTTAAGTCACAGGACTAGTAGCAGGTGCAGCGAGGGTTGAAGGTCGAAGGTCATGACTGCAGCAGAGGCTCCTCTGCAGGGGACGGCTGCGACGACAAAGCAGACGAACCAAAGAGGCGCTTCTTCACCGATGGTGAAGGGAGACCTCTAAGGCGAAGTGGAGGGCGAGCTTTCCAACGAAGGCGCCTTCTAGGGGGCCATTGGATCAGCAAGCTGACCATGCGCCATAGCAGTCCTCCAAAGAGGAGTCTCTACGAGTGAACTCCCCTGAGGGGGAGAAACACTCACAGGAGAGACAGACGGATGGAAGTTTCCTCCTCGAAGGATGTTCAGGAACGGGGGAAACTAAGTCTGCAGCAACCGCGGGAGGGGCAGAGGAGTCGGATGACATAAAGTGTGCAACCTCTGACACTACAACATCGACGAGGGCCAGAGGATCTACCTCTGACAGCGATGGTGACTGCTGAACAGAAGCACCCATACGGATGAATTGCAGCAAAGCTTCCTTGGAGGGCGGACCCGTGAGCCCCAAGGAAGACCAAATCTGCAACAAAGGGGTTAGTGACAAGGCCTCATTCGGGGGAAGAGGTGGGGCCGCTTCGCTAGGAGAAGCAACACCATCTCTTGAGGACCGGCGTTGGTCGACGCTACTACTCGACGGTTTCTCGTAAGAGGCTGAACGAGTAGGAGCTTCGGAGGAAGGTCAGGAGACGGAAGAAGAGGCCTTGGGTTTTCCTCACTTCGAAGGAACCTTCGCAGGAGAAATATCCCGCTTAGACGATTTCTTCCGCCGGCGTCTAAACCTCTCCCACTAGGAGGAAGACCACTTATTACACTTATTTACACTATCACACCGTTGACCTCTGCATATAGGACAAAAGGTGTGAGGATCTGTCTCCACCGCTGACATAAAAGTTCCACAAGGCCGGCCGGAGAGTCCAGGGTAGGTGCGCATGGTCACAGAAGTCAACTTCCCAAACACACACTAGAGAAAAGAAAAAGCAAGAAAACTGATTAATGGCTGCCAAATAAGGCGAGGATTTAGAGTGGCAACATCCGTTCACCATCCGAGCCGAAAGCAAAATGAACTCAATCTCAGGTGTGTGTGTGTGTGGGGGGGGGGAGGGAGGGGGAAGCTACCCTCCCCTACTCCCGCTAACTAGCGGTATGGGTAGTTAACCCTCGCTAAATTTTAAAGGTTCATCATTTCAGCTACGCCGAAAGTAATACTGTACCCGTTACATAGCGTGGTTTGTATTCCAGTTACGGAACAAACAGTATATTACAGTGGAAAAAAAGTGTTTTTAATTGTTGTAATCGACATCCTACGCTAACAAAATAACAAATAACTACGAACTGGTTAAGATGCTCAATGAAATGTAACATTATTGTGGAGTTCTTACCTTCGAGACAGAAGGTAGCAGCTAATGGCGGTGTGTGCGGAGGAGGAGGAGGAGGGAGAGTGGACGGGGAGGAGAGAGACTTGACGGCAACATGTTCGATACGCAACACTTTTGTAACACTACGTAACATAACCTTAACTTTAAATTTAACTTACAGTAAATGAAATTAGCTTACTGAACACAGACTTAAAAATAGAATGTTAATCTTATGTTACACTAAACTTAATTCTCCATTTTCTTTTCATTTTCATTTTTTTACTTTTCTTCTTCTTTCGGCTTGGCTCTTTTTGACTCGCTTTCACCTGCACTTTTTGATGGCCTTTTTAAAAGGAACCTATCTAGGGATGTTTGCTTTTGTCTCCCCTTCAAAATGTGGCGAAAATGATGCACGCAAGTGTCGTCACAATAGGCTAACGCACGACAACTCGCCAACTTGTCTGGGTGCCTCTTTTCCATAAAATTAGAAAACTCCTGCACTTCGCTAACATGTCTTTGATTTCTGCCATAGAAAGGCAGCCCTCGTCTTCCACCTCCTCCTCGCTACTGAGCTCCTGCAACACCTCCGAATGTTGCATCTCTGGAGCTCTATCAAGTTGTGTGTCATGAGCTTTTCCTGGTGATCCTCGACAAGGTCGCTCACGTCTGCCTCCAGCCCCATGGACTTTCCAAGAGACACGACTTCATCACAACAGGTTCGGGGTCATCAGGGTCTGTCGTATCGAACCCTTCAAAGTCCCTCTCAGTGACGGAAGCTGGCCACAATTTTTTCCACGCTCAGTTAAGAGTTTGTCTTGTGACACCCTGCCATGCATCGTCAATAATTTTCAAGCAACGTGCGATATTGAAATGTTCCTTCCAAAATTCTCGAAGGGTGAGATTGGTGTTGTCTGTGACATCGAAGCATTTCTTGAATAAATGGTTCGTGTACAGTTTCTTGAAGTTAGAAATAACTTGTTGGTCCAAGGGCTGGAGGAGTGGCGTGGTGTTGGGCGGGAGATGAAGGGCTTTGATGAACCTGAATTCAGCAAGAATGTCCTCTTCGAGACCAGGAGAGTGACCAGGGGCATTGTCGAGGACCAGGACACATTTCAACGGCAGGTTTTTCTCCGCCAAATATTTTTTGACGGCTGGACTCAAGCACAGATTAACCCATTCTGTGAAGAAATGCCGGGTAACCCAAGCCTTAGCATTAGTGCGCCACATCACTTGCAGTTTTTCTTTCAAGATCCTTTGGCTCTTGAAAGCACGTGGGTTTTCCGAGTGGTACACCAGCAGTGGCTTGACCTTACAGTCACCGCTGGCATTGGCACATATGGCTAGAGTTAACCGGTCCTTCATGGGTTTATGGCCCGGTAGACTCTTCTCCTCTGCTGTGATGAAAATCCTCCTGGGCATTTTCTTCCTTAAAAGGCCAGTTTCATCGCAGTTGAAGACTTGTTGGGGGATGAAGCCATGTCGGGCAATAACCGAGGCAAAGGTTGTAACGAAGTCCGCCACAGCTTTCGAGTCGGAACTTCCTGCTTCATCATGCCTCACAACCGAGTGTATCCCAGTCCGTTTTTTTAAATTATCCAGTCAGCCACGACTGGCTTTGAAGGTTTCCGCTGGCGTCGGTCTCCCCTTTCTTGGCTGCTTGCTTTCCTTACAAGTTATCGTAGATTCTGCTGGCCTTCTCACATATGATCATCTTGGTCACGCTATCTCCTGCCAACTGTTTCTCCTTATCCAGATTAAAAGAAGCCTCTCCATCTCGTCGTGAATATCACTACACAGCTTGGAAAGGATGGTTACTCCTTTGGAAGGTTTGGTGCTCTTTTATAGCATCCTTCTGCTTGAGGATGGTACATATAGTAGATGTACTCCTCTCATATTGGCGCACCAGCTCATTCACTCTTACGCCATGCGATTATTTCATGCTTCATCTCCATTGTCATCATACGCTTTTTCTTTTCACTACCCTTATTTGCACTCGCTTTGGACCCATTGTTTATTTAATTAATTATGCACTGATTCACGCAAAAAATACGTAAAAAAATAAAACAATACGGCCGATGCCGAGATAACTTTACGCGACGGAGATCAGACGGGAAAGACGAAGCGAAGCTGTCTTTGTGAGCAGCCTCTCGCACATGTGGCCGCATAGGGAACTACCTCGTATCTCAAATTTTTCCTCTCATCTCAGGACAAAAATTTGCTCGGAACTCTCCTTGTATTTCAATTCTCTCGTATCTCAAGGTATTACTGTAAAGGCCTTGCGCTACTAGTGACTGCCTGAATCTTGATAATTCTTTATTTGGCGTGTCCAGCTTTTGCCATTATTGTACCCCTACTAAAGGACGAGGGTTTGTATTCCCGTTGGAACAAGTACACGGCTAGTCCTATTTGCCTAACATGGAAAATAATTTTGTACATTGGTTATAGTGTAGAATTTCAACATGAAGGTGCTAGAGTTAAGAAATAAAACTCCTTTAGATTTATTGCATTTTAATAAAGTAACAGTCATTCATTACATAGTAATGTTTATTAATCTCTATAGCAGATCAAGTAAACAGCCAGTCTGAAAAACCTGTTTGGAAAATGGCTTCAATGTACTGCATATGAATTTATTTTACATATTCGTTATAAATGAAAACAGTTCAAGGCCCATTTATCAGCTTCCTTAAATAAACAAACAGGAACGTCTTTACACTATAAACATTAACTTCACAGCCAAATAATGGAAGAGATTTGATGTATGATGCATATACTGTACTGGACTGCAAAATCTTACATTCCAAGAATATCAAACCCTGAAATATCTAAATAGCAGAAAGTCAGTTTTGCCCACATACATGAAAAAGTCCTCTATATTAGTTTTATACTGCCAATAACAGAGTATGAAATGTTTTGACTCCATTTTCATTAAAATTAGCCTTTTAATTTGATTTGACAGTGTGATATTTTGTAATTTCTCTCTCTTAGAGATGGATAAAGTCCTTGTTGATATAGCACTTTTAAACAAACTAACAGCAAAGTGTAATGGAGAAATTCTGTTATATAATGAAATAGCTTCCAAAAGAACTTGTGAAATTTCAAGCAGTTTGGTGTATCAATGCCATGCAGAAAGTTATAATACCATAGTGATTATAAGATTGTCAATGTATGCTAATGACAGGCACGATGTGGATAATATGTTGGTTAAATTATGTAGTACTGTACTATTTGTAAAATGTCTGGTTTCTGACTGTCTACATAAATCTTTGATTTTAGTGACTTACATTAGGAACCATATTTACAGAGCTTATTTCTGTTAGGATAATGTTGCAATAAATAAGAATTCTACTTATAGGTTTTAAGTACTTCATATATACAGTATAAACAAGATGCTATAAACAAGTAACTACTGAAATGGAAAATACCTTTCTTATAATTTGTGCTCATTAATGAATGATCTTATTTATATGAAAAACTTCAAAAAGTAGGAAGCCTATAATGTGGTGTTTAACTATTGTACTTAACTAAAGCATTTATTTGAGTATTCTAGGCTTGGAATAAATTATTCCTCTGAGAATTTCAGAGTTGGATTAACTTGATAAAAATCAGCATCACAGAAACTGAATTACAAGGCGAATGTTGTATAGGTATTCATTGTGTTTTTACTCAATACGAGGTAATAAATTATATTTGTGTTGCTCGATAACGATCCTCTTGTGGTTCTGGGAACTTTGTCGGAAGACTTGGAGAACGCAGGCTGACACTGGCAGAATATCGAAAACCAGCAATGTCGACTTCATATTGGCCAGACATAACATATTCAGGCGTAACATTGATCATGTTACCATTCTCATCATAGTTTCTTATGAAACCAAGACAGACCTGTTAATTATAAATAAATAAGTGAAAAACAATCTGGGCTTGCAAACCCCTACTGGGTGGGTAGGATGTCAGTGTCAGTACATAGGATGGATCAGCAGGTGGGTAAGACTTATGTCACAGGAGAGATTTATTTTGAAAGGGTGGCTAAAAAAAAAAAAAAAAAAAAGACATGAAGATAAAAGTACTCTACTGCAAAATACAGGTAGTTGTCGACTTCCGACCAAGATAGAGACCGAGAGACACATCGTAAGTGTATCTGGATGAATGTTGTACTTGAAAGTTAAGTTTCCATAGATTTATTATAATATGTTATGATTCGGCAATCATCTAAGTCATATTTTATCATATTTTATCAATATTTTCTTACTGTATATCATTATTTAATTTTCTTGTTTCATAGTACACTATATACTCTATAAAAGCATTTTTGTATTCTATTTTTCAATTTTGGAAGCATTTTAACAAACAAGAATAACTTAATATTTTGTTTACCCGTGGTTATGGTCAGCTGATCTGAAGGTCACGCTAACGTATCGAAAGATTGCTTACATACGAATGGTATATTTTTTATATAATTTCTTAATTTATTCATATCTTCATGCAAAATATTACATCAGGACCAATACAGTATGATACAGGATATCACAATTTTCACACAGTTTGTTTATAGCCATTATCATTTGTTATCATGCGAATATGTTCTCGCTCTTACTCTGTGTGCGCGCGCGTACGGGTACTTAATTTTTAAAGCTTCATACAGTATTTAATTTCTAATTCATTATTAAGCCTTCACATTTCATTAGACATTATTGTATTTAATTTTGGTTTATTAAAGCATGTTTGTATTCTATTTTTCAATTTCTTGAGCATTTCAATAATCAACAATTTTGATTTACTTTTGGTAGGCATCAACTGACCTCAAGGTCATGCTACTGTATTGTGATTATGCAAATAAGACAGTGTTGTTTATATAATTTTCTCAACTTATTCAAAATCTCTTCATAATGAATATTACATCAGCACCAATATGTTATGGGGTATTGGGGTATAAAACGGATTTTGAGCAAAGCGAAAAATCTATTTTTGGGTGATATGGCCATGTCGTCCTGATGGAAGGTTCCTGGCGCGAGTATCCTTAATATAACTTTTAAGGATATCGCATAATATCAGGGGACGTATTTCTTGATATGACACATGGCAATCTTCACCCCGCATAGATTTTACGCTTTGAGGGGGAAGAGTGGCAAAATTGAAGGGGAGCCGTTATCAATATTACCCGGTGGATCGCCTCTGAGTACTTCTATGTCGTAACTATTCCTTGTTGCATTTAAGCATGGATAGCTGCAGATAGAGTAGTTTTGGGTGGGGACTTCGTTACATAGTTGTATACTCCTTTTTTGAAAGGGAGGGTCCATCAGGACGACATGGCCATATCACCCAAAAATAGATTTTTCGCTTTGCTCAAAATCTATTTTTGGGCTCAGCCATGTCGTCCTGATGAAAGCTAACCAGAGAATTACTTGAAAGTATTATATCTGTGGGTTTGTATAAGTGCCTTTACTTTGAATGAGTTCCTTATATGGTCTCCTAGATCTTTATATATGACATTACCGTTATTTGTCATATCCACTAAGCTTGGAACTAGCTTAGGGCTTCCTGCCCCATGCAGGGAATGTGTCTACTTCGACTATAAGGATTCAAAGTGTGTATCTCCATTGGGATGGACGGTAAATCTCAGAGATTACCTTTTTCATCCCTTGGAAATCTGTACTCTGATTTCAAGTTGGGCCCTTCTAGGGCTTAATCAAAACTCTTGTATACTTTATTCAGCTGTAACTGAGATAGCAGCAGTAAGACGCAAATACGTTTAGTATTTTACATTGTAACTAGATTATCAATTGTAGTTACAATCAGGTATGAATCTGATCTGGCATTGAAAACACATCAGTGTCCATATTTTCTCCTGTCGGAAAAATATATAATTTCATCGAAATGATGCCACTCAAAGGAGATGTGAAACCAAATCTGTCTGACTTGTACAGACTTTGGAAATGCATGAACACCGTGACGCAAAGTTCACTCGGCACTGGTGTTATCGATCAGATATGCACCTATATGGAACAGTGTGTTAATCATCGTTGTGATTTGCAATCGAGGGTAAATGTACCCATGCACCCGATGCACTGGAAAGTCCCAAAGCAGTTCACTGTTCGTCGCAGGCTTAGACGACGGGTTTTATAAAACTACCCGCCGCCACTACAACATGTCTTATTAAATATACTTGCTTCTTATAGTGTTGGAAGAACTTCCATGAAGAAGCCATTTTCTTAGGATCCTGAACTGCGGGTGAGCTGTCAGGATCCGTTCTGTGAATAAGTAGGTGAGCATTGCTCTCAGTTATTTTAGGGATAGATTTTGATCCTGAGGTTTTCCCTCGGAAGAGCTGTCCTTCCTTGAAGTCTGAAGTTCTACGAAGATAGACCTTAAGACACCCTAATGGGCATAGGGAGACATCTTCCTTCAGTGGGCAGATTCTCCAAGGACCCCACCTTTTGGTGGGCAGCTCGTTTTTGGCGAGAAAAGTAGAATCGGGGAAAGGATTCAGTCCTCTCTCTTCTGTGAACAGAATATGTCCTACATCCCTGATAGGGCCAATAGTTCACTAACTCTAGCCCCTGAAGCTATTGCGAACAGAAAATTGACTTTCTGTGTTAGTTCTTTTAGAGTACAATCCTCATTGTTAGGTTCGAAGCATAGTGCAAGACTTTAACCAACGCCCATGTAATGGGCTTTGGAGGGGTTGCCAGCTTGGGTCTAGTGCATGCTTTGGTACCCTAAAAAAAGGTTTCGCATATGGGGTCCGCCTCAAAGGCGTATAGAAGAGGTCTAGTCAGGGCCGACTTACACGTGGTTATCGTAGTGGAAGTCAGGCCTCGTTCAAGTAGGTAAAAGAAGAAAGAGACACAGAAACCTGTTGAAATTTCTGTTGGTCCCCTTGTTTTCACGAGGGTTACCCCTTCCTTCCAAGACAATCCACATTGTCTCCTGGTTGGACTTGACTTGTACTCTACAATGAAGTCGGCCACATTCTTCGAGATCCCAAACTTTTCTTCGCTGCTAGGGCGAAAAAATCATGAGATGCAGGTTGTTGGTTCTCGAAGATGAAATGTAACAGCTGACTTCTGCACCAGTTTGGATAAAACTGGGTACGGCAGAGGAAACAGCTACAGTTTCAATTCTAGAACTAGAGGAAACCAATTGTTTTTGGGCCATTTGGGGGCCACTACAGGAGCTGTTCCTCTCCAGGATCCTTGCTTGTCGAGGACTTTAAGCAGGAGATTGGTTGGTGGAAACAGATAAATTCAATTCCATCCGTTCCAGTCGAGAGACATGACGTCTATCGCTTCTGCTTAAGGTTCTCGTAAGGGGCTACATAACGAGATAGTTTCTTGTTGTCACTCGTTGTGAAGAGGTCGATCTACAGTTCCGGGACTTTAATCGAAAATAAAGGAGAATGAGTCTGCGTCTAGGGACCATTTTGTCTCTATTGGCTTTCGCCTGGATAGAGCATCCGCCGTCAGATCGCGGAACCCTTGAAGGTGAACTGCTTGATAAATGCCTTCGTCTCTTCCTTGATAGGCGGAAGATGGCTAACATCACGTGGTTGATGTGAGGTGAACTCGAGCCTTGTCAATTAGACATATTACTATCACCTCGTTGTTGAAAGCCAATCTGATGTGGACTGTTCTGCGAGGGGATACTCTTCTCAACATCAGAAGGACTGTCATAGCCTCCAAGATGTTGATGTGGAAGTTTTTTGAACTGGAATGATCAATTTCTTGTCCTTTCCTTTCATGCGGATGGCCTCCCCATTCTTTCAGGGAGGCTTCCGTGTGTATCGCCACTGATGTTTGTGGTGGTTGCAAGAGAATTGTCTGTGCTAGGCTCTTATTCGTTGACCACGGCCTTAATGGCGTGCGCAATCGGGTTAGTGTCAACCTGTTGATCTCTTCGAGCATTTGATGCGTATCTTCTCCAGACTCCTGGCGAATCCTTTGGCTGTGCTTCTGGTACCGGGTCTGTCACTACTGCGAACCGGAGAGAGCCCAGTACTATTTCCTGTTGGCATTTTGCAATCCTCTTGTGTTGGATTAGTCTCTTGACAGATGCCACTATTTCTCTCCTCTTCTTTAATAGAATGTAGAGGTGGTGTGACTGCAAGTTCCCATTGAAACTTGTGAGCTGGAGAAAGGCGAAACTTCTAGCGATTGATCTTCAGGGCCAGGTGTTCCAGGAACTGGATCACCTTTCCGGCCGCTTGCAGACAAGTAGCCTTGGATGCTGCCCGCACCCGTCAATCGTCCAGGTATGCTACTACCTATAGTCCTTCGGAGCGTAGGTGCTGGACGATCGTGTCCATTAGCATTGTGAATACCATTGGGGATATGTTTAGTCCGAAGGACACGGCTGTGAAGACAAATTTTGTCTTCTGTAGCCTGAATCCTAGGTAGGAGGAGAGGGGGCGACTGACTGGTAGGTGCCAGTAAGCATCTGCCAGGTTTAATGAGACTGTATACGCCCCTTTTTTGGTAGAAGGGTCCTTATGTATTGCACTGTAAGCATCTGGAACTTCTTGTTCTAGATGAACTTGTCTCCTAGAATGACTCTGGGTTTGACCGAGTTTCTCTTGGGAACACAAAACAGCCTTCCCTGGAATTTTGATGGACTTCGCTTTCCTCATTACCTTCTTGTTCAAGAGTTCTGAGGTATATTCTTTCAATAAGGGGGTGAAGTGTTGGAAGAATTTTGGAAAGGTTGATTTTTGTTCCATTTCCAACCAAGTCCATTCGTAATTTGACTGTGGACCAAGGGATCGAAGGTCCAACGATCCCAAAAGTGGAAAAGTCTGCCTCCTACCTGGAACCTCTCATTGTTTAGAGGTTCCTGAGGACATGTTTCCGTGACCGCGTCCTCCTCCATCCTTGGGGGATTTCCGGAGGGTCCTCTTTTTGGGCCCTTACCTTTGTAGGGACGAAAGGTGGTCGAGTGCTTTTCAAAGCCTGGATTAAATACAGGCGACTGGCTACCAGCTGATGAGAAACCATCTGGAAGGTGGTTTACGGCTGGACTACCATTTGAGGCACCGTGGTTATGGTCACGGTCGGAAATTGTGCAGTTCTAATGATGATTTCCTCTTTGAGGACATGCCCCATTTTTGGGGCAGGTTCCCATTCTCCGTGGTGGCTTTGGTAATGACTTCTTGGACTACTACCTGTGGGAAAGGGTCTACGCCCCAGATACATGATGAAATCAGTTTTCTGGGTTCGTGTTTCACCGTTGTTGCGGCAAACACATGCTCTTTACCAGTCCTTTTTTGACCTGAGAAAAGTCTACAAATCCATCGCAAGGGTGGGGCATTATTAAAGGCCTGTACGCATTTCTAAGCAGTTCTGATGAGACAGGGAAGCGGCAAGACTATCTTTTGTCTCCTGTTCCCTTTTCCAAGGATGGTTTAGCCACTTTGGCAGGTTCTCATTAAACTGCTAGCCTGCTATCTCCGGATCCAACTTTAAGACGGAGAAGGTTAGATGTACCTCTTTCCACTTCTCCTCGCAGGTGGGCACAGCTAGAGACAATGGTTTGCATTTCTCTAGGATTGGGCAGGGTTTGCCCTCTTTGACTGCTCTCATGACACAGTCTAGGGCTTTCCCCGAAAGGGGGAATGCTCAGGAGGAAGGAGCAATGAATGTTGGATGCTTCTTGCTCAATGCTGAGACTTTGGAGTTAGTATATCCGGCCCCTTTCTGGGTCTTGGTAAGGATGGCTTGTGCCTTGTTATGTTCGAGGACAATGACTTCCTTCGGTATAGTCTCCTCGCGGGATGTTGGTTCATCTCGCAGTCTCACGTAGCAATCTGGGTACGCTGAAAGCTGGGCCAGAATTGAAGCTCTTCAAGGGGATTAGACCCCAACTTCTAGGAGATGTAAAGCTTCCCATTCAACATGGGCATGTGTTCCATCTACCTCCAGGGGTTGGTTTGGAGCAGTGAGGGAGGTCAGATATTTTAAGGGGCTTAGCGGAGCCCCTAGAAGTGCCAGGGAGCATGAGACCTGCACATCTTGTGGCCACCAAAGTCCCTACTTTTGTGGTAGCAGAACAGGACTGCACACTTCACCTTAGTCTCCTCCTGTAAGGAAAGAGAGAGTGAAATGAGTATAGGGTAATTTACCTCACTGATAAAATTACACATGCATAAAATAGTATACTTTACTATTATTTACCATAGCTTAGGATAGTAAGCTAGAAAAGAAGAAGGAAAGACACATATCTGTGTTTCCCCTCCAGGCAATTGCTGTGACCTACAATATTAATATTTCTGGGCTCAATCCCTGTGCCGCGCAGTGAAATGCTCCTTATGCACCATTTCAAAGGAATATAACTGCTAATATTACCAGAGAAAAAATGTAAAGGAATGCTAGGTTGAACTAGCTCGCTCACCTAATGGTGTCGGTATAGACTGGGGCGAAATACCAGAGGTCTCGTACCATTTAGACTTCTCCTCTTCGAAATCCCCCAATAGTGAGGTGCCGTTCAACCTCCCCTGCCTCGCAGACCAGTACTACTAACTCAACCCACGCTTGCCCATCACTCCTTTCAAGCACCTGATTCATATAAGTCCAAGTATTTTATTGTCGTGATTTTCATTGGATTTATCATCAACTTTCTCTCGATGGCCGATTCCCTAGATAAGTACCTTATCCATGAGTTGTTAGCGAGTTTGGGCAGTGTAATCTTTGTTTTTATTATTGAGAAGTGTTTATATATGAGCGGCGGCCCCGTTCTTACTTTCGCCTCTGCCCTTTGTCTCGTTAGTTCGTCCGTCTTTAATATTCGTTCGAACCTTTAGGAGTTTTTTCCTTATATTCATATAGTACACCGACTTTATGCTTTCATATAGCATTTATTTTATGTTGTCCTATGATATCGGTGTTAGCGTTTCATCAGGAGTAGGTTATGTTGGTATGCCTGCATTCGTGCATGTTGGTGGATAGCGTCACCATTGAGATTGTTTCGCTAGTTCTAGGAGCTTTAATTTCGACCATCTCACTTATTATTAGTAAAACCTTTTGTTTTATTACGCTCCACCTAGTTTTACGTTTGGTTCGAGTGGGACTCTCGCGTATTTTGTTGTTTTTACTGTTCGATCTACCGCTTCAGTAACTAGGTTGGTACCCCTGCTTTCCATCGCCTGATGGCGTCATGCTCCTCCCTTACTACTCGCCCGAGTCCCTCTCTCGCCATATTTTTTCTGCATGCCTGACCTTACTTACGTGATTTCGCTTTTAATTCATTAATTATTTTTATGTATTTGTGCATTGATATTATATTTATTGCTTACTCCGTTATGATCATATTTTTGGGATTTTCATGTCATGATTGAGGGGATCTCCAGTTGGTAGCCCTGTCTACCACTGCGCACTGGCGATTTCCCGGTACCATTCCCCCCCCCCAACAAGTTGGGGAGGCTATTCCATCCCCCCCCCCTTCAGTGTACACCCTTCCTCTCACTCGATGGTTGTTGGTTATGATTTACGGGTCAAGTATGCTTGTACCTCAGTCTTCCATCAACGTTCCGACATATTGAGGACTGAGTATACCAACGGGGTATGACTTAGTCTCATTCATTCATACCGGGCGGTTTCGTCTTCCCCCTCCCGTCGTCCCGATTGGCCATCGGTCGGGGAGGGGGAAGGCCGGGACCACCGGGGACTATCACACGTGATTAGTCGGTATAACTGCACCTTGGTGTAACCTTGCTTTTAGCTACGGTTGTTAGAATGAGCACTTATATTAGGAGTGTCCCCACCTACGGTACCTCCTGCTATTATCGTCCGTATAGGACTTATTATATCCCATATCATTATATTATATTCTACATGAATCATTACCTTTGTCCCGGTACCTCCGGTAAGGTAGGGGGGTTCCACTGGCTCCCCCCGCGCTCTCCCGTTGTACCCTCCCGTCTTCAGACATCGGAGCCGCCGGGCTCTTAACTACAAGATCGGTTGACACTGACACGGTTTTGATTAATATCCTCCCTCCGGGAGCCCTATTCATTACAGACATTAGTTTTAGATCATAATTGGCGTTTTCTATTTATGTACTTTAAGGATGTATCTTAGGTACTTTAAGTTACTTTAAGTTTACTTACCAACCCTGTTCCCCGGCCCCGGGGGCCCCGGAACCAGTTATGATTATATATTCATCACTGTTTTTTGCATCCTTTTTCATACCCGGCTCTGCCGGATTGCTCTTGGAATAGTCTCAGTTCTCTGCATGTTTAGTCTAAGGCTATACATTTATTTTATTAACTGGCAGGTCCTGGACCCTCCGGGACCCCTTATAGAGAAACTAGTAGATGCTCATGGACTATTCCTTTTACAGGTGGTCCGTTGCCGGATGACAGCCTGCGCGGCCGTCCTTCACCAGCCTTGCGGACATGCTGTCTGTCGGTCCCACGCGGACTGTGGGATCCAGATGGACGATATTGTGGTATGGCACCCTGACAACTGCCTTATCTGTTATGACCTTATCTCCACCCTCGCTTCAGATTCGGTGAGCCTCTTTCAGTCATTTTTGTATTTACTTCCCTTCACTGGGCGACATCAATATGATAGATAATCATTGACTTCTGTTATGAATCTTCGGGTTCATTTATCATTTTGTCCCTCGGGTTTGCTAACCTTATCCCCGTCCTTTCAGAGTTCCCAGGCGGTTAAAACTTCAGCAAGAGCCACTTTGAAATTGTGGGTAGGCGGCTTCGCCCGTAACGTAAAGGCCAGGAAGCCCTACGTCCTCTCAGAAGATTATTGTAGTCTTATCTACCCGAACGCAAAATCTTCGGCAGCAGTGCCTAGGCAAGTGGCGGCTCCTATAATTGCTGACATTGCGGAAACCGTAGAACTCAATCTCGTCCAGGATACAGACATCCCTGACGACCCGGACCCCATTGAAGACAATGTTACGGCTCTGACCTTAGACATAGAGCCCATGGTTTTTGACGAACCAGACACAGGTAAGGTTGTAAGTGAGGCAGGTGGGTCTGGCGCTAAGACCTCTCTTCTTAGCCCCTCTTTTTCTTCAACTTCTAATAATTCTTCCTTTCTTGGTTTTGAAGGGAACCACGAATCCTCCCCGAGATCGCTCTCGGTTCCTGCCAAGGTCAAATCTCAGAAAAGACCTTTAGTGAGGACTCGTAAGAATCCTAAACTACCTGGATCATCGAAGCCCAAGAAGGCTCCCCTCCCCGGAGCTCCTAGTGACTCGACTAGCACTGCCCCTATGTCTCAGGACCCGGGAGTGCAGTCATCCCCCTTAATTACCACAACCAACCTCGACCCGGTGGCCCTCACGAATATGTTGTCGAGGGTCGTTACGGAGCAGATTAGTTCTATACTTTCTGCCGTCACCAGAAGACTAGATACCCTGGAAGGTGGACTGCCTCAACAACAGCAGTTCCTCATCCCGGACGCCTCAAAACTTCCACCCTTCACGAAGAACAACCCGTGGAAAATGGCGCTCCACTGTCCTTTCACGGACGGAATGTTGACCATCGAGGGTTTTGGGACCAGGCCCATTGAAGATTTTGAGTTCTTCCCTCCCGGTCTTCAATTTCCTTTCCCCGGCTTCGCCCGGCTTACGGAAGAGGCTCTTGTCCGGCTAGATAAGGTCCCTAAAGAGACCGTTATCTTTCCGAAGGAAAAGGCTCAGTCTGTTTGGGTTCGAACCTTAAATGAGTGGGGTTGTACAAACACCATGCTGACCCCCCACAAGAGTACTTACACCATGTTTCTTGTGGACGAACAGACCCCCACTCCTTGCGTCACCAAAATGGTTGAATTAGCCCTTCAGGCAGTGACCGAAGATAAGCCTTTGCCACAACTCCGGGAGATAGATCCTACATCTCTGCTGTTCCCATCAGATAATGAATGTTGGCTTAACATTCAATCGACATTCACTTCTGGTAAGCTATCCGCGGACTGTGCATCGACGCAATTCAGTGAACGCCTCCCAAGACTACCTGAAACCTTAATCCGACTCGAGTTCGAGTCCCGGTCTAGGTTTAGCCGGAGCCTCAACGTCTCGACTATGGCGGAGATGTTTTCTCTTACTTATGACGAGGAACACTCTTTTTAAAGTTATGACTAAAGCCACCCTGCAATCTTTGTTAGCAGATTGCTACGACTTCTTGGTGGCCAAAAGACGTTGCCGTAAGCATGTCTTATCTGAAGCCACTATCCGCCATGAGCCAAATAAGCTCATTAAAGCCTCTGCTTGGGGTCCGGACCTATTCCCGGAGGACATGGTCAACTCGGCATTGAGCGAAGCTGCCAGAGTGAACCAGAGCCTCAAAGTCCGTTGGGGTCTCACTCCCAAACGGAAGTTCGAACAATCGAGCATTCACTCCTGGGGCAGAAAGAGGCTACGCCCTTATAGCTCTACCCAATTCCACCAACCTATTCAAGTAGTCCAGTCGGCCCCGGTCTCTCAGGGCATCCAACCCTCCACCTCCAAGTCTCAGCCCCAAGTGAAGTATGTCCTCGTCCCTGAAAGCCAAGTGGCCTCGAACTCGTTTACCTCTCCTGTTTATAACCCGGTCTATGAGTCCCGGTTTTCCTCCCAAGGATACCAACGAGGCAGGGGCCCCGGTTCGAGGGGTTCTTTTCAGAACAGAAGCAAAGGGAGATATTTCTCCCGTGGAAAAGGGTCACGTGGTGGCCGAGGCGGTAAAACCTCCAACTACTGACGGTCTTCAGGTAGGAGGGAGACTTTATGTGTTCCGGAGTCGCTGGAAATTCAGTCCTTGGGCCTTCAGCATAATATCCAAGGGCCTGGGGTGGAGTTGGATAGAAGGGCCTCCTCCACCGAACAAATTCCATCAACCCTCGACACCGGACCTACTTTTGTTTACCCAAGATCTTCTTCGCAAGAACGCGATCAAGGAAACGAAATATCTGAAGTTTCAAGGTCGCTTATTCAGCGTTCCGAAGAAAGACTCCGACAGCCGAAGGGTCATCCTCGATCTGTCTCGACTAAACTTGTCCATTCAATGCGACAGGTTTCACATGCTTACCGTCTCGCAGGTGCGAACCTTGCTTCCCCGTGGGGCCGTCACCACCTCCATCGATCTTACCGATGCTTACTATCACGTTCCAATAGCGAGACACTTCCGCCCATTCCTAGGATTCAGACTGGACGACAAGGCTTACACGTTCAAAGCGATGCCTTTCGGGCTCAACATCGCGCCCAGAATCTTCACGAAACTGGCGGAATCGGTCATTCAGGAACTCCGATCCCACGGAATCCAAGTCGTCGCATACCTGGACGATTGGCTAATCTGGTCAGACAACGTCGAGGATTGTCTCAAGGCAACAAACAAGGTGATCCAATATCTTCAGTTTCTGGGATTCCAAATAAACTTCGGAAAGTCTCGTCTGTAACCAAAGACCAAATTTCAGTGGCTGGGATTACGGTGGGACCTACGTTCTCACACTCTATGTCTCCCCAGGTCCAAGAGGATAGAGATTGCGAAAAATACCAAACGCTTTCTCGGGGAAAAGGTAACTTCCAGAAGGAACCAGGAGAGGATTCTAGGGTCCCTACAATTCGCTTCAGTGACAGACCTCCTTCTGAAAGCGAAACTGAAAGACATCAACCGAGTTTGGCGCTCCAGAGCGAACACCAAACGTCGGGACAAGAAGACACGCCTTCCTCCCATTCTTCGGAAGAGGCTTCTCCCATGGACAACCGCCAAGAGCCTATCAAAGTCGGTTCCGTTGCAGTACCCCCCTCCAAGGATAGTCATCCACACGGATGCCTCCCTATCAGGTTGGGGAGGCTACTCCCAACACAGGAAAGTTCAGGGCCTTTGGTCCACAATGTTCCAGCAATTTCACATAAACGTCCTGGAGGCCATGGCTGTCTTACTAACCTTGAAACGTCTTTCCCCGGCCAAGAAACAACATCTGAGGATAGTCCTCGACAACGAAGTCATAGTCCGTTGTCTAAACAGAGGGGGCTCCAAGTCAGGTCCCATCAATCACGTGATGGTGGCAATCTTCTCCCTGGCGGCCTCAAACCAATGGCACCTATCCGCCGTCCATCTGGCTGGAGTTCGGAACGTTGTGGCAGACGCACTCTCCAGGACGGTACCGTTGGAGTCAGAATGGTCACTAGATCGCAAATCCTTTCAATGGATCCTCTTCCAAGTGCCGGATCTCCAGGTAGACCTCTTCGCGACGGAATCCAACCACAAGCTGAAATGTTATGTGGCCCCCAACCTGGACCCTCGGGCTTACGCCACGGATGCCATGTCTCTCGACTGGAACGCCTGGGAAAGGATTTACCTTTTCCCACCGGTGAACCTACTGATGAAAGTGCTGGACAAACTTCAAACCTTCAAAGGTCAAGTAGCCCTGGTGGCCCCCAATTGGCCCAAGAGCAATTGGTTTCCTCTTTTACTGGAGCTGAATCTCCACCCTCACCAGATTCCCAACCCGACTTTGACCCAGATAGTACAAACGTGCACTGTGTTCGCTTCCTCAAACATTCAGACCACCCTAACTTTATGGACTTCATGAAGTTTGCGGCACACAAAGGGGCTAACATAGACCCCCAGAATACTTTATTTTTAGAATCTGACAAGAGAGACTCCACTCTTCGTCAATATGACTCAGCGGTCAAAAAACTAGCTAAGTTTTTGAAAGATTCTAGTACTGACTTTATGACACTAAACCTAACGGTAACCTTTTTCAGAACCTTGTTTGAGTCGGACTTAGCAGCTAACACTATTACTACCATCAAGTCTGCCTTGAAGAAGATTTTTCTAATCAGCTTTAATATAGATCTAACAGATTCATTGCTAGCTTCGATCCCAAGAGCCTGTGCCAGACTGAGACCATCTTCTCGTCCTAGCCCGATTTCCTGGTTTCTCAATGATGTTCTTAAACTAGCGTCAGAAACCGTCAACGATTCATGTGAGTATATCCCTCTACTCAGGAAAACTCTCTTTCTCGTGAGTTTAGCATCTGGCGCCAGGATTTCGGAATTAGCTGCCTTATCAAGGGATCCAGGCCACATAGAGCTCCTTCCGTCAGGAGAGGTCCTCCTCTCCCCAGACAAGGTCTTCTTGGCCAAAAATGAAGACCCTCAGAATAGATGGTCCTCCTGGAAAATTATCCCTCTCCTTCAGGATCCTTCCCTATGCCCGGTTACCACTCTAAAGTCCTTTCTATCAAGGACTTCCTATAAGACCTCGGGACCCTTGTTCATCAGGGAGCGGGGAGGGACTATAACTTTGAAAGGGATCAGACAACAGATCTTGTATTTCATTAAACAGGCCAATCCAGAGTCTTTTCCTCACGTCCACGACATTCGGGCGGTAGCGACCTCAATAAATTTTTTCCATCATATGAACTTTACAGATCTCTCTAAATATACCGGATGGAAATCCCCCTCAGTGTTCAAGCGGCACTATCTTAAACAATTAGAGGCCCTTCAACTCGCTACCGTAGCTGCAGGGAGCGTGGTATCCCCCGGACAAATTCCTTCTAACTAATCCCTGAATCCTATATCTTCCACCTTCTTCCTCTTACCTGCCTCACTTACAGTTCCTACCTGAGTTCGGTTTGTTGTATCACACCCATGGGTGTTCCTAGTTCGTAACATTGCCATTTTTTATCATTGTTCAATTTATTCTTACCATACGAACTGTATTTCTTTAGTGTTCAAGTGTATGTAATTTGTTCCAGTGTTTGACCTTAATTGGTTTTATTTCAAGTTAATGTTCTTTTGTCTTCCCTTCCTGGGATGTTATACCTTATCATGCTGATGTTATTAAAGACGTCCGTCTTCTACGTTAACTTTTGATTAAACCACTGTTTGTTATGTTGATTTTAATTCGTTCCCGTATAGTTAATGAAGTTTGGGTTCGTTTTCTCTGGTACTATTTCACTGCGCGGCACAGGGATTGAGCCCAGAAAAGGGATTTTGACGAAGGAAAAATCTATTTCTGGGCGAGAGACCTGTGCCGCCCAGTGAACCCACCCTATTTGCTCCCCCCCTGATCAGACCCCAAACTTAAAGGTGCTGTAAGGAGTGATGGGCAAGCGTGGGTTGAGTTAGTAGTACTGGTCTGCGAGGCAGGGGAGGTTGAACGGCACCTCACTATTGGGGGATTTCGAAGAGGAGAAGTCTAAATGGTACGAGACCTCTGGTATTTCGCCCCAGTCTATACCGACACCATTAGGTGAGCGAGCTAGTTCAACCTAGCATTCCTTTACATTTTTTCTCTGGTAATATTAGCAGTTATATTCCTTTGAAATGGTGCATAAGGAGCATTTCACTGCGCGGCACAGGGATTGAGCCCAGAAATAGATTTTTCCTTCGTCAAAATCCCTTTTTTAGTTTCCTTATTAGGGAAAATACAGAGTGGAATAAATCTCGTACATAGAGCCGGAGTCAGTGGATACTAACACTAACTCCACCACTTGTAAAATAATAATACTGACAGATAATCATTGATTTCTGATGATCTAGGATTCATCAGAATGTTGAAGGAATACTTCACCTCAACATTTTTTAAACGGTCTCACCAATGGACTGTGAAAGGATACACAGAGTATGGTGGAAATTTCATACTACTGTATCATTATATACTGTAGTTTTCTAACTGCTGTATTGTTATACTGCAGGAATACTGGCTACTGTATTGTCTTACACTGCAGTTTTGTCGGTATGCTACCGGGTTAGGCTAGTACCTGGCACCACTAGCTGACAGAGAGAGAGAAAGAATGGAAAGGACGACTATCGTATTATTATAGTTTAGTACAATAATTAGGGGTGTAGGGACTACTGTCTCTACTGCCTTCTTTCCAGAATGAGGATTTAAATGGAATGGGAGGAATACATTGATTCTAGCTTCCATCCAGCCACAATTTCTGCTGCTGGCTGTACTGCCGATTACAGGGTTTGTGGATGGCAGTCCAAGAGAGGACTGAAGAATACTCAAAGTATAATGGGTTTCCCACTGGCAGCTGTCTGGGCCGGCTCAACCTTTCCTGGAGCTTAGCTTCCTTTAGGGAGATGGGCAAAGCGGCAACCTAACAGCCTTTGTAGGAGCCCGGCCAGTAACCCAGTCAGCCCGGCAAGCGGGGTGATTGTGGAATATCGGCCACAAGAATCGTGACGGCTAGGCCGTCACTAAAGGACAGAAGGGGAAGGGAAAGGGTCTTATATTTTACAGAGAAAGGTGGCGGCAGGTATGCCACCTACTTTCGGCTGTAAATCAAGGAAGCAAAGTTTCCTATACCAGCACCGTCTTGGGCGGCAGAGGAATAACGATTCCCAAGCCTGAGACATTGCTGGATACAAGAGATGTCATCTAGTCCACATGGGACAAAGGTGGTGGCAATCATGCTACCCACTTTCGGTTGTGGACTAGGGAAGCCAAACTTCCTATACCGACAATGATGTAACTGGCAGGGGAATGACTATTCCCCTATCGGTAGCGTTGTCGCAACAAGACAGAATACCCTGAGTTACTGTCGTATTTCAAAGCCGGGATACTTGCTGGCAAAGAAGATCGATAGAAAACACTATCCAAGTCAAGCTGGAGTACACTACTCAATGGCGAAGACGGAAGGTAGGGTTGTCGCCTGGGCTGGCGGCACTCGTGGGGGGGAAGGAAGTGTTTATCCTCATTTCTCTAAAAGAGAAGCGTATCGAATTATACGAGTAATTCTAGGAGATATCTATATCCGACCGAATTAATAAAAACGATACAAGAGATTAAACGGGGATAACGTTACTGAAGTATACTAAAACGAGTTAGGCTAACCTAACCTGAGTCGGGACCTCAGCTACGCTAGTACCACCGAGGCCCTATCGTATACAGTACGATAGAAACATTTATTCAGAAGAGGAAATATTACATGTGTAGCTTATCTTCACTAGTATAATTTTGCCTAACTAGCTAGAACTTCTTTATAGCTAATTACCAGGAACGTCGTACTACTAACTAATTAAAGCATTTATGGCGTACAACAGCGGTCTTAAAATGGCCGCCTCCGGGGATGGCAGTACTCCGCTTAACACACCTAAATTATGTTAATTTAATTGTGAGAAGGGAGCCAAAAATTATACACAGGAAAGATTAAATACTCAACTTTCCAGAGGATGAAGATGCTGGAGATTGCATGATAATATTCCTTGAAACCAGTAACAACACCGAGAACAACGTGGGAGAACACCGTGCTTAAATGGCTCCTAATAAAGGAATAGTTACGCCGTAGTAGTACTGGGAGGGGATCCACCGGGTAACCTTGATAACGGCTCCCCTTCAATTTCGCCACTCTTCCCCCTCAAAGCGTAAAATCTATGCGGGGTGAAGATTGCCATGTGTCGTATCAAGAAATACGTCCCTTGATATTATGCGATATCCTTAAAAGTTATATTAAGGATACTCGTGCCAGGAGTTAGAATTCTGAATTCTGGAAACCTGTGGTTAATTCTCTGGGAGTATCACTGTAGCCAAATATCCCTTAGAAAGATACCTAAAGGAACCTTCCATCAGGACGACATGGCTGAGCCCAAAAAATTAAGTCAGTCAGTCAGTCTCCGTAATTGGATTTTTAATTCACCGTTAAATCTTCATATTTAGACATTATTAGAAACTCTTTGCATCATTACTAGATGATTTGATAATTGGAATAATAAGATTACTAAGTAATACACCGAAAAGAAATCATTCTGTCATATAAATGATGGAAGGCACTTCCGCCATACATATTATGTTAAAGGACGTGACGTGAAATCGGCAATATGTGAAACCATTTTCTTTCTTCTTGCAAGAAATGAAAGAAAATACTAAATTCCCATGCAGAAATACAGTACAGTACTTAATTATTATAATGTAAAAGAAAATATATTTCTAAGAAGATATTTGTCATATTAGTGAACTTTCTTTAGTTAAATATCCATCTATTATCAGAGATGAAATAAAACTAGTGTAGAGTCAAATTTATGCTAAGTAGTATTCATAATAACCGATACAGACACAAAATACTTTATATCGTTACTTGATATTTCGATAATAAAAGGAATACTAATACTAATCTTTAGCCTATTAAAAGGAAATCACTCTATTGCCCGCTCGCTTTTCAGCGGTAATATGACGTCACCAGACATGATATGAACTCCAAAGATATAAAAACTTTTCTTAATGTATTTTTTACTAAGTATGGATACTGTATATTATCAATAAGAGAAAATATTTTAACTTGCCAAGATAAATCAGTTCATTTTTATAAAAAAAAAAATAGATTACTTCCAAGGAAATTTTTCCTTTGTGTACTATTTCTGACAAACTTGTGACGTCATCACAGTGAAAAAAAAATGGTTGAACAGTCGTAAATCGCATAGGTTGTAAGTTGACAACTACCTGTATGATCGTTGATGTTACAGAATACCAGTCGTGCAGATATAAGGAAATTTTTCAATAATTATAAGATTTAAGTTTTTAATATAATGCAAAAATATCTTAGCAAATAAACTTTAATAACAGTTTGATGCTCACCTGATTGTTTAGGGTGTAACCATAACCAGTTGTGGTAGTTATGCCAACGAAGACACCATCTCGATAAATTGGTTCACCACCCCAGGCCCAGGGATCAACTTCTGGGTTATGATCTTCAAGTTGCAGCTGCACATACAATCTTTGGACTCCCTCTTTTTTCTGTTTCACCAAAGCTTCTCGACCAATGAAGTCTATATCTTTCTGTCAATGTAAAATTAAATCTTTCTATACATTATATAAAAAAGAACAAATAAAATATTAAATTTTATTAAGTAAATGTTTTCTCGCGATATGAAAAGCTCTTATCCTTTTGCCAACCTAATAGCTATCAAAGGGCAAATAACTATTTTCATTTAGTTGCCTAAATTTTCAAAACAGTAGGGAAAACTTCAATTGTTATGGGGCTGTTTGCTTTACAGGCTCTCCTCAACTTTATTACATTATTTGTTGTAATAATTGTCAACACTCCTTGGCTGTCACAATTCATGTAATCATAACTAATCAACTACCATTGTACAGTATATAATCTATTTTTTTGTATAATTTTTGTGTGTTTTTAAAACATATATTTTGTGATTTTATTTTGCTTAAATTCATAATTTGTTATGTTATTTGAATTGTCCAATTCTTGATATAAATCAGAATGATTACCCAATGACATTGAATATATTGGTTCCTCTTTGATGCAATTTCCTTATCAGAGTCCTTAGAAATGCAGAGTAGAATGGGAAATGTTTGGACTTGGGTAAGAAATGGATCTACAGTATATTAAATTTTATATTTTTGGAGAAGTGAGGATTAACCCTAAAGAAGGATCTACTCAGAATGAAAGGGCTGGTCTAATAATATCAGGGAGCAGTTAAAAGTAATTTGAAACACAAGATAAAAAACCAATAGAAAGATTTTACCATTCGCAGGTTTGATATTTGCCATTTTGATTATTTGCAAAAAGGCTGTGAAATTCCATTAAGCAATATTTATGGGTAATTAATCCCAGGTGTAATACTGTAACACCAAATACAGAACAGGCCTTGGTAGAAAAGAATGAATGATTTGAAGTTCTCTGACATCCTGACATTGTGGTAGAGAGAGAGAAAAAAAATCACAACAGTATTACACAAAGGTTTGAAAATGCAATTATATATCAGAATTGGTATCAATTTGCTCTCCTTTGTTATGTAACTTGGTAAGGTGTTTTCTATTTGATCTTGAGTAAGTTAAAAGGTTGCTGAGAACGCAACCATAACTAGTTTTTGTCAGCTGATGTTTATAAACACCAAGTAAAAGCATTTCAGATTCAATTCATTCTATTTTAACAAAGTAATTTTTAAAGCACTGGTATTAAAACAACAATACCAACAATAAAAAGAACTTACAGGATGCACAAAGTTTAAGGCATGTAATCGTACCTAGCATAAGCTAAGTTAGATTAGCCTAGGCCTACGGTAGGTCTCAAACTTCACCTACGATGTATAGGATGCAGGGAGATTTTTTTTTAGCCAAAATTTTGGGAAAAAAGTGCGTTCTATAGGCCATGAAATACGGTATGTATAATTAGGAAAAATGTTATTTTGATAATAAAATAAATTTTTGAATATACTTACCCGGTGATTATAATAGCTGCAACTCTGTTGCTCGACAGAAAAACTCTACGGAAAAATTCGCCAGCGATCGCTACACAGGTAGGGGGTGTACTCAACAGCGCCATCTGTCGTTCAGATACCCAGTACTTATTGTAAACAAAGAACTCAATTTTCTCCTCGGTCCACTGCGTCTCTATTGGGGAGGAAGGGAGGGTCCTTTAATTTATAATCACCGGGTAAGTATATTCGAAAATTTATTTTATTATCAAAATAACATTTTTCAATATTTAACTTAGCCGGTGATTATAATAGCTGATTCACACCCAGGGGGGTGGGTAGAGACCAGCAAAATCTGTTTACATCATATGAGCTAAGAATTTTTATTTCATTTTAGAAGTTATCAAAATAACAAAAACAAAATAAATAGGTACCTGGTAAGGAAGTCGACTTGAACAATTACTCTGCCTTTTTAAGTACGTCTTCCTTACGGAGCCTCGCGATCCTCTTAGGATGCTGAGCGACCCCTAGGATCTGAAGTATCAAGGGTTGCAACCCATACAACAGGACCTCATCAAAACCTCTAATCTAGGCGCTTCTCAAGAAATGACTTTGACCACCCGCCAAATCAACCAGGATGCGAAAGGCTTCTTAGCCTTCCGGACAACCCAAAAACAACAATAAAAACATTTCAAGAGAAAGATTAAAAAGGTTATGGAATTAGGGAATTGTAGTGGTTGAGCCCTCACCCACTACTGCACTCGCTGCTACGAATGGTCCCAGAGTGTAGCAGTTCTCGTAAAGAGACTGGACATCCTTAAGATAAAAAGATGCGAACACTGACTTGCTTCTCCAATAGGTTGCGTCCATTATACTTCGCAGAGATCTATTTTGTTTAAAGGCCACGGAAGTTGCGACAGCTCTAACTTCGTGTGTCCTTACCTTCAGCAAAGCTTGGTCTTCCTCATTCAGATGGGAATGAGCTTCTCGTATTAACAGTCTGATAAAATAGGATAAAGCATTCTTTGACATAGGCAAAGATGGTTTCTTAACTGAACACCATAAAGCTTCAGACGGGCCTCGTAAAGGTTTAGTTCGTTTTAAATAGAACTTAAGAGCTCTTACAGGGCATAAGACTCTTTCTAGTTCATTTCCAACCATATACGATAAGCTTGGAATATCGAACGATTTTGGCCAAGGTCGAGAAGGCAGCTCGTTTTTGACTAGAAAACCAAGTTGTAGAGAACATGTAGCCGTTTCAGATGAGAATCCGATGTTCTTGCTGAAGGCATGAATCTCACTGACTCTTTTAGCTGTGGCTAAGCATACCAGGAAAAGAGTCTTTAAGGTGAGATCTTTCAGGGAGGCTGATTGTAGCGGCTCGAACCTGTCTGACATAAGGAATCTTAGTACCACGTCTAAATTCCAACCAGGTGTAACCAAACGACGCTCCTTCGTGGTCTCAAAAGACTTAAGGAGGTCCTGTAGATCTTTATTGTTGGAAAGATCTAAGCCTCTGTGACGGAAGACTGATGCCAACATGCTTCTGTAACCCTCGATAGTGGGAGCTGAAAGAGATCGTTCTTTCCTCAGATATAAGAGGAAGTCAGCTATTTGAGTTACAGAGGTACTGGTCGAGGATACGGATACTGACTTGCACCAGTTTCGGAAGATTTCCCACTTCGATTGGTAGACTCTAAGGGTGGATGTTCTCCTTGCTCTAGCAATCGCTCTGGCTGCCTCCTTCGAAAAGCCTCTAGCTCTCGAGAGTCTTTCGATAGTCTGAAGGCAGTCAGACGAAGAGCGTGGAGGCCTTGGTGTACCTTCTTTACGTGTGGCTGACGTAGAAGGTCCACCCTTAGGGGAAGTGTTCTGGGAACGTCTACTAGCCATCGAAGTACCTCGGTGAGCCATTCTCTCGCGGGCCAGAGGGAAGCAACTAGCGTCAACCTTGTCCCTTCGTGAGAGGCGAACTTCTGCAGTACCTTGTTGACAATCTTGAACGGAGGGAATGCATATAGATCTAGATGTGACCAATCTAGGACAAAGGCCTCTATATGAACTGCTGCTGGGTCCGGGATTGGTGAGCAAAATATTGGGAGCCTCTTGGTCATCGAGGTTGCGAAGAGATCTATGGTTGGCTGGCCCCAGGTGGCCCAAAGTCTCTTGCATACATCCTTGTGGAGGGTCCATTCTGTTGGAATTATTTGTCCCTTCCGACTGAGACAACCTGCCATGACATTCAAGTTGCCTTGGATGAACCTCGTTACTAGTGATATGTTTAGACCTTTTGACCAGGTGAGGAGGTCCCTTGCGATCTCGTACAACGTCAGAGAGTAGGTCCCTCCTTGCTTGGAGATGTACGCCAAAGCCGTGGTGTTGTCCGAGTTCACCTCCACCACTTTGCCTTGAAGGAGAGACCTGAAGCTTTTCCAGGCCAGATGTACTGCCAGTAGCTCCTTGCAGTTGATATGCATTGTCCTTTGACTCGAGTTCCATATTCCCGAGCATTCCCGACCGTCTAATGTCGCACCCCAGCCTACGTCCGATGCGTCCGAGAAGAGAACGTGGTTGGGAGTCTGAACAGCCAGGGGAAGACCCTCTCTTAGGTTGATATAGTCCTTTCACCAAGTCAGACAAGACTTTATCTTTTCGGAAACCGGGATCGAGACCGCTTCTAGCGTCTTGTCCTTTTTCCAGTGAAAAGCTAGATGGTATTGAAGAGGACGGAGGTGTAGTCTTCCTAGTGACACAAATTGTTCCACGGATGACAGCGTCCCTACCAGACTCATCCACAGCCTGACTGAGCAGCGTTCCTTCTTCAGCATCTTCTGGATGGATAGCAGGGCTTGATCTATTCTGGGGGCTGATCGTCTTGTTGTTCAGCAACGTCCTCATCAGAGGGTTCCTCATCCGAAAACTGATGAGGAAACGGCAACGGAGTGGGCAACGTCTGGCTCGCTGAGTCCGGTCGCACTGGTGGATGCGTGACGGAGCCGGACGCAATATCATGGAACTGCTGCACAGTCTGTGAACTGTCAACAACCATGGGTGCGCGAGGAAGCACAGCGTCAACCCGAGACTGTCTAGACCGTCTGGGTTGTGCGGTCAACACCCTACCGGGTTGCTGAGGTTGACGCACTGCGTCAAAACAAGTCACCTCTGCTGGTTGTTGAACGTCCTGAACGTCAACAACCACCTCCGAGCGTCGCTTAACGTCAACGTGCGGCTGGCAACCCACACTGGGTCGCATCGGTGGAGGAACCACCTCAACTGGCAGACGCGAGTAGGTTACCTCAGCGTCAACAGGGCGCACAACCGACCGGTTGGAAGGTTGTTGGCCAGAAGGTTCGGTAGCAACCTTCTCCGCATTAAAGTCCTCTATCAAGGACGCAAGCTTGGACTGCATGTCTTGCAGCAAAGCCCATTTAGGGTCTACGGGAGCAGGGGTGGCAACAGACGGGGTTAGCGACTGAGGCGGAACCGTTTACCATCCCTGAAAGCCTTGTTATGCGTGACATAATTGTACAGCAAAACTTCAAAGGCTCGACAACAGCTGTGAAGTTGACCTGTAAACAACTTGGAGCGTCTCCTGGCCAGGCGCCAGGGAGAGCCTACGAGAATTGAGAAGTCTATCTGGGCAGAGGCATGAACTCCCAAGCCGAGAACTTCTCTCGTGTCATATCAGACTCTCTCTCTATAAACCAGTTTACAAGAAGGGAAAGCAAAGGCTGTATCCCCCAAACTCCTCCTGGTGAAAAACCAGTCGCCTAGCCAACGTAAAACTCTCTAGGAGAGCGAGAGAGCACTAGCTTAAAAACAACGGCTTCGAAGTAGCTAGGCCTAGTGTAAGCTCTGACGTTTAGGCGAACGAGGAGCAGCAGTTACAAAAAGATCCGGACAAAGATCCTTAAAAAAATCATCATGATTTAATTAAAGTCCATAGGAGGCTAAGCAGCTTGAGGCTCCTCTCCATCTGACAGAGTCCTCAAGGGAATATCAGTAGGAGGGGGAACAGCAACTTCCTCATCTACAGAAACCTTGTCCGATAAAAGCTGAGTCTCAAGCAAGGGAGAGACCTACCGTGGTGGCAATGCTTTACAAGCAGAGTCCACACTCACTGGTGCATTAGTAGCGGACCAGAACGCAACGTCATGTAACTGCTTGACAGTCTGTGAACTGTCAACAACTGAACTGTCAACCACAACAGGTGCGTGAGGACGCACAGCGTCCACTCGAGACTGCTTTGACTGCCTAGACTGAGCAGTCAAAACAACTCTAGAATGCGGAGGTTGACGCACAGCGTCAAAACAAGTCAACTCCGATTGTTAGTGAACGTCTTGAACGTCAACAGGAGCATCAGCAAGTGGCCTAACGTCCAAATGCGGCTGAAAAACAACACGAGACCGCATCGAGTGTGGTTCTAAACAACCTGACTGACGTGACTAAGCTACGCCAACGTCAACAGAAAGCACAAAGGAACGTTAGGTTGGCTGAAAGCCAGGATATCGATGAGATCGGCTAGACTCAACGGACTAATCGGCAGAATAGTCTTCCATAAGGGAGGCAAGCATATACTGCATGTTTTGCCATACAACCCCTTAAGGATCAACGGAAATGGTTGTGGTAATAGACGAGGGTAACGTCTGTGACCGCAACACTTTGCCTACAAAAAAAGACTCTCAGAGTCTGTGTTACGCTTTTGTTAGGCGGCGAGCAGTTATCCGATGACTGCATAGGGTCAGAGCTGTTCTAATGGTTGTAACCTGGACGCTGGACCTGTCCTGAAAGGACTGACTTTCGCTTAAGCGCTTCGAAACCTTGTGACAGGTTTCTTATGCGAAAAGCCTTCGGATGGCGAGGAGAAACAACGTCTCTCTCGTCTTATGGTAGGGGAGATCTTGGTAAGATACACCCAATACCATAGAGGGAAAACGTCTGTTCGTTGGTCAAGGCCTCTCGAACCCATAAGTCGTTTGACATTACTTCTCCCCTGGGCTTGGGAGCATGTAAGAGGTCCCGGACTAGGTGAACGACAGGCACGAACAGACGAACCCTCGGACGCAACACTGTAACACTTTGCGCCTCGGACGCAACACTGTAACACTTTGCGCATATCACTTTATCATTTCGATTTTCTGTTTTGCACTATTTCTACCTGAAACACGCAATTCTACCCTTCATTAAAAGGTAGTAATTGCGAAATCAGTCGTATAATGCAAGCTCATTAATACCAGCAAAAAACAGAAAACATATTTTAAGATAAAAAAAAAAAAAAAAAATCAGTGGCTGGGAAAGAGACTAAACACTAGTTCATATAACTACGTTTTCAATCTCTCACCGCACATAGCCTGGGGACGAGAATAAAAACCTAAAAACGTTTTATCCTTCCTCCCCGTACAGCGACTAGGGATGCGAGTAACACGAGAACAACGTTACCCGCTTGAACGGAACGTTTTCTCTCCTCTCTCTCCCTCCGTCTCTATCTCTCTCTCTCTTTCTCTTGATTTCGCACCTAAGAGAAGAGCCCAATTATATCTCGTCAAAAAAAACATGTTATTTGACTAAAGGAAAAAACTGAAAGGTTTTTCAAATAAAAAGTTCCTTTAAATTAGAATTTAAAACATTTAAGCTAAGAAAGAATGAACAAAACGTCAGTATCGATTTACTCTTACTGCAAAGTGAAACCGTGATACACTCTCTCTCTAACGTAACGATAGAGTGCATGTTGAACGTCCTGAACGTCAACAACTGCGTAGCATAAAAAAACTAAACGTTAGTTCATCTTTGAAAACAGTACGAAGACTATCAAAGAAATTCTTTCATAAAATATTACATTTAAAAAGTTTTAAATCCTTAGCTCTTTAAAAGCTAATTACGAAATAAAGGGCTCAACGTTGATTAACTTCGGTTTCCAAGTTAGGACCGCCTACTCTCAGGAAAGGTCTATCTAAACAAAACATTAAAATTTATTTTATATGTTTATAATAAATGGAAAGTTCATCGAAGAGGCCTAATAAAGGCGGAGAGATATAAAATATATAGAGGAAAATCTATAACGTGATAAGATAATTACTAAAAGCCTAAACACACTTCCGTCTAAGGGAAGGGTCGGCCATTTTAAAAGTGAAAGAAAGTCCATACTCTCTTTGTCACCATAATTAAATCTATCCAAAACGAGTTCAAGATTTAAGATGAAGATAAAACACCTGCATAGCGAAAGCTCAAAACTAGAATAAAGTACTTCACCAATTAGTTGTGAAAAAACTCCAGTTTAGCAACAGCGAATAAGAGCGTCTTGTCGATAGCTCGACAGAGAGAAAATTGAGTTCTTTGTTTACAATGAGTACTGGGTATCTGAACGACAGATGGCGCTGTTGAGTACACCCCCTACCTGTGTAGCGATCGCTGGCGAATTTTTCCTTAGAGTTTTTCTGTTGAGCAACAGAGTTGCAGCTATTATAATCACCGGCTAAGTTAAATATTGAAAAATACAAATTATTTTTAAAAAAATGTGATTTATTCCAACTAGAATACAAACGCTCATCGTTTAATAAAATACTTATTCTTAGGGAGGAGGAAGTCGATTCTGTACAGGAGCATAAGTAATAACTTGAATCAACCTCCTAATAACCTGAGTATGGAAATACCACAGGTCTTAGGTTGGGTTCCTACCAGGAGACTGGTAAACGGGCCATATAAGAATTTACAGTATCTGATATGATACAGTGGCATGAAGCTGTGGTCCCTTCCTTTAAGGGGTCAGGAACTACTCGGGTATCGTTCACCCCCTGCTTTTCTTGAAACCACGACTGGCCTTCCTGAACTTCAACTTATTAATCTTCCTGGTAGAAGTGTCAGAATAAAAAATGGTAAACAGGTCTTCTAGGAGTTCTAGGAGAAGGAGACTCCAAAATCAAAGCATTGTTCTCTAGTCATGGGTAGTGCCATAGCCTCTGTACCATGGCCTTCCACTGTCTTGGATTTGAGTCCTCTTGCTTTAAGTTTTTATAGTTTATATAAGAAAGATCCAATTTAATGTTGTTAATGTTATAAAAAATTTAATCTTTTATTTTTTAGTACTTCTGTTATAGTTTATTTATTTCCTTTTTCTTTTTCTCACTGGGCTATTTTTCCCTGTTGGAGCCCTTGGGCTTGTAGCATCTTGCTTTTCCAACTAGGGCTATAGCTTAGCTTGTAATAAAATAATGATAATAATAATAATTATAATATATTATTACAAGGTTGTACTGTAGTGTGAATCTATGCCAGTTCAGCCATAAGCCATAGCCAGTCCGAAACACATGTATCTTGCTTCCTTTCATTAATTAAAAAGCTGCATTTATCAACCTTTCAAAGCAAAAGCTAAGAGAAATATTTAACATCCTTGGAGAGGATACAACAATGCATCAGCACTCATTGTTTTGTTAAAGTTTTTATTAATTATGTAGGAGATATTTTAATGTTGTTACTCTTCTTAAAATATTTTATTTTTCCTTGTTTCCTTTCCTCACTAGGCTATTTTCACTGTTGGAGCCCCTGGGCTTATAGCATCCTGATTTTCCAACTAAGGTTGTAGCTTAGCAAGTAATAATAATAATAATAATAATAATAATAATAATAATAATAATAATAATAATAATAATAATAATTGCAGCCGGAAACAAAAGTGAGGAGTCTTTGACAGTTGGGTGGGCAAGGATATTGAACATTCCCTATTTTAAATTAGCTATGTGACTCCGAGGTAAATATCAAAATAAAAATATTATATGATTAAAATTCAGTATTTCACCATCTTACAAACTATATAAATATATTTTTAGGCAAACAACTCACATTCAACTTCACCCGAAAAGATCGACCACATTCAAGAGGAGTTGTTGTCGAGTCGAGGTCCTGACCCCAGAATGCATAGAATTTTTCTATCCTAAGTGATCGCATTGCATAGTAGCCAGCATGCCGCAGGTCATATTTCTTCCCAACAGATACTAAGTTGTTATACACATGGAGAGCATACTGTAATATAGTTTGAATTATTAAAAAATAATATTGAAAATACCATAAAAAAAACAATCTTCAGTCAAGAGATTTTCAAACAGAAAGGCATTCCTCAGTATAAAAATAAAGTCCTTTAAAAATATTGTTTCATAGTTCCAAGCATTACCTTCACTACTGTTGTTATGCCTGGTCAAGGTCAGTATACAAATGATTGAATTATGATAGTTAAATTAAGAAATAACAGTCAAGTAGAAGCACAATACTCAATGGCCCAAAGCACAAACCACAGTCTTAGACAGTCACACTGCTAGTTTTCTAACAACCACACAGGTTGCTCAGGCCATTACAGGCACATTGCACAATGTCTCCTTTTAGCGAGGTATCAAGGTTTTTTCCAGTTACCAGTTCTGTATAGCGGAGAAATGTAGGCAATCAGAAAAGGTTTTTCCAAGTAATAACGGTAGATTTGTATGCAAGAGTGTGTAAAAATATATTTTGTTAAATTCATGAAATTTTAAGATGGCAGCAACATGTAAAAATTTATAACAATTTTGTCTTCCCGGAAAAAATTGAAAATAATCTGTAGTATTTCAATCGTAAAAATTGTCAGCCATTTGGCCTCCATCGACAGCTTTATTTTCAGATTATTTGCTTATATATTTCTTTTCTTGTTTACACAACTGAACATTTTTCCCGATGACATTGACATTATTGAGATAGCTTCTCTGTCGATCGATATGTTCGGTGAGCTACGATCAATAAGTGTCACATTTGTACCCGAGAGATATCAGTGGCTTTCTTTTTGTATATTTTTTTTTCACATTCTTTTTCTCAATCAATCATGCCTAAGAGGAAGAATTCAATGAGGTATTTAATGTCTGCAAAAATCATCCAGGCTTATAATGAAAAAAAGAAAAGGTGAATGTGAAATGGCACCACCACCGTCTCCAATAGAGGACGAGGAAGATGGGGCGAGTAGTAGCTCACACACGGGATTTTCTTTTGTTGCTTCATTACACAAAACTCCTTGGAATATTAGTGAAACACCAGGGTTGTTTAATGATAGTGATGATGATTTTTCATTAGTGCAATCTGATGAAAAAACTTCTCAAATTTTACATTTACAGGAAATTCATGTAAATGATGTGCAGCAAAATGATGTAAGATCTGTTTATTCAACTGCTGAACTGCAAAGCGCACTTGGAAAATTTTTGTTCAAGTAAAAGAACATAGATTCACTTATTATTTACCAAACAATGATAGTGAAACCCTTCCTCTGATGGCAGGGAAAATAGGGGAATTGATTTCTCAATTGATAAGCAGTGATTGTGGCAAAACAGCAAAACTTGATATTGCAAGAAAAAATTTGGATCTTGATCTGAAATGGAAATGTGAATGCGAGTTTCCTTAAAAATTCAAATTTAAACAGTAAAAGGTATTGAAAGTCTTAATACTGATAGCATTGGTGTAGGAACTTCATTTTTTCAACAGAACATTTTGAATGGTGATGATTTGGCAGCAATGAATAATACAGCTTCTCATGTAAACAGCACTTATCAGCAATATAAAAAATCAATTGAAGCTCTAGCTGATAATAAATATAATTAAACATTGGGTGAAGTCGATAAAGGAGTGTTCCAGGATTAAGAAAAGTTGGGAATTACACCTGATACACATGGTGTTTTAGACATCGAGGTAATTTTTGCTGGTAGCTGGACGAAGATGTGATTTAAATCTCTGATTGGCCTGGGTATAGTGACAGAAGTTCAAACAGGTTTTGTGCTTGATGCAGACGTTCATTCAAAGAACCATTATTATTGCAATGCTATAAATTTCAAATTCAAGAAAAAATCAAATGAGGTATATGAGGCTGAATTGCTAGTGCACAAACATACAGGAAAATGCAAGAATAATTTTGAAGAATATTCTGGAAAGATAGAAGTTCAAGCAGCTGTTCAATTATGTCAAAGATCTTGGGACAGGAAATTTAGGTATCGTGAGTATGTTGGAGATGGAGATTTAAAAGGTTATACAACAGTTATGGGCATGAATAAAGGAACTGGACTACATGGCACCTAGTACCCAGTGTTGAAGGAGTGTATCAATCAAATCCAGAAAAATTCAAGTTTCTTTTGGAGATACTAAAAGTAGTTATGAAGAAAAAGTGACAAAGAAAGATGGTATAAAAAATTAACTAGCACACTTGTTGGCTTAAACAAATTGAGACCTGAAAACGATAATTAGAAAATCAACAAATACTATGGTTGTGCAATTGCATGAGATGCTTAAAATATGAATGGCCCAATATGTGAGATGGAAAAACAAAGAATGGCCATATTTAAGCATGACCATTCTCTGACTAGGAGAGCAAAGCTATTGTTTCTACCAGCAGGTCATAGCAACAAAATGTCCAACCCAGAGGCCATAATAAAATCAGGGTAAAACTGAAGTTGAATGATGAAGTGACATTCCACTTTCGTCAGTGTTCTGAAAAAAATACATTACATGATCTGTTGAGGAAATGCTTCAAGGACCACACCCAAATGCTAAGTGCTCAAAAGTAAGGCTGTGTGGAAAGGATACTGCAACCTGTTTTTTTCAACATGCAGCAAATCGAACATAACATCGGGTATGTAGCTTGTTCACTTTGGCCATTCAAAAAGCACATGTAGTAAGGACTTTTGAAAACACTGAGATGAATGAAAAGAAATAAAAGTATATTTCTACACCAATAAAGCAAGTGAAGAAAAAGGAAAGTATTACAAACCAGGGGGATTTTAGTTTACCATATCTGGCAACAAAGAGTAGCTGGCACGCTGTGATGCTACCGCCCAAATATAAGAAAAATCTTGAACTAATATTCTAATTATAATGTCAAGAAAACTAAGCTTATAAAATAATTAAGCTCATCGTTATCAAAATTAGACTTGTTAAATGCTAGAATGGCAATATTGTCATCATTCCCACTACCAACAATTAACCTTGTTTTCGGCTTTACCTTCAAACTAAAAGTTAGTTTTTATTTACGTATGGACTTTTTTATTTGGGCAGCAACTACCTGAACACAATAGGAACAGTAGAGTCTGTGCAGTCTTCACAACAGTTATCTAAACCTCAATATTGCCCCTCCACCATAAGACACAAAGAATGTGGATCCTAAATGCCCAGAAAAAATTCCCTGAAACAATCAATGTATTTATTATTAACAAATCCAAATGGCATCCCTTACAATCACTAATAATCCAATCAGCAATTATTTTGAGAGAATTCCTTGAAGTAAAGTCGTCTTGCTACAGCGAGAACGATGCAGAGACCAAAAAAACTAAAGATGTTATAGCTTACCACAGCCATGGTTATTGCCACATGCCTATAGATGGTCTCATACTATACTAGAGGCCTTAGCCTATTGATAAGAAAGAAAACAGGAATTCTTTTTGATAAACATCTATATAAGTAATCTTCATGAGAAGCAATATGAACATCAGGGGATGATCAAAGAACTAATAACAGATTGGTCAAAAATAAAACAACTTCAAAAGGAAGAGTACAGTAGGCTTAAATAGTGGAGTTTAGGTTACTTGCATTTCTCGTGTTCTATGCAGGCAAGTAACTACCTTGCAAAATTAAACCAGTTTGAATTTGAACAGAAAAAAGAAAAGTTTAATTAACTTGTCTCTTTGCTTTATCTGTGAGTTATAATTGCTTAAATGATATAGAGCTATTCTTGAAAGGAAGGCTGGCATTTGGAGTAGAGTTAGGGAAGAAGATCAATAACTAAGGATAAACAGTATACTCTACTATTTTTTGTTTAATCAAAATTATTATATGTCACTAAGAAATATACTGTACTAACCATTTAAATGATACTCACCTCATTTGGTATATACAACACCCACCCAAGCTCTCCTGTATGCGTCAAGTTCATGGCACGGATTCCGTTAGCAAGACCTACATCAATTTCTTTGAACGAAAAGAAAGGGAAGGCCTTGGTGCTGAGGTCCACATCTGTTATTTCTGATAAAAGTACTCTTGCAAGAGGGCCTGACAAAAAAAAAAAAAAATTAGTTTCTGAAAAATTACTAGTTTTAACAGGCTTTTTTTTTTTATTCTCCGATGCTTTTAATCATTCAAAACCAATAAATTGTCAGCACTTACTATAATAGTATAATTTCAATGAACATTCATAAGAGATCCCCTGCAACCTATCCTTGCATCAAATACAGTACAGTATGTGGAAACTATAACTCACTAAGACATTTACCTAATACAACTAATTAAACTAAAATACAGTAAATACCTCCATATTTTGTAACAAACAATGGTTTTACATATGCATAAAAAATTTAAAATATAAAGTCAGATTAACAAAGTAAATTAAATGTTTATAAGTGTAATCACCTACTAATAAGTGACAAGAATGTACTAAAGCCAAGAACCTGGAGAGTACTTTAAATGACAACTACAACTAAAGATTAAAACGAGTTGTTTTATACATAAAACATTGCACGCAACATGTTACATATGAAAAAAAAAATGTTTTTCTTGATTTTACACATTGTCATGCAAAATTACAGTGTCAGCATGTTTATATTCTGACACAAATCTGAGTCTTTTACATCGGAGAATGATAATAAAAAAGCTGGAATACAATGGTTAAAAATTATAGCAAGGTGTCTACAACCATCCGATAGTAGAAAGGCAACAGCAACTGCCCCCTGGCTCATTGACAAACCACTTAGATAGCAGCTGGGACTTTTGAGGGAGTTGGTGCTGGTGGAAAATCATCATCCTTTATACAAGAGACTCAACCTTGGGTGGGAGAAGTCCATATTCCAACCGGCTGGAAAAATTGACCCAGGATACTCAACACTCATGCATTTGTGATGCTAAGTGTTAAAGATCTTACCACCACCTGTACCAATGGTTTAACAATACCAGCAGGTTCATAGCCACGGCTTCAAGGGTTGCTTTTGAAATGAAAATCTGTCGTACACCTGGCAAAGATATGTGATGGGTTTGCTTAAATTATGTTGCGTGGAACACGTTTATGGGTTTGCCTTGTTACATTACACTCTCCCTCACAAGAAATGCGCGGATAAGACTCTTCTGTACCTGAGTACAGAACAACCACACACTGAGTGGGGATTACCTGTTAATTAGATCGAGTCCAGCTGGTGAGGTTCTTTGAATCTGTGCTCCAAGAGAAGGGGAGATTGAAAGGAAAAGATAAGGCCAGTCATTCTTTACCTCATCTCAAAGTTACACGTAACATTTACCCTTGATGCCCCACTGATGGTTAATATCTAAGTCGTTTGTCAGTGAGCCAGCAGGGGGCTATTACCTTCCTGCTACTGGCAGGTAACTGCCGGCTGGTGGTTAACACTTTTTAATAATTTTTAACTGTCGTATTCCAGCTATGTTGTTATCATTATCCTATGAAAAGGACAATGGTTTGTATTTTTGTAAGTAGACCTTTATCAACATCCTCCAAAACTGGCCTTATCAATAATGAAGCAATCTTCAATACACTGTAAAAAAAAAATAAATAAAAAACTGCTCAATACTGATATGCTTTGACAACCTTGTCCACATACTGGACGATATTTAAATTAAACAATTAAAAAAAGTATAGATGAAACGGTAATCTATCAGCATTTGTGTGTGATCCGTTCCAGGGGGGCAGGCATGATAGCTAAAAAAAAAAAAAAAAAAACCATAGCAAATACAGAAATTTACAATATATTTTCTTTCTTATTTATAATTGTTCATATTTTCTTATTTTATTTACAAATCTAAGCTTCTATAAACCCTCCTAATATTCCTATAAACCCGTTATACTGTACACTCTTAAAACACTTTTCAAGCTGAAACTTACATAAACATGACCCAACTATATGTTCATTTACTAAGGGGAAAAAGTCCCACTGTATTTAAGATAAACAGAATTTTGATAAAACAGATTTTCTACTCAACCATATCCAATAATAATGCATGAGATACTCACATATTAGTATTGTATAATGAAATAAAAATGGCAAATACACGTCTCTTCTATTGTTTACGATTGTAAGCTCTTCAAGACTACCATCCACGCTTTCCAAACCAGCTGATTAGGGCAAACTAAAATGCTTTTTTTCTCTTGCTAAAAGACAATTATTACTTGAACTATCATATCTATTTCACCATATAATGGTATTTAGGTTTTAGTAAAAATACTTTTCTCATATTTAATTTACTGTCAATTTTAATGGAATATCAAAATTTGGCGGTGTTTCATCCCTGCTGCTGATGCACGATAATTTTATAGCCCTTAGCTTTGCGGGGCTTGATTATAAAGCTCGAGAAATTACTGACTTTTTTTTCCAACTCTTTAAGTAGTTTTTGTGGAATTTGGTTTACCTTTTTCTAAACGGAAAAAGGTACACTGTACTGTAATGTAATACAGTATAGTAATATACCAGTCATATTCTACATAAGAGTCATTTGTAATAACTACGGTAATTGTTTACAATCGTAAGAAAGTTGAAGTGCAAGTAAAACAGCTGTTGTTATCCAAAACTGTTGTTTATAACAAAACAGCTGTTTTGGCTTGGTTGTTTATAGCTGTATGCATTGCTAACATTACTTTTATCATTTTATTTTGCTTTCTTAACTTATTGAACTAGAATTTTGGGGAAAGGGGTGGAGGAAAAGGGGTTATAATTTGGTCTCAAAAAAAGGAACTGGCATAATACACGAGATACAAGAGAAAATATTCTTTTTATAGGTGAAAATTTGGGTGCAACAATATGTAAGATTGTTTAAGTTGCATGAGTATATACAATATTACTGTAATGTAATTTCTTAATTTTTAGGCCTAAATATTACTACTGTTAATAAAGGGATTTTGACGAAGGAAAAATCTATTTCTGGGGAGAGACCTGTGACGTCCGGTGAAAGGGTCTTTCTTTACACTTTTCTGATATAAATCTTCCAAATATACCAGAGAAAGATAAAAGCATGGAATGCAAAGGTTACTACCCTCGCGCGAGCACCTTGTGGGTGTCGTGTATACATCAGGGGCGTGTGAAAACCACTATTCACAGGCTGTCTTCCATTTAGATAATTCCTTCATCAAAGGGAAGGGCCGTAACAGAAGCCCTAGAAACCACACTTGGACCACGCCACCGACACCTAACACGAACGCCCTCTAGGACATCCTTCTGCAAGAACATATGGCTTGGCAAGGAAAGGGTGGGTCTGTACAAAAATAACCGGGAAGGGTTTCACCGGGCGTCACAGGTCTCTCCCCAGAAATAGATTTTTCCTTCGTAAAAATGCCTTTTCTGGGTTGACCTGTGACGACCGGTGAAAATGTATCAGAGAATGCCTTCCAAGCCCAATAAAGTAATAACATAATGAGGAGAATACAAAAAAACATGTAAGACAATAATATAATATAATAATGTAAGTAAACATCAAATTACAAACTAGCCAAATGACATAGGGAATGTAAGGCTAAATAAATATGAAGACAAGGAATCAACTGAGTGTCGCAACGCAAAAGGCATCAAACCTTACATGCCTAAGCATATCTAAACATTAAAGGAACGGTAAATACAATAACAGTTAAACCATAGGAATTAAACTTGGTAAATATCATAGGGCTAACGAACTACCCAAGAGAGTGGCGACGTGGTGTGAGTGGCGGGTAGGAGGGAGAAGAGAAGAGATGGAAGAAAGGAAGAAGAGATTAATGGGGAGAGATAAGACTCCCCGCTGCAACCGTCTGTTATTTAAGGGCCTGTAAGTTCTTTAGATAGTGGCGTTTGAAAACCATAGGAGATTTCCAACTCGTATATTTTTTAAGGTCATCAAAGTCCCTGTTCTGGAAGTGATTGATGGAGGTAGCTACTGACCGTATATCATGAGCATGGGGAAATGATTCCAGATTAGTATGTTTAATGAAGTAGAGGATTTGTTGTCTGATACCTTGAATGGAAATAGTACCTCCTTGTTCCCTGATAACCAAGGGGCCAGATGAGCGGGTGGCAGTTCTAGCTAAAAAGGCCCTGAGAGTAGTGACTGGACACAGAGAAAGGATCCTGGGGAAGAGGGATAATCTTCCGAGGGGAGCACCTATTTTGCGGATCCTCATTTTTAGCTAGGAAAGCTCTGTCTGGAGAAAGGAGTACTTCGTCTGAAAGGAGGAAATCTATGTTTTCCGGGTTTCGTGAGAGAGCTGCTAGTTCTGATATTCTAGCACCTGAGGCCAAAGCCGTTAGAAATAAAGTCTTCCTAAGAAGAGTGATATAAGAGCAGGATTCATTGTCCGTGTCCGACGCAAGTTTGAGGACATCGTTCAGACCCCAAGAGACCTTTTGTAGCTGAACCGAAGGTCGAAGCCTAGCACACGCTTTTGGAATAGATGAGAAATAGGAATCAGCTAGGTTAATGTTAAACCCAACAAGGAAGATCTTCTTCAAAGCTGACTTGATGGTGGTTAAAGTGCTAGCTGCTAGAGCTTTGTCAAATAGGAACCTCAAGAAAGAGATGGCTAAATTCGGAGACATACGAGTATGGTCTGAATTCTTAGGAAATCTGCTAGTTTCTTAACGGCCGAATCATATTGACGAATTGTCGAGTCCCTTTTGTCTGATTCGATGAAGAGAACGTTTTCCGGGTCAATGTTCACGTCTCTACGAGCTGCAAACTTCATGTAGTCCACAAAGTTAGAGTTTTGGCTATCCTTGAGGAATCTGACACAGTGAGTTTGGATTACTTGGGTCAGTTTGGGGAACGGGATCCGGAAGGGACGGAGTTTCAACTCGAGGAGGCGAGGAAACCAACTGTTCTTTGGCCAGTGAGGTGCTACTAAAGCCACTGCCCCCTGGAAGGAGCGTAGTTTGTGTAAAACTTTCATTAGAAGATTCACTGGGGGAAATAGGTAAATCTTCTTCCAATAGTTCCAATCCAGGGTTAATGCGTCCATGGCATAAGCCTGAGGGTCCAGGGTTGGGGTCACATAACAAGGAAGTTTGTGATTCATCTGAGTTGCGAATAGATCTACCTGGAGGCCCGGAACCAGCCTGAGTATCCACCGGAATGAAATTATGTCTAGAGACCATTCTGATTCCAGTGGTTTCGTCCTGGATAGTGAGTCCGCTCTCACATTCTGGACTCCCGCTAGGTGAGTTGCTGACAGGAACCAGTTCTTTTCTGTTGCCCAGGCAAAGATAGTGACCAGGATCTGATTCAGGTTGGGTGACTTGGATCCGCCTCTGTTGACGCAGTGTACTACGTCTGTGCTGTCTGACACTACTCTGATGTGGGTCGACCTTGGAGGAGAGTCTCTCTTCAGGGTCAAGAACACTGCCATGGCTTCGAGAACATTGATATGGGACTGTTTCATGGCGGGTGACCAAGAGCCCTGAAACATCTGATGTTCGGAGTAACCCCCCCATCCACTTAGAGACGCGTCTGTATGGAATGTCACTTGTGGAGGTGGAAATTGTAGAGGAACCGATTGGAGAGGTTCTTCGGTTCGGACCATGGGCGTAGTCTCATTTTCAAGACAGAGGGGATCTTTGAGACCTTGTCTCCTAAAGGTACTGTAGCTCTCTTTCTCCAAACTCGATTGATGTCTTTGAGTTTGGCTTTTAATAGGAGATCTGTTACTGAAGCAAATTGGAGAAGGCCGAGGATTCTTTCTAAGGCTCTTCTGGACACCTGTTTGTGTTTGAGAAAATTCTTGATCTTGGAAGCTATTTCTCTTACCTTTTTGGAAGGAAGAGACAGCGTGTGCTTCGAAAGGTCCCACTGAATGCCTAACCATTCTAAGTGGCCTGATGGTTGCAGGCGGGACTTTTGGAGATTTACCCGAAATCCCAGGTTGGCGAGAAATCGAAGTACTTTCTTCGTAGCTCTGTTGCCTTCCATGGCTGACCAGGCCCAAATGAGCCAATCGTCTAGATAAGCAATGATCTGTATCCCTTGGTTCCTGAGTTGTTCTAACACTGTCTCTCCCAGTTTTGTGAATATCTTGGGAGCAATGTTGAGGCCGAAGGGTATGACTTTGAACGCAAAGGCTTTCCTGCCTAGGCGGAAACCTAGATAAGGAGAGAAGTTTCGAGCTATTGGCACATGATAATAGGCATCGGTAAGGTCGATAGAGGTGGTGACGGCCCCACGGGGAAGTAAGGTCCGTACCTGAGAGATAGTCAACATCCGGAACTTGTCGCAGAGAATGTAAGAGTTTAGCTTTGACAAGTCCAGGTCCACTCTCAATGCTGACGAGCCTTTCTTCGGAATTGTGAACAGGCGGCCTTGGAACTTCAGTGATCGAACCCGTTTGATTGCTTTCTTCTTGAGTAACTCTGTGGTGTACTCTTTCAGGATGGGAGTGGGTTTCTGGAAGAAGGTCACTAGTGGAGGAGGAGAACCTTGTGGCCATTTCCACCCC
>NC_090739.1:63812246-63849746 GCF_036898095.1 Palaemon carinicauda
TTGACCACCCGCCAAATCAAGTAGGATGCGAAAGGCTTCTTAGCCTTCCGGACAACCCAAAAGCAATAATAAAACATTTCCAGAGAAAGATTAAAAAGGTTATGGAATTAGGGAATTGTAGTGGTTGAGCCCTCACCCACTACTGCACTCGTTGCTACGAATGGTCCCAGAGTGTAGCAGTTCTCGTAAAGAGACTGGACATTCTTAAGATAAAAAGACGCGAACACTGACTTGCTTTTCCAATAGGTTGCGTCGATTATACTTTGCAGAGATCTATTTTGTTTAAAGGCCACGGAAGTTGCGACAGCTCTAACTTCGTGTGTCCTTACCTTCAGCAAAGCTTGGTCTTCCTCATTCAGATGGGAATGAGCTTCTCGTATTAACAGTCTGATAAAATAGGATAAAGCATTCTTTGACATAGGCAAAGATGGTTTCTTAACTGAACACCATAAAGCTTCAGACGGGCCTCGTAAAGGTTTAGTTCGTTTTAAATAGAACTTAAGAGCTCTTACAGGGCATAAGACTCTTTCTAGTTCATTTCCAACCATACAATAAGTTTGGAATATCGAACGATATTGGCCAAGGCCGAGAAGGCAGCTCGTTTTGGCTAGAAAACCAAGTTGTAGAACATGTAGCCGTTTTGGATGAGAATCTGATGTTCTTGCTGAAGGCATGAATCTCACTGACTCTTTTAGCTGTGGCTAAGCATACCAGGAAAAGAGTCTTTAAGGTGAGATCTTTCAGGGAGGCTGATTGTAGCGGTTCGAACCTGTCTGACATAAGGAATCTTAGTACCACGTCTAAATTCCAACCAGGTGTAACCAAACGACGCTCCTTCGTGGTCTCAAAAGACTTAAGGAGGTCCTGTAGATCTTTATTGTTGGAAAGATCTAAGCCTCTGTGACGGAAGACTGATGCCAACATGCTTCTGTAACCCTTGATAGAGGGAGCTGAAAGAGATCGTTCTTTCCTCAGAAATAAGAGGAAGTCAGCTATTTGAGTTACAGAGGTACTGGTCGAGGATACGGATACTGACTTGCACCAGTTTCGGAAGATTTCCCACTTCGATTGGTAGACTCTAAGGGTGGATGTTCTCCTTGCTCTAGCAATCGCTCTGGCTGCCTCCTTCGAAAAGCCTCTAGCTCTCGAGTGTCTTTCGATAGTCTGAAGGCAGTCAGACGAAGAGCGTGGAGGCCTTGGAGTACCTTCTTTACATGTGGCTGACGTAGAAGGTCCACCCTTAGGGGAAGTGTTCTGGGAACGTCTACTAGTCATCGAAGTACCTCTGTGAACCATTCTCTCGCGGGCCAGAGGGAAGCAACTAGCGTCAACCTTGTCCCTTCGTGAGAGGCGAACTTCTGCAGTACCTTGTTGACAATCTTGAACGGAGGGAATGCATACAGATCTAGATGTGACCAATCTAGGAGAAAGGCATCTATATGAACTGCTGCTGGGTCCGGGATTGGTGAGCAAAATATTGGGAGCCTCTTGGTCATCGAGGTTGCGAAGAGATCTATGGTTGGCTGGCCCCAGGTGGCCCAAAGTCTCTTGCATACATCCTTGTGGAGGGTCCATTCTGTTGGAATTAATTGTCCCTTCCGACTAAGACAATCTGCCATGACATTCAAGTTGCCTTGGATGAACCTCGTTACTAGTGATATGTCTAGACCTTTTGATCAGGTGAGGAGGTCCCTTGCGATCTCGTACAACGTCAGAGAGTAGGTCCCTCCTTGCTTGGAGATGTACGCCAAAGCCGTGGTGTTGTCCGAGTTCACCTCCACCACTTTGCCTTGAAGGAGAGACCTGAAGCTTTCCAGGCCAGACGTACTGCCAGTAGCTCCTTGCAGTTGAAATGCATTGTCCTTTGACTCGAGTTCCATAATCCCGAGCATTCCCGACCGTCTAATGTCGCACCTCAGCCTACGTCCGATGCGTCCGAGAAGAGAACGTGGTTGGGAGTCTGAACAGTCAGGGGAAGACCCTCTCTTAGGTTGATATAGTCCTTTCACCAAGTCAGACAAGACTTTATCTTTTCGGAAACCGGGATCGAGACCGCTTCTAGCGTCTTGTCCTTTTTCCAGTGAAAAGCTAGATGGTATAGAAGAGGACGGAGGTGTAGTCTTCCTAGTGACACAAATTGATCCACGGATGACAGCGTCCCTACCAGACTCATCCACAGCCTGACTGAGCAGCGTTCCTTCTTCAGCATCTTCTGGATGGATAGCAGGGCTGGGGGCTGATCGTCTTGTTCAGCAACGTCCTCATCAGAGGGTTCCTCATCCGAAACTGATGAGGAAACGGCAACGGAATGGGCAACGTCTGACTCGCTGAATCCGGTCGCACTGGTGGATGCGTGACGGAGCCGGACGCAATATCATGGAACTGCTGCACAGTCTGTGAACTGTCAACAACCATGGGAGCGCGAGGAAGTACAGCGTCAACCCGAAACTGTCTAGACCGTCTGGGTTGTGCAGTCAACACCCTACCGGGTTGCTGAGGTTGACGCACTGCGTCACAACAAGTCACCTCTGCTGGTTGTTGAACGTCCTGAACGTCAACAACCACCTCCGAGCGTCGCTTAACGTCAACGTGCGGCTGGCAACCCACACTGGGTCGCATCGGTGGAGGAACCACCTCAACTGGCAGATGCGAGTAGGTTACCTCAGCGTCAACAGGGCGCACAACCGACCGGTTGGAAGGTTGTTGGCCAGAAGGTTCTTCTCCGCATTTAAGTCCTCTATCAAGGACGCAAGCTTGGACTGCATGTCTTGCAGCAAAGCCCATTTAGGGTCTACGGGAGCAGGTGTGGCAACAGACGGGGTTAGCGACTGAGGCGGAACCGTTTACCATCCCTGAAAGCCTTGTTATGCGTGACATAATAGTACAGCAAAACTTCAAAGGCTCGACAACAGCTGAGAAGTTGACCTGTAAACAACTTGGAGCGTCTCCTGGCTAGGCACCAGGGAGAGTCTATCAGAATTGAGAAGTCTATCTGGGCAGAGGCATGACCTCCCAAGCCGAGAACTTCTCTCGTGTCATATCAGACTCTCGCTCTATAAACCAGTTTAAAAGAAGGGAAAGCAAAGGCTGTATCCCCCAAACTCCTCCTGGTGAAAGAACCAGTCGCCTAGCCAACGTAAAACTCTCTAGGAGAGCGAGAGAGCACTAGCTTAAAAACAACGGCTTCGAAGTAGCTAGGCCTAGTGTAAGTTCTGACGTTTAGGCGAACGAGGAGCAGCAGAGACAAGATCCGGACGAAGATCCTTAAAAAATCATCATGATTTAACTAAAGTCCATAGGAGGCTAAGCAGCTTAAGGCTCCTCTCCATCTGACAGAGTCCTCAAGGGAATATCAGTAGGAGGGAGAACAGCAACTTCCTCATCTACAGGAACATTGTCCGATAAAAGCTGAGTCTCTCACTGGTGCATTAGTAGCGGACCAGAACGCAACGTCATGTAACTGCTTGACAGTCTGTGAACTGTCAACAACTGAACTGTCAACCACAACAGGTGCGTGAGGACGTACAGCGTCCACTCGAGACTGCTTTGACTGCCTAGACTGAGCAGTCAAAACAACTCTAGAATGCGGAGGTTGACGCACCGCGTCAAAACAAAACAACTTAAACTGTTGTTGTACCTCGCGAACGTCAACGGAAGGTTCCGTGCGTCGCTGAACGTCAACATGCGGCTGGCAGGGTACACTGGAACGCATGGGTGGCGGGACTCTCTCAGCTGGAGTGCGGCAGAAGGTCGCCTCAGCGTCCACAGGACGCACAACCGTGGTTGGTTGTAGGCTAGAGGTTGGTGCAGCGTCAACCTTCTCCGCACGAAAGTCCTGCATCAATGACGTTAACTGAGACTGCATGGTCTGCAGCAAAGACCACTTAGGGTCTACAGGAGCAGGTGCGGCAACAGACGGTGTGACTGCCTGATGCGGTACCGCTTTGCCTCTCTTAGGAGGTGATCAGTCGTCGGAAGACTGCAGCGAGTCCGAACTGACCCAGTGGCTACAACTGGGCCGTTGGACTTGCGCGGAAGGGACCGACTTGCGCTTAAGAGGCCGCGAGACCTTGGTCCATGGTTTCTTACGAGAAACCTCTACCGCAGACGAGGAATAAATGGGCTCTCTCGTCATTGTGTGGGTGGGGCGATCTTGGGTAGATACGCCCGAAACCACGGAGGGAACGTCTGTTCGCTGATTAAAGCCTCTCGAACCCTTTGGTCGTACGACATTGCTTCTCCCCTGGGCTTGGGAGCTTGCAAGAGGTCCCGGACTGGGAGGACGACAGGCACGAACAGACGAACCCTCGGACGCAACACTGTAACACTTTGCGCCTCGGACGCAACACTGTAACACTTTGCGTATATCACTTTATCACTTCGATTTTCTGTTTTGCACTTATTTCTACCTTAAACACGCAATTCTACCCTTTATTAAAAGGTAGTAATTGCGAAATTAGTCGTATAATGCAAGCTCATAATACCAGCAAAAAACAGAAAACATATTTAAGATAAATCAGTGGCTGGGAAAGAGACTAAACACTAGTTCATATAACTACGGTTTCAATCTCTCACCGCACATAGCCTGGGGACGAGAATAAAAACCTAAAAACGTTTTATTCTTCCTCCCCGTACAGGGACTAGGGACGAGAGTAACACGAGAACAACGTTACCCGCTTGAACGGAACGTTTACTCTCCTCTCTCTCCCTCCGTCTCTATCTCTCTCTCTCTTTCTCTCTTGATTTCGCACCTAAGAGAAGAGCCCAATTATATATCGTCAAAAAAAACATGTTAATTGACTAAAGGAAAAAAAACTGAAAGGATTTTCAAATAAAAAGTTCCTTTAAATTAGAATTTAAAACATTTAAGCTAAGAAAGAATGAACAAAACGTCAGAATCGATTTACTCTTACTGCAAAGTGAAACCGTGATACACTCTCTCTCTATCGTAACGATAGAGCGCACGTTGAACGTCCTGAACGTCAACAACTGCGTAGCATAAAAAACTAAACGTTAGTTCATCTTTGAAAACAGTACGAAGACTATCAAAGAAAATCTTTCATAAAATATTACATTTACAAAGTTTTAAATCCTTAGCTCTTTAAAAGCTAATTACGATATAAAGGGCTCAACGTTGATTAACTTCGGTTTCCAAGTTAGGACCGCCTATTCTCAGGAAAGGTCTATATAAACAAAACATTAAATTTATTTTATATGTTTATAATAAATGGAAAGTTAATCGAAGAGGCCTAATAAAGGCGGAGAGATATAAAATATATAGAGGAAAATCTATAACGTGATATAATTACTAAAAGCCTAAACATACTTCCGTCTAAAGAAAGGGTCGGCCATTTAAAAGTGAAAGAAAGTCCATACTACCTTTGTCACCATAATTAAATCTATCCAAAACGAGTTCAAGTTTTGAGATGAAGATAAAACACCTGCATAGCGAAAGCTCAAAACTAGAATAGTGTACTTCACCAATAGTTGTGAAAACAAATCCAGTTAGCACAGCGAATTAGTAGGTCTTGCCGGTAGCCCGACAGAGAGAAAATTGAGTTCTGTGTTTACATTGAGTACTGAGTACCTGCCCGACAGATGGCGCTGTTGATGTACACCCCCTACCTGTATAGCGATCGCTGGCGGATTTTTAACGTAGAGTTTTCTGTCGAGCAACAGAGTTGCAGCTTATATAATCACCGGCTAAGTTTAATATTGAAAATCTTGTTTTCATAAACTATTTTCTTTCATAACTTATCAATAAGATTGTAATGCATTACTATTTCATTAATTTTACTATTGTCAACAACATTGGGAGATAACAGCAAAGGCAGTGTGTACTGCTACCTGTCGTACTTATACAAATCTTTATTTGTATCCAATTTGAGATATGACAATTTTGTCAGAATAATAATCAAGTTTCAATTACTCTATAATGTTAGTAATTTTTATATACTGCATGGGGGCAACAGCAGAAAATTTCTACCCTTATGTAATTTTTATCTATATTTACTGCCATTTAGTTAACACTGCGCTCAAACAAGTAACATACAAACTATATATATAGTAACATAATTATCATAGCTTCAGTTTACTGTTAATGGCATAGGTAAACCAGTACAGCACTGCATGTAAAATATTATTAAATTAACTGATCTTGATAATACATGTATTTATTTATCTTTTAATAAAAAAAATTATGCTCTATATTGTCAAGTAGAGAATATAACACAGTACTCTGTACTCACTGATTTGGAGCTATACGGGCTAAGGAGCAATCATTTTCATATCCTCCGTAACAATTCTGCATACCAGTGTGAATGATCCCTCCTACAGGAATGTCTACATCATTACTGCATAAGTACTGTAAGGCATGTACCACTTCATTTCCTTTGGACTGAAAATATATATTTATAAATGTCAAAACAGGCAAATGGTATCAACATACTAAATTTTTATCTTCCACTGATATTTGGTAATCTCACATAAATGAAGTTATTGATATTAAACAGTTACCACAAATCTAATGTCTCATAATCTTCATAAATAAACAATTATATGGACTATTCCACTGCAAATAATACCAAAAACTCAATGCTGAATCATTTGGTAGTGGTAAAGGCAAAAAAAATGCAATGGAAAACTAAAGATACCGTTTCGACAGTAATTAATCCATAAAAATTACACAAATATTTGTTTGCACTGATTCCTCTGAACTTACAACTTTAATGCAAAGAAATGGAACTACTCTCAATAGCATCTTTTTATATTGATTCTGATCTTTAAATTTCTTACCAAGTTTATTACAGACACAAACAGAAAGTTAATGCTGTAATGAAGGGAAATGAGAGAGATTATTACCCAAATATCAAACTTGGCAAATGATGAGTAGTCCAGGATGGCAACGCGCTCTCTACAGGCAATATACTCTTCTCCAACAACATTAAACCAGTGTGGCTTAGTCCAGGTTTCTGTTGATGACATTTTGAAAGGTGCTGATAATTTCCCATCGCTCTCCTCAACATCATCACCTGTGAAGAACAAGTAAATACAAATAAAAAAGATAAACGTTGAGGGAAAACATTATATATGTTGTTGCAATTTTCATTTCATGAGATACATATAAAGGATAAAGAAGGTGATGAATGCAAGAGTTGATGGGAGAAGTACAAGAGGAAGGCCAAGGTTTGGGTGGATGGATGGAGTGAAGAAAGCTCTGGGTGATAGGAGGATAGATGTGAGAGAGGCAAGAGAGCGTGCTAGAAATAGGGGTGAATGGGGAGCGATTGTGACGCAGTTCCGGTAGGCCCTGCTGCTGCCTCCGATGCCTTAGATGACCGCGGAGGTAGCAGCAGTAGGGAATTCAGCATTATGAAGCTTCATCTGTGGTGGATAATGTGGGAGGTTGGGCTGTGGCACCCTAACAGTACCAGCTGAACTCAGCTAAGTCCCGTGTTAGGCTGGAGGAACGTAGAGAGTAGAGGTCCCCTTTTTTGTTTTGTTTCATTGTTGATGTCGGCTACCCCCTAAAATTGGGGGAAGTGCCTTGATATATGTATGTATGTATAAAGGATAAATTAACAAGACTGTGGTAGAAGGTATTTGCAGCATTATTCCAGCCCGTAAGTGCAGAAACTTTTACCTTTCTACCTTACCACCATCTGGATTTCCTTTCTTCCATCTTGCTGTACCTCCTCTCAACTTTCCCTTCAAACTGCAACTGCAGGCTTTCGCAAAGTTGCACATGTGTACTGAATGGCCTTTCATGCCCCAGTGCAGGGCCACATTGCCCAAATTCATAAATACAATCCAATCCAAATTTAAATAATTCTTGCTAAGGCAGTAGGATCTTAACATGCTGATCAATAACACCAGAAAAAATTTAGCTTTCGTGATTTTCATCTAAATTTCAAGACATAAAAAAATCCTTGGAGTTCCAAAAATTGTGCCAAAAGTATTCATTTTAGCAGTCCATCAAATGTAATTCTTCTCTTTTGGGGTTTGAAAGAATTCCAAAAACAAAAGCATTGCTAAAAACTCTTGGAAGAAAATGTCAAGGGAGCACCTTTTACCATTCCTCTGGTGATAAACAGAAAGCTCTGTTCAACAGTACGTAAAAGATTATACATTGTACACCTGCACTGATGCACTTTTTAATAAAGCTAGGCTCTTTAGTCCATGGTATGAGGAACAGTGCTTGGCACTAGGCTTGGCAAACACCTTACAGACACAGAGGTTTGATAAGTAGAGTGCTGCACATTAGATCCACACATGGATAATATAATCTCATCTAATATGCAAAATTTTCCCCTATAGCTGGTTTATGAATAACATAATGATATGGATGGCAATTTGACTAGAAGTGATAGTGTTATACATTTTACTGAACTAGCTATTATTTGACTATACTGTACAGTGGTTAAAATATTTCATGATAATAATAATAATACTAAAATGGTGTGCCTATTTATGTCCAATCAAGGATGATGATTTACTCCTATTTTGATAGTTCTCCTTTGGATAGAAAGAGCTAAAATTTAAGATCCTTGTCAAATTCTTAACCAGTATGATGGTTAACACTGATTTCTGGCATGTTTAGAATTTTAAAACCCATTTCTGTTGGGTAAATATTGCCAAAGGGCTTAAACCACAGCTTTTATACTATACACTATAAACAAAAGGGAAAAATTCCAATGCCCAAAAAACATGCAAATATTATTTTTACAAAATAGTTTAATGAGACCCTTAGTCATGATTCCAGACTTTCTGAGCCTTGCCAATAATATTTGTCTTTTGAACAGTTCAAAAAGTTATAAAAATTTAGAAATGTCTAATGGGAACAGATGAAAAGTGAAAGTCAGAATGTATTACAGCAATTTTTTTTACAAACATCATTGTAATAAAGTATTTTTTTTAAAAACATCTACAATGTATCATGCAATGTATCCTACACGTGTAACTCCCAAATTGAGTACATACAAATATTCAAGGGATTAATATATTTGTAGCTTAAAACTGTATCAACACACTCAAATTCTTACAAAACCTCAATGATACAAAATCTTTGGGAATTAAAAAAAAAAAAAAACCTGAAGAGATCCAAGTGCACCACCAATTTTCTGACACCTCTTTTAATCCGGACAAAATCATGAGAGGGAACATGAAAATCCCCTGGCCTCCAAACTAGTTTACTGGGTGGCCAACAGATGGATGTGTAGTGTGCCTTCCATTTTGTTTTTACACTGCACCTGCTGGTGGCAGTTCCCCCTAATTATGAGATTATTGCTTATTTCTCTTAACTTTAATTCTAATTATGGTCCCAGGCAAATTCAAGGGGCAGCTGTGGTGGTATTAAACACAAACACCAGTCTATTACCACTAAAGAAAAAGTTGAACTTGTGAAAAAATTTGACTGGTGTTTCGGTGCATAACACAATTGGTGTATTTGAAATATTCAGGATTTTGATAAAACTGGTGTTTAACTTAACTGTTTGCAATAATAATGCATGGAGTATTCACATACAAATTTTGTACTGTACTAAGAAATAAAAACAGCAAATTTTAATCTTTTCCATTGTTTACATTTATAAATTGATCAAAACTACCTTCTATGCTTTCCAAATCAGTTGATTAAGACAACCTACCAAAGGACCTTTTTTCATCTTCTAAAAGTAGTAATTATTACTTGAACTATCCTTCTTAATTTACCAGACTAATCTGAATAGTTTTATTTGAAGTATTTCTCGCACATTTAATCTACTGTTGAGTGATGCCACATACAAGTTTACCGAAGTATCATTCACGTTGTCAATTCAAAATGATTTATAGTTTTTATCTCGGCGGTTCTTGATTATAAAGCTTAGGAAATTATCAATTTTGATAATTTTTTAGGTAAATTTTGTGCAACTTGGTTTACCTTTTCATAAACCGAATACACTATCCTGCAATTTATTAGATCTTAGGATATTTCCTTAATATCAGTAATACTGAGTACAATTTGTAAACCTTATGGTTGCAAACACGACAGATGACAAGATTTATGTTTCTTCTTATTTCAAGTGTTATTTTCTCAACTATAATTTCTACAAAATATAATTTTCATGTGTTGAGATGTATAATATACTGTATTGCATATAAGTATTGCGCCTTGTTTTTGTGAGCAGAGGTTAGCCTATTATAATCATTTCTATTTATTGACATTCTACACAGTATTTGTTATGTAAGAGTTGATTGTGCATTTCTTAATTCCAAGCCCCTGAAATACGAAAACCTGGAATTACTCAGTTCATAGTGTCACAAGTAAGGTGGGACAACTGAATAATAAACAAACTTATTTGTCTAATGAACTAGATTTATATTACATCTCCCTCGCATGCAGAAATATTTGCTTCTTTTGACATTAGAAGATAAGTTTTTTTATCACTGAATGCCTAGAGTATTATAGAAGACATCTTGTCTCATAGGAAAATGTATGCCTATCATAGGTATGGGTAGTAGGTTGACCAGGGCACCAGCCACCCATTGAGATACTGCCGCTAGAGTGTTCTTGGTCCTTTGATTGGCCACGCAGTACTACATTGGATCCCTCTCTCTGGTTACGGCTCATTTTTCCTTTGCCTACACATACACCGAATACACTGGCCTATTCTTTCCACATTCTCCTCTGTCATCATACACCTAGCAATACTTAGATTACCAAACAATTATTCTTGGCTCAAGGGGTTAACTACTGCACCATGGTTGTTCAGTGGCTACTTTTCCTCTTAGCAAGGGTAGAAGAGACTCTTTAGCTATGGAAAGCAACTCTTCTATGAGGATACTCAAAATCAAACTATTGTTTTCTAGTCTTAGGTAGTGCCATAGCCTCTGTACTATGGTCTTCAATGTCTTGGGGTAGAGTTCTCTTGCTTGAGGGTACACTCGGGCACACTATTCTTTAATATTTCTCTTCCTCTTGTTATTTTACTTTTATAGTTTATATATGAAAGATTTATTTTAATATTGTTATTGTTTTAAAAATTCTCTTTAGTTTATTTTCTTATTTTCTTTCCTCACTGGGGTATTTTCACTGTTGGAGCCCTTGGGCTTATAGCATTTTGCTTTTTCAACTAGGGTTGTAGCTTACGGAGTAATAATAATAATAATAATCATAATGATAATAATAATTATACATACATACATATACCAAGGCACTTCCCCCAATTTTGGGGGGTAGCCGACATCAACAAATGAAACAAAAACAAAATGGGGACCTCTACTCACTACGTTCCTCCCAGCCTAACAAGGGACTCAACTGAGTTCAGCTGGTACTGCTGGGGCGCCACAGCCCACCCTCCCACATTATCCACCACAGATGAAGCTTCATAATGCTGAATCCCCTACTGCTGCTACCTTCGCGGTCATCTAAGGCATCGGAGGAAGCAGCAGGGCCTACCGGAACTGCGTCACAATCGATCGCCATTCATTCCTATTTCTAGCATGCTCTCTTGCCTCTCTCACATCTATCTTCCTATCACCCAGAGCTTCCTTCACTCCATCCATCCACCCAAACCTTGGCCTTCCTCTTGTACTTCTCCCATCAACTCTTGCATTCATCACCTTCTTTAGCAGACAGCCATTTTCAATTCTCTCAACATGGCCAAACCACCTCAACACATTTATATCCACTCTAGCTACTAACTCATTTCTTACACCCGTTCTCACTCTCACCACTTCGTTCCTAACCCTATCTATTCGAGATACACCAGCCATACTCCTTCGACACTTCATCTCAAACACATTCAATTTCTGTCTCTCCATCACTTTCATTCCCCACAACTCCAATCCAGTTGGTACAATCACTTTCTCATATAGAACTCTCCTGCATCTACATCCTGTGAGACATCGATAATAATTATAATAATAATAATAAAATACTATACTTCATGTGTTAAAGGATATAAATGGATATTTTATTTACAGTTCTATATAACGCAAACTCAGTTACTATCTAGTAGTTTTAAATCTTTTGATGGCTACCTATTGTGGCATTATTATGCAATCGCATAATCACTTCACAATGAACATGAAACTATTTTACGCAAAGAAACACTGTGATTTACTTTTATTTAGAGTAAAATATTATAACAACAGTTCTGAAAAATTATTATATACAGTACTGTAATCATTTCACAATGAAAAAAAGAATATTTTGGTTGTTTAGCGGGTTAGGGGTGAGTTCATGGAATACTATCAAGGTGACATTGAACAGTCCAGCAAAACAGTTAATCCAGCAATGCTCTGGAACCAAGGGTGCCAGAAAATTGGTGTTGTACCTGTAGTAAATAGTATTATCAGTGCAACTTACCATTTTCTAACACTTCTTCCCGTTCAAAATAACTAGGTCTTTCATATCCCATGACCTGTCCAAAAACAGCACCAGCCGACTTGAGTTTTGGAAAAATCGGGGACATACGTAAACATCTCCCTGTAGTGAAATCAGGAAATGGGTAGGCTATACTGTAGTGGATACCTGAAAAAAAAAAAATCACCTCTAATATCTGCACAAATATAGAATTGTAAGATACTGATTCTGGTATTAAAAAATAAAAAATCTGGTCTGAGGTATTAGATATAGTGTATGCATGGCACTCTTGTCAATGGTACGAAAGTTATTTGCAGTGACCATTCATGCTACACAGGTTTGGCTTTGCTTTCTACCTTCTACTTTTCACTCCTTCCATCCCTTTTGCCTATTCATACTTGGATATCCAACTTTATGTTGTTCCAATTTTCACCTTTAGAAAAGCTACACGAGGTACTAAAATATTACTCGAACTATTTTTTACCTCATGGAGTGTGAAAGTAATCAAAAACAAATTTCTTCTGAGCATTATTCTACAGAAAACATCAGTTTCTAATAATAGCTAGTTTTCTAAGAGTTAAGATAATTTCTAAGATAATTTATCTCACAGGAAGTAATGCAAAACAATATCCAATTACTATTTCTTATATTTTATTTTGGTAAAAAGCCTGTGCAGAAGAGTTTTAAAAGTCAGGACAACCTGAGCTCTTGGTCACAACCCATGGCTTAATAATAATATAATCAAGTAAGTGATAGTAAATGATGGAAATTTTCAATCACAGTGGTAACAGTCTCCTGAAAGTGGAGACAAGGGAAAAAGTGAACCAGCAGGTAAGTAAGAGTAAGGTGGGTCTCCTCTGCCGGCTATTTTGTAATCACTTATTCACCAAATCCATAAAAATCAAAGTAATTGTGAGGCAATAGCTTTCTTTCTCTTGAAAAATCCTTAAGATCAATAAATTTCTATTAAATAGTACACTCACCTGGAACTTCTCTGACACGATCCAGCAAAAATCTTCTGTTGTTGTGAGCTGGAAGGAATCGCAATATATCAAGATCATGAACATCCATCGGAGCTATTCCCTTCACTATCCACTCAGCAAGCACTGCCCCTATACCACCTGCGGCATTACTCCCACCACTTTTAAGCCCAGCTGCCACAAAGTAATTTGTGAGCTGTTTGGGAGAACAAAAAATAAATCCTCATGTTAAACAGTGTATTGTATTAAACTGATTTTATTATATACACATGCTTTGATGTTCATCATTAATATGTTCCTCATGAAATTTTTATGGAAACTTTAATTTGCTGTAATGAACAATCCATTAGCACATAACCATATTTTCCTGGGAATGTAAAGCAAGGAGTATGGTAGAGCATTTGGATTGTGACATGAGAGCAGTCTTACACATAATCTAAAGCATATTTTCAATAAAGCTTGATTCTATCCTGGAAACTACAATAACGAGACACAATTTCACCTCTGGTGCTTGGCCAAGAATCCATCTGTTGTCTGGAGAAAATCCGCAAGATGAATTAATAAGTCGACCAAGTACAGCATCTTTCGAAACTGGGATGCGATGTAATACCTCACGTAACATGGTATAGAAATGGTCCCAATCTTCGACTTGCTCTCTTTTTTCAACTGCATCGTAGCCTGTGTTCCAGGTGATGGATGATGAATAAAAATATTACACTGAGAAAACATCATACCCACTATAAACACAATTGAAATCACAGTACTGAACAACTTTAGAAATGCGCTCGTACGAAAGATTATCACTTACTAGATTTGAAAAGTTATTTCACCTTAGGTTCAAAAGTTGCTTCTATCTCATAAACAAATGATAATTACATAAACATGCAGTACAATGCTAGAAATATATTTAATTAAATTCTGTTTTCTGTAACCAGACAATTTACAGATTTATTTTGACACAAAATGATAATGATTCAAATGAATTTGCCATGAAGAGATTATCACAGACATTGATAGAAATTGTTTTCGTAGACATTTTAAACCCTAAGTAAGTGATTTCATCTAAACTGCAATAATATTTATCCAGAGTTATGCAAAAGCTATAAAACTTGAAAAAAAAAATCATCAACTGATATCCACAACTATGGAAGAGAAAAGGACCCCTTTGCCTACGCATACACGAATAGTCTGGCCTATTATTTACACATTCTCCTATTTCTTCATATACTTGACAACACTGAGATTAGCAAACATTTCTTCTTCACTCAAGAGGTTAATTACTGCACTGTAATTGCTCAGTGGCTTCTTTCCACTTGGTAAGGTTAGAAAAGAGACTTGTTATGGAGAGCAGATCTTCTAGGAGAAGGACACTACAAAATCAAACCTTTGTTCTCTAGTGTTGGGTAGTGCCATAGCCTCTGTACCATGGTCTTCCACTTTCTTCGGTTAGACTTCTCATGCTTGAGGGTACATTCGGGCACACTATTTTATTTTTTTTTCTCTTGTTATTTTGAAGTTTTTATAGTTTATATATTTAAGATTTATTTTAATGTTGTTATTTGTTTTTAGAACTTCTCTTGTAGTTTATTTAATTTCCTTACTGGGCTATTTTCCCTTTTGGAGCCCTTGGACTTAGAGCATCCTGCTTTTCCAACTAGGGTTGTACCCCAGCAAGTAATAATCTATCTATCTATCTATATACCAAGGCACTTCCCCCAATTTTGGGGGGTAGCCGACACCAACAATGAAACAAAACAAAAAGGGGACCTCTACTCTCTATGTTCCTTCAGCCTAATCAGGGACTCAACCGAGTTCAGCTGGTACTGCTAGGGTGCCACAGCCCAACCTCCCACATTTCCACCACAGATGAAGCTTCATAATGCTGACTCCCCTACTGCTGCTACCTCCGCGGTCATCTAAGGCCCCGGAGGAAGCAGCAGGGCCTACTGGAACTGCGTCACAATCGCTCGCCATTCATTCCTATTTCTAGCACGCTCTCTCGCCTCTCTCACATCTATCCTCCTATCACCCAGAGCTTTCTTCACACCATCCATCCACCCAAACCTCGGCCTTCCTCTTGTACTTCTCCCCTCAACTCTTGCATTCATCACCTTCTTTAGCAGACAACCATTTTCCATTCTCTCAACATGGCCAAACCACCTCAACACATTCATATCCACTCTAGCCGCTAACTCATTTCTTACACCCGTTCTCTCTCTCACCACTTCGTTCCTAACCCTATCTACTCGAGATACACCAGCCATACTTCTCAGACACTTCATCTCAAACACATTCAATTTCTGTCTCTCCATCACTTTCATTCCCCACGACTCCGATCCATACATCACAGTTGGTACAATCACTTTCTCATATAGAACTCTCTTTACATTCATGCCCAACCCTCTATTTTTTACTACTCCCTTAACTGCCCCCAAAACTTTGCAACCTTCATTCACTCTCTGACGTACATCTGCTTCCACTCCACCATTTGCTGCAACAACAGACCCCAAGTACTTAAACTGATCCACCTCCTCAAGTAACTCTCCATTCAACATGACATTCAACCTTGCACCACCTTCCCTTCTCGTACATCTCATAACCTTACTCTTACCCACATTAACTCTCAACTTCCTTCTCTCACACACCCTTCCAAATTCTGTCACTAGTCGGTCAAGCTTCTCTTCTGTGTCTGCTACCAGTACAGTATCATCCGCAAACAGCAACTGATTTACCTCCCATTCATGGTCATTCTCGCCTACCAGTTTTAATCCTCGTCCAAGCACTCGAGCATTCACCTCTCTCACCACTCCATCAACATACAAGTTAAACAACCACGGCGACATCACACATCCCTGTCTCAGCCCCACTCTCACCGGAAACCAATCACTCACTTCATTTCCTATTCTAACACATGCTTTACTACCTTTGTATAAACTTTTCACTGCTTGCAACAACCTTCCACCAACTCCATATAACCTCATCACATCCCACATTGCTTCCCTATCAACTCTATCATATGCTTTCTCCAGATCCATAAACGCAACATACACCTCCTTACCTTTTGCTAAATATTTCTCGCATATCTGCCTAACTGTAAAAATCTGATTCATACAACCCCTACCTCTTCTAAAACCACCCTGTACTTCCAAGATTGCATTCTCTGTTTTATCCTTAATCCTATTAATCAGTACTCTACCATACACTTTTCCAACTACACTCAACAAACTAATACCTCTTGAATTACAACACTCATGCACATCTCCCTTACCCTTATATAGTGGTACAATACATGCACAAACCCAATCTACTGGTACCATTGACAACACAAAACACATATTAAACAATCTCACCAACCATTCAAGTACAGTCACACCCCCTTCCTTCAACATCTCAGCTTTCACACCATCCATACCAGATGCTTTTCCTACTCTCGTTTCATCTAGTGCTCTCCTCACTTCCTCTATTGTAATCTCTCTCTCATTCTCATCTCCCATCACTGGCACCTCAACACCTGGAACAGCAGTTATATTTGCCTCCCTATTATCCTCAACATTCAGCAAACTTTCAAAATATTCCGCCCACCTTTTCCTTGCCTCCTCTCCTTTTAACAACCTTCCATTTCCATCTTTCACTGTCTCTTCAATTCTTGCGCCAGCCTTCCTTACTCTCTTCACTTCTTTCCAAAACTTCTTCTTATTCTCTTCATATGACTGACCCAATCCCTAATAACAATAATAGCTCCATCACACTCTGTTTCATTTGCTTTAATCTTTCAACCATTTCTTTCTTTCATCCAATTTGATATTAATCTCCAATTACTATACACTTCATATAGACTAGTTTATTCTATTTTATATACTGTACTTACCATACACTCTCAATTTTAGATGCGATTAGTTTTGAGACCCTAGTCTCACTGATCTTGTGTATAATCTGCCATCAAAATTAGGGTATTATAGTACAGTACATCAATAAATATCCCTTTCCTTTGCAATATTATTTGGCAACGAAGGGCAGTTAAAGTACTTCCAATTAACTCAAATTATTTTTTTTCTGAGGTATGGATACATCCCTACATTTGATCGTTCTCTCATCTCTGGGAGTCTAATGGAAGAAGTAATGAGTCACAAGGAAACCTGGAAACCACTAGAGGAGGTAGAGAACAACATATTTCCCACTTATTTAAATAAAAAATTTGATATGCTTATTCCCTGGATGATAAATGTGATATAAAACTATTTACAGTATGTTACGCTGACAAGTATAACTAAAACTCTTTCTTAAAGTTATTACACATTACAATTGAAAATAAGACTATTAATTCTACCTTATGTTTTTTTTTTTAAATATTTAACTTAGCCGGTGAATATATAATAGCTGCAACTCTGTTGCTCGACAGACAAAAAACAGTAAAAACTCGCCAGCGATCGCTATACAGGTTGCGGGTGTGCCCACCAGCGCCAACTGTCGGCCAGATACCACTCTCTCGATGTAAACAAAGACTCAATTTCTTCTCATATAGATGCCTTCCTCCTAGATTGGTCACATCTGGATCTTTACGCATTCCCACCATTCAAGATTGTCAACAAGGTACTGCAGAAGTTCGCCTCTCACGAAGGGACAAGGTTGACGTTAGTTGCTCCCCTCTGGCCCGCGAGAGAATGGTTCACCGAGGTACTTCGATGGTTAGTAGACGTTCCCAGAAGTCTTCCTCTAAGAGTAGACCTTCTACGTCAGCCACACGTAAAGAAGGTACACCAAAGCCTCTACGCTCTTCGTCTGACTGCCTTCAGACTATCGAAAGACTCTCGAGAGCTAGAGGCTTTTCGAAGGAGGCAGCCAGTGCGATTGCTAGAGCAAGGAGAGCTTCTACCATTAGAGTCTACCAATCGAAGTGGGAAGTCTTCCGAGACTGGTGCAAGTCAGTTTCTGTATCCTCGACCAGTACCTCTGTAGCCCAAATAGCTGTTTTTCTCTTATACCTGAGAAAAGGACGATCCCTTTCAGCTCCCACTATCAAGGGCTACAGACGCATGTTGGCATCAGTCTTCCGGCATAGAGGCTTAGATCTTTCCAACAATAAAGATCTGCAAGACCTTCTTAAGTCTTTCGAGACCACTAAGGAGCGTCGTTTGGCTACTCCTGGGTGGAATTTAGACGTGGTCCTAAGATTCCTCATGTCAGACAGGTTTGAGCCTTTACAGTCAGCCTCCCTGAAAGATCTCACTCTTAAGACTCTTTTCCTGGTATGCTTAGCCTCAGCTAAAAGAGTCAGTGAGATTCATGCCTTCAGCAAGAACATCGGATTTTCGTCAGAAAAGGCCACTTGTTCTCTGCAACTTGGTTTTCTAGCCAAAAATGAGCTAACTTCTCGTCCTTGGCCTAAATCTTTCGATATTCCCAGCTTATCGGAGATCGTAGGCAATGAACTAGAAAGAGTCTTATGCCCTGTTAGAGCTCTTAAGTTCTACTTAGCTCGTACTAAACCTTTACGAGGCCAATCTGAAGCGTTATGGTGTTCGGTTAAGAAACCATCCTTGCCTATGTCAAAGAATGCTTAGTCATGTTTTATCAGATTGTTAATACGAGAAGCTCATTCACACTTGAGTGGGGAAGACCGATCTTTGCTTAAGGTTAAGACGCACGAGGTTAGAGCTGTAGCAACTTCCGTGGCCTTTAAGCAAAATAGATCTCTGCAAAGTATCATGGACGCAACTTATTGGAGAAGCAAGTCAGTGTTCGCGTCATGTTACTTAAAAGATGTCCAGTCTCTTTACGAGAACTGCTACACACTGGGACCATTCGTAGCAGCGAGTGCAGTAGTGGGTGAGGGCTCAACCACTACAATTCCCTTATTCCATATCCTTTTAATCTGTCTCTTGAAATGTTTTAATGTTTTTATGGGTTCTCCGGAAGGCTAAGAAGCCTTTCGCATCCTGGTTGATTTGGCGGGTGGTCAAAGTCATTTCTTGAGAGCGCCCAGATTAGGGATTTGATGAGGTCCTGTTGTATGGGTTGCAGCCCTTGATACTTCAGCTCCTGGGGGTCTGTCAGCATCCTAAGAGGATCGCGGGGCTCCGTAAGGAAGACATACTTACAAGGCAGAGTAATCGTCTAAGTCGACTTCCTTACCAGGTACCTATTTATTTTGGTTTTGTTATATTGATAACTGTCAAAATGAAATAAATAACTCTTAGCTTATACGATGTAAACATATTTAACTGGTCTCTACCCACCACCCTGGGTGTGAATCAGCTATTATATATTCACCGGCTAAGTTAAATATTTAAAAATAATATTTTAATTATAAAATAAATTTTTGAATATACTTACCCGGTGAATATATAAATTAAACGACCCTCCCTTCCTCCCCAATAGAGACGCAGTGGGATGAGAAGAAATTGAGTCTTTGTTTACATCGAGAGAGTGGTATCTGGCCGACAGTTGGCGCTGGTGGGCACACCCGCAACCTGTATAGCGATCGCTGGCGAGTTTTTACTGTTTTTTGTCTGTCGAGCAACAGAGTTGCAGCTATTATATATTCACCGGGTAAGTATATTCAAAAATTTATTTTATAATTAAAATAACATTTTTTTTTCTTTACTAATTTTTATTTTAATAAAGTTTATATACAATACACATCTTTGCATTATAGATTTCAAGGTGATAGTATTGATACACTAATGTAATTATTTACAGAAAGTATTTTTGCACAACATACTAATATTGTTTATAGTAAGAGCATAACTACAGAAAATGCACAATATGACATACCTGGAAAATCATCTCCCTCAAATGAAGGTTTGGCCCACTTTTCAAAACCCCCAGCTAGGAATCCACCATTGAATTCTCTGAGGTAAATATTACCATCGGGATCCCTAATAGCTGTAAAGGTGATGGAAATTAAGTACTAATGTGATGGTATGGATGCAAATTCATGTCCATAATCATATAAATTTCATAAATAATTCAAATACTATGTAACATAAAACATTACTAAATTCTAAACTTAACTTACTACACATACTTTAAAAGACAAATTCCCTCAAGTTAACTATACTGCATACAAGAACTTACATAAACAACTAAATGTCATCTAGTATCTGGATAGTGTGCGGCCATTCAAAATATTATCTTAGATGTGGTAGGAATTCACATGCACAATGCATATACTGTACTGCATGAGTAATGGGCCAAACTCTAGTTTAAAAAATAAAAGTTTTGACAAAGGAAACACCTATTTTTGGGGAGGTACTGCGTGGTCTCAAAGGACTTCCTTGTGTAAAGGCTAGAACAGTGAATCCAATACAACATGAATATCAAATAAATATAAAAAATTTTAAGTAATTTTTATTTTTCCTAACATACTTACCGAGAACTACTTTCTTAGGAGTTACCTGTAATCTCCTCTCTACCGACCAGAGTTTTGTGTAGTATACCCTACACCCGTTTTCTATGGGGGGCTAACCCGGGAGTAAGAGAACGTGCCCCGAGGGTAGTCCTGAGGTAGGTCGGCGTCAGCTTGGGTCCCGTTAGCCAGTAAGTTCCTCGGATGTTGCAACAAGTCCCTGCAAGGGCAGAAAGGCACTCGGGGAAGGTAGGGAGAGCCATTACCCGAAAGTAGTTCTCGGTAAGTATGTTAGGAAAAATAAAAATTACTTAAAATTTTTGATTTGTTCCAACACAAATACTTACCTCGAACTACTTTCTTAGGAGACTTACACTTTAGGAGGTGGGAGTGGCTTCCTGACCTTCAGACCCAGCAGAGCGGACACCAAGTATCCTAGATATGAACTAGGTTCTTAAAAACTGGGAAACGAACGGTAGGGGTAAACTACACAAAGAGCTCACGTTAGTGGCTAAGTACTCACCCTTTGAAAAATCTTCTGATGTTGAGTCCAGTAACAAAGTTGCAGAGACGTGTTTTTCATTGGTTACATAAGTGTGGTTATCTCCGATAGGGATAGGAAACGGGGATTAGGGTGAAAAGGAACGAACCTGTGTCTCCTGGTTTTGCTATCCACGATTGTGCCTGGGGCTTCACCGTTAAATCACTTGGAGCGCGGAGATGACTGTCCCAATGGAGAACCCGTCTAAGGACCTTCTTGAGTAATCCTTGAGGTAATGGGCAGTAAAGGTCGACTGGTTCGACCAGGTGCCCGCCCGAAGGATCTGGCCCACTGCCATGTTCTTCTCAAAGGCTAAGGAAGTGCTCAGTCCTCTGATGTCATGGGGCTTGGGAGTACCTGGCACGGCTAGTCCCTCCTCCTTTTAGGCCCTGGCAATAACTTGTCTCAACCAAAAGGATATGGTATTCTTCGATACCTGCTTCTTTGTAACACCTGTGGAGACGAAAAGGCTCTTGATGCCCGGCCGGAGATGTGCAGTCCTCCCAAGGCATTTCCTAATGGCACGGACAGGGCATAACCTCAAATCCTCAGGATTCCCAGTCCTAGGAATAGCTGGCAGAGAGAACCCCTCGAATTTAGGATCCCAGACTGCTGGGTTCTGGGTTTTCGCCACGAACGAAGGGACGAACTTGAGGGAGATCTCTCTTCACCCCTTCGAATGAGAGACGTCATAAGACAGCCCATGGATCTCACCTACCCTTTTCGCAGAGGCCAAGGCCAACAAAAAGACCGTCTTGAGAGTGAGATCCCTGTCTACAATATCCTTCATTGGTTCGAACGGGGGGGCTACTTAACATCTTCAGTCCCACTGAGGCACCCTAACAGTTTGAGGGGAGCAGGACTGTTCAAAACTCCTGATAAGCATAGAAATGTGTCTAGAGGAGCCCAGGTCGATGCCCTTCAGAAGGAAGACTTGACCCAAGGCTGCTCGTACTCCTTTTATAGCTGGGATTGACATCCCTATCTCATCTCTGAGATATACTAGAAAGTCTGCGATATCTGGGACTGAGGCTTTGAGGGGTTTGATGCTCTTCGAAGCGCACCACTTCGTGAAAGAGGCCCATTTCGCTTAGTAGACCACTGCCGACGACCTTCTCAGGTATCGCGACATCTTCTTAGCCGTTCCCGACGAATATCCTTCCTTCCTCAGGAGGCACTCGATAGTCTCCAGGCGTGAAGGCGTAGAGACTGTGGGTTGTCGTGGAACCTGAGAAAGTGTGGCTGTTGAAGAAGATCTGACCTGTCGGGGAGTGGCCACGGAGGATGGCTTGCCAGGTCTTTTAGGTCTGCGAGCCACTCTCTCTCCGGCCACCAGGGCAAAAAGCGTACACGTCTAGGTTGTCCCACTTGTGCTGAAAGGCATCCTCCAAGGCTGCCTTTGGGTCTGGGACAGGAGAACAATACACGGGGAGTTGTGCGTTCAGCTTGGTTGCAAAGAGGTCCATCACCGGGAACCCCACCGTTGAATGATGAGCCTGGCTACATCTGGGAGGAGGGACCACTCTGTTCCTACTATCTGACCCATCCTGCCGAGACCGTTGGCTAGGACGTTGTTCTTCCCGGGGATGAACCTTGCCAATAACACTATCTGGTTCGCCTCCGCCCAATCTAGGATCTCTAGGGCGAGATCGCACAACTCCCTTGATTTTAGGCCTCCTTGCTTCTTTATGTACGCTACCACTGTGGCGTTGTCGCACATCAACGCCACAGTGTTTCCCCTTAGTAGATCGATGAAGTGCAGGCAAGCTTTTTGGACTGCCTTCAACTCTAGGACATTGATGTGTAGGCCTTTCTCCCCGTCCATCCAGGTTCCTCTCGCTGTCTCGTTGAGGAGATGGGCTCCCCATCCCTGGTTGGAGGCGTCTGTGAATAGGAGCATCTCGGGAGGCTCGGTCGCGAAGGGCATCCCCTTGAGCGTGTTCGACCGGCAATGCCACCATTCCAGGGAGGGTATTGTGTTTGGCAGGACTGGAATTAATTTCCGGGGCGAGTCCAGTTGGTTCCAGAAGTTCTTCAGGTTCCATTGGATGGCCCTGAGCCTGAGTCTCCCCTGGGGAACCAGTTTCTCCAATGACACCAGATGACCTATTAGCCTTTGCCAGTCCTTCGCCCTCCTGGGTTGACCCGAAAGGAAAGGGAGAAGGATCTTTATTAGATTGCTTACCCGCTCCTCTGACGGAAAAGCCTTCACTAGTCGGGAATCCATTGGAGGGAGATAGGCTCGATTTTTCTGGGTTGATCATGATACCCAGACCCTTGCAAAACTGGAGAAGTTTTATACCCTGTTCCTTCAAAACGTCCTCTGAGGAGGAAAGAAGCAACCAGTCGTCCAGGTACCGGATGAGGCGAATACCTCGCTCGTGAACCGTCACCGAGACTGTCGTGAAGATTCTTGTGAATTCCTGGGGAGCTGTCGGCAACCCGAAGCAGAGGGTCTTGAATTGCAGGATCTGGGTACCCCTTTTCACCCGGAGAAACTTCCGGCTTGAGGGGTGGACCGGGATTTGGAAGTATGCGTCCTTGAGGTCTATGGTCATCAGTAGTCTTTCTCCCTCAAGGACAGCAAGACCGACTTCGGAGTGTCCATTTTGAAATCTGTCTTTCGCACAAACTTGTTGAGAGCTGACAGGTCTATCACCGGTCTCCACACCCCCGTCGCCTTTTCTACCAGGAAAAGTCGGCTGTAGAAACCTGGTCCTGGGTGCAGGACCTCCTCCATGGCGCCCTTCTCCAACATCGTGGACACCTCTTCTTGAAGGGCCGCCCTTTTCAACGGGTCCTTGGGTGCCAGCCACTCCGACAGGCTGGCCGGAATCAAAGGTGGGGGTTCCGTTAAGAACGGTAGCCTGTACCCCTCCTTCAGTACGGATACTGTCCAGGGTTCCGCTCCGTGAGCCTTCCATGCTTGCCAATGTAGTCTGAGGCATCCCCCAACCTAAGGCTTGGGCAGGAGTAGGGGGCCTCCCACTCTACCTCCTCCTGGAGGAGCGGCCTGAACGGCCTCTCCTGGAGGCAGAATACCCTGTTCTGAACGAAGCAGACGCTGCTGGAGCTCCTCTACGGGGGGGGGGGGGGGGGGGGGCTGTGGCGCTGAAGCCAACGAGGTTAGGCAGGGCCTGAGAAGTAGAGGGCCCGTCTGATGCTGATCTCTTGTAGGAGGGCCTCCTTACCGGTTGAGGCCTGGGAGTGTTCACTTCCTTTCGTTTAGCCACCTTCTCCATAATCTCTTCTAGCTCTTTCAAGGGGAACAAGGAGTCACCCCACACAGGAAGGCTCCTCATGGCCATCGCCTCCCTGTCTGGGACCTTCAGAGAAAGCTTCGCCAGAATAGTGTCCCTTTTGCGAAGAACCCAATTCGCTGAAAGGGCAAGGGACTGATACGTAAGGAACTTCAGGGTCTTGTCCCCGGAGATGATAAGCTCCCTCAGGAGGTTTTGCTGCTCCGGGTCCGTTAAGTCATATGTGGCTTGAACACCTACCAGTGTGGAAGCCCACCAGTCCAACCAAGAGGAGACGTGCACCAAGTCTTTCGACATCTCCTCCATCATTGCAGCCTCCGACTGCGAAAAGCAAATCGGGGCTGAAGAGTCTCTGTCCTCCGGGGCACCTTGTCCCAGAACGTCGAGGGCAGGCTCCACTTTGCAGGCTCCCGGTCGTTGTCCCTCTGGCACATAGAACCTACTCTGTGTCTTGAGTCCTTGGAGCAACTTCGAGGAGCTCTGCGTTTTGGGAGCTTCGGCATTGCCTGCCACAACTCTATCAACATGAGCCCGTCCCAGGACGAGATCTCAGGCCACAGGCAGGGCCAGGGAGGTTTTCTGTTGGACGGGTGCCTGCATCAAGCGGGTCAGGCTGGACCTCCAATAGTCCTCGTCGGTTGGGACCGGTTCCTCAATCCGATGATGCTTCGAATCAGGCCTATAACCTTCCGATACGCCGAGTCCTCGGTCGGGTAACCTTCTCTACCGTCAGCAGTACCTTCCGCCTGATCCCGAGGAGCCGGGTCACCGGGCACTCCCACCGGGCGCTTCGGTTCTGGAACAACAGTCACTCCCCTGCGGTGATACCGGTCTTCCCCGGCGGGAACCCCCGCACCAGGTTCGGGGGTCAGAACTGGTATCGCCGTGCCGGTGAGGACTACCGTTCGTGTATTCTCTCTGGGGGACGAGGACGCGGATCCCGTGGGCTGACCCGATGGAGGGAACCGTTCCTTTAAGTCCGAGGGCCGAACCAGCTGTGCTGATTCGGCCAGGCTTCCCGTACGGAAGCACGGTTCCCCCCGCTGGGCGGGGTGAACCGGAAGCTTCGCGGCCTTACGCCTGCCTGAAGCAGCCTTCTCGCATTTCTCCCTGCGAAGGTCATATCTGCGTCTGGAGGATGGCCTTCGCGGCGAGAAATCCCTGGACTGCCGGTCCAGGGAACGCTGCAACTCAGTCTTACGGGGAACGAAGACCCAATCACCATCAGGGGACCTACTCCTCCTGTACTTCCTCCGTGGAGACCGGGACCGTTTTCTACTGAACCTCGAACGGGATCTTGAGCGGGAACGCCTACTCCTGGACCGCTCCCTCCGTCGCCGATGTCTCCTCCTCGTTTCCTCTTCTGAAGAGAACGAAGCCCCACCATCTGAAGAGCCCGACGAAACTGTACCACCCGAGCGACGGGCAGGAGCGGAGGCTACGGAGGGCTTCGCGACCTGCTGCGTACCAGAGGTCGAGGGTTGTAGGAAGGACTCTGGAACCGCCGTCAGAGGAGCTGGAAAAGAGGTTTGGCGCACTACACTAGGGAACCAGGTATCCAGGCCCTCTTCCATCCGCATTGGGGACCTACCTGGCATTTTAGGGAGCCTCCACCCGAAGGGCTCACTTACCGTGGAGTCCAACTTACCCTGGGCATCACCAGCCGCTGAAGAACCTGAAACACAGGCCCACGAAGCGGGCGAAGAAACAGGCACAACATTACTACACCACGAGGGGTCGTCGGAGGAAACGTGCCCCCCAAGCACAAGGGCAGTCTCCAGAACCCCCAGACACAGCACTACCAGGCCCCCCACTAGCCTGAGAAGACCCAGCAACCCCCACTTCACACACATTAGACTCCTGGGGAAGAGCCCTCGGCTCTTTCCCCACAACGGACTTACCTCGTCCCCTACTCTGGGTAGGGGAAGGCGAGACAGAAGCCCCGTCGAACTGTCCACTGGGTGACGGTAACGGCGAAGAGATGCTAGATTTCCTGGGTGAACGTTTCGACGACTTCTTCTTCTTAGTGCCGTAACACACCCACTGAATCTCACTCCAGCTAACACACTCAATGCACGTATCCGATGGCGAGCACATTCTGCCCCTACAGGGAGAGCAAAGGGAGTGATTGTCTACTTCGGGCTTGGAAAGGAACGCTCCACACGACTTTCCAGCTCTAGGCCCAGGACAACGGCGGATCTGCTCCATCGCACACAACCACAAGGCACAGGAATGAAGGGAATCAACAAGGAATACACTTGGGAAGCACAAGGAAGGGCAGTGAACATGCAGGAACACAAGGGATAAGCACAGAGATACCACGCGGTAACCACGCGGGACACACGAGTTGGACACAAAGGGTCGTAAGAGACGAGAGCGGCGTGATGGTATCACGTCGCGACCAGAGAACTTACTGGCTAACGGGAACCAAGCTGACGCCGACCTAGCTCAGGACTACCCTCGGGGCACGTTCTCTTACTCCCGGGTTAGCCCCCCATAGAAAACGGGTGTAGGGTATACTACACAAAACTCTGGTTGGTAGAGGAGATTACAGGTAACTCCTAAGAAAGTAGTTTGAGGTAAGTATTTGTGTTGGAACAAATTATTTTTCCTACTCAATGCCAGTGCATCAACTTGCAAAGCATGAACTCTGTATAAGAGAGCCCTTAGAATTCAAGCACTATTGAACTCGATACAGCACCTCCAGTGCTGAAGACTATTTGTTATGGCTGGTGTTGTAATTACTGTACATCACCACCACATAGACACAAAAATAAAAGCTACAGCTAAGGACCATTCTACCAACACATCAACTTGCACCCAGCTGGCATCTATCATTTTCATGTGAGAATTCATTTATCTGAGGCTGGTGTGGAGGGATGGCCCTTTAGACTACTAAGCACCTCCCCAAAAATTGGTTTTCCTTCCTTAACATCCAGTTTAGGGGTTCAGGTGCTTTGTTTTCATACCAAGGACTAGTACCAGAAAATTAATTGAGTAGGCTTGTGCAACATCAAGCACAACCATCTACAACTAAGCAATAACGTACAACAACTACAAGGTTGTATAGGCGAGAAGAAAAACTAGTCTAACTCTCAACTAATAAGGGACTCAAAGGAACACTGGATGCCAGTTATCACACTTCTGCTGAAGGACCTGACTGAACTGGTCCTTCTCTTGGAGTTCCCAGTGTAGGGGTCCTGATGTAAGCAAAGTCCCACACATGAATGTTGTACAGCTTGGATTTCTTTCAGGTTTAATAAAAACCCTATGACCAGACCAACCCATAAACTTCTGACTGTCCTGAAATTGCATATTGACAAAAAAAAATGCAAGTGAAGCAGCAGTTTTTCTCATATTATGGGTTTTAGGGATGGAGACAGATCAGGTTGTCTAATTTGATTTGTCATTAGAATACAGATAGCCCCTGTTGAAGGCCAGGGTATTTGGAAACAAACTACCTTCAAAGTGCATAGATCTCTGCAAGTATAGTTGCAGTGTGGACACAAGACAGAGATTACTATTTCACGACTAAATAGCCAAAATGTGAAGCAGATTCAGTTTCTGAAGAGGCTTTTCCTTATTAGCTAAAAAGAAAAAGGAGACCCAAGGTCAGGATTAGAAGACGAACCAGAATATGGGGATGAATTCCTGATCTCTACGAAAGGATGCAATTTCAATGATTTGCTTCTGAGGGTAAAGCTATTAAAAATGTCACAAATTTATTGAATGAATATGACAAATTCGTAGATAATTTGTACTTTCCCTAACAATACAAACCTTTATCTATTTATTAGGGGTTATTACTTTAAGCAAAGCTGAAAGGACGAGCCATTAAAATTTTAGTGAGGGTTAACTACCCATTCCGCTAGTTAGCGGGGGTAGGGGGTAGCTTGCTCCTGCTCACACACCGGTGATTTAACTCACTTTGCTTGGAGGTAGGACTTCAAGAGGGATAGGGCTAGCGGGTAAGTTTGTATAAATAGCTAAAGACTTGTATAGTTAAGAAAAATACAAATTATCTATGAATTTGTCATTTGTTCCATTACTGGAATACAAACCTACACTATTTATTAGGGTGACTCGCCCATTAGGAGGGTAGACGTCCCTGACAAATTGGCTTTTGGCTTTACCGGCGGCTCCTTATTTTGAATAGGTTGTACCAAAAATAAGGAGACCCTGCACCTTACTAAACCTTGCTATGCAAGCTGTGTGTTGAGATGTTTAGAAGTGTGACTGTCCAGGTAAAAGTTATTCAGAGTCTGTTGTAACCAAGACATTCCCAATACCACCTCCCCAGGGTATGGGGACGCAATAGTATTAGCTTAATACTAGGAACACAAGGAAGCATGGTTTACCTGCAGTGATTTGAAGTCAGCTTATGCAGAAAACAAAGGATGCTGCTTTCCCCAAGACAGAGGAGGATGAAGAAAAGAATAACAGCCAGTCACACTTTTTCATTCACGCAAACTAAAACCGTGTAACAGTGCCCTCAAACTTCAGCTACTTGTCCAATAAGGAGCTTGAGGTATTATACCAGTTGTTGTGCAACTATCACAGGGCCAATAGAGAACGTATCGAGCCTCCTGTGGGTCACGTCTTGCAGGTAGTGGGCTGTGATCGTATTCTGACATTCCCACACCCTAGCCTCCAGAACCTGCGTTACAGAGAAGTTTCTCTTGAATGCCAGAGACGTAGCTACGCCCGACATCGTGGGCTCTGAGGCGATGTGAAAGAGGAGGGTCCGGATTCAGGGCATGATCTATGACCTTGCGAATCCTATTGTTCCTCCCAGTCCTGACGAAAAGTGCAGACACAAGGGGACTTGTACAGCCTAAAACTCCTCACTGGGCAGAGTAAGAGATGATCAGGGTCATCAACTACAGAACAGAGACACGAAATCTGGAAGGAGTCGAATCGGGAATCTGCCACTCCCGGATTCTGAGTCTTGGCTACAAGCTCAGGGGCAAAGCCGAATGTTACCTCTCCCTATCCCCTTGAATGGACGATGTTGTATGAGAGACCATGAAGTTCAATGACTCGCTTGGCCGAAGCCAAAGCTAGTAAGAACACAGTCTTCCAAGTGAGGTGGCGATCTGTTGCCTGGCGTAATGGTTCATAGGGAGGTCTCTTTGGAGACCTGAGAACTCGAACCACGTTTCATGGGGAAGGTCTCACTTCAGAATGAGGACGGGTAAGTTCGTAACTCCGTATGAGTAAGAAAAGTTCAAGCGATGAGGATATATCCACTCCGTTGAGTCTACGGGCGAGACATAAGGCTCGGCAATAGCCTTTAACCACTGAGACTGAAATGCGTATTTCCTCACACAAATACAAGAGGAACTCGCCTATTATTGGAGTACTGTAGTGGCATCGAGAGGAGAGATACCCCTTCCACGACACCAACCACAGAAGACTTTCCACTTTGCCTGGTAGACTGCTGCTGATGATTTCCGCAGGTATCCATACATCTTGCTCGCAACTTGTGAAAATCCTCTGAGTGAGGAGATGCTCGACAGTCTCCAGGCGTGAAGTCGTAGCAAAACCACGGCTTTGTGGAAAATGTTGGCCTTTGGTTGTTTGAGTAGATAGTGTCGTGGAGGGAGTTCTCTTGGAGACTCCATTAGGAGTTGCAGAAGATCCAGAAACCATTCCGCATGATGCCATTGCAGAACTGAGTCAATGAGAGATTGACCAATGTTCTGGCCTTGTTGAGTGTCCTCCTCATCAGACAGAACGAGGTAAAGGCGTAAACGTCGATGTTGTCCCACCATTGTTGGAATTCATCTAGCAAGAGAGCCTTGGGGTCTGGGACTGGAGAGCAGTACAACGGGAGTCTGAAGTTCAGGGCTGTTGCGAAGAGATCCACAGTCGGAGAACCCCACAAAGTCAGGACTTTGTTGGCTGCTAGATAATCCAAAGACCACTGGTACTCATTATCTGCGATGCTCTGCTCAGATTGTCGGTGAGCACATTCCTTTGACCTGGAATGAGGCATGCTGATAGAGGTATTGAGTGAATGTCGGCCCACCTCAGTATCTCTACTGCTAGATGGGATAGGGGTTCCAAAAAGGTACCTCTTTGTTTGTTGATGTAAGCCACTACTGTGGTAGTGTTGTTGTCACTCATCACCACCACTGAGTGGCCCACCAGGAACTGGTAGAACTGTTGAAGGGCCAGAAAGATGGCCTTCATCTCTAAGAGATTTATGTGGAGGTACTCTTCTGACCCTGACCAGATACCTAAGACTGAGTGGTGCAGCATGTGGACCCCCTCTCCTTTTTTTTTTTGAAGCATCTGAGAACAGCATCAAATCTGGGGGGGGAGGACGAGAAAATCCACTCCCTTTCGTAGGTTTTTGTCTGACACCCACCATTTGAGGTCCGTCTGTTCCGCTGATCCCATGGGGATCTGGATGTCCGGGGAGTTGAAGGCCTGATTCCACCGGGACTTGAGTCTCCACTGGAGAGATCGAATCCTGAGGCGACCGTTGGGAACTAGACGGGCCAGAGATGAAAGGTGTCCGAGAAGACACCTTCTGGGCTGGAAGTTCTTGTCTGAGAAAGAATCTTGCGACCTTTATTGGCCTCGGTATCCTGTCGTCTGATAGGAAGGCTTTGTGGAGATCGGTGTCTAATATCATATCTAGGTATACCAGTCTCTGTGTAGGAAGCAAGGAGGACTTCTCGAGGTTTACCATGATCCCCAGATCTTGGGAAAACCTCAGAAGTTTATCTCGGTGTTGAAGAAGGGTTGACACCGAGTCCGTTAGGCTTAGTCTGTCATCTATATAACGGAGGAGACCGATGCTAATCCTGTGTGCCCAAGATGATATTAGGGTGAACACTTGTATTTCCTGTTGTCTAGGCTGAATCTTAAGTACTTCCTTGAAGACGGATGGATTGGGATCTGGAAGTATGCGTCCTTTAGGTCTAGTGTGCGCATGAATTCCCTTGATCTTACCACTTGCCTGACTGTGTCTGCTGTCTCCATGCTGAATGGAGTTTGCTTGACAAACTTGTTCAGAGCTGAGAGGTCAATGACGGGTCTCCAGCCCCCAGATGCCTTTTTCACAAGAAGGAGTAGACTGAAGAAGGCTGGGGACTCATCGAGGACCTCCTGAAAAGCGCCCTTCTTCAACACGGTCTATTGACAATGGATTCCTAATAGGGGGAGGGAGAAATGTTGTGAACGGGTCGTGATACCCTGAACGAATCACAGAGATTGTCCAGGGTTCGGCCCCAAGTTGTTTCTACCAGTCCCAGCAACTTTGTAGGTATCCCCCCACTGGAGGACAAGTGGGGAGGATGCCTTTCCTAGAATTTGCGGCCTCGGCCGCTCCCTCTAGGAAATTCTCCTCCCCTGGAGGACTTAGTGCCTTTCCTGTCTTTGGTCAGAAAGGGCTTTTTAGATACCACTGTCTTCGCTGCTGTCTTGTACATCACGATCTTTGTTGGACGGGACTGCTGAGAAGCTGGTGGTTTATAGGGCTTGGATGTCAAAGCCCTATGAAGGAGGAGTCCTGGTAGAACTTCCTCCATCTCTCAGCAGCATGTTCCACATCATTTTGCTCAAAAAGAGAGGATCCCTTTAAAGAGGAGTTCTCTGCATTCGGGACCTGCTGGTGGAATCTCACAGACACAGCATCCTGACGTTTCAGAATGGTGTTCGCCCATAAGTTCTAGACTTGATGGGCGAGAAACTCGATGGTGCGAGTGCATGAGAGAAGGAAAGTTTCCCTTTCTTTCCTGGTGCATTCCTTGGAGAAATCCTTGGTTCGTACCAGGATTCCCAGGGTCCCCCAACCACAGATCAAGCTACGAAGTTGCCTGCATGGCATACTTTGTGACCTTCACCTTGTTGAGGATCTCAGATGCCGAGAATGAGACCCGACGGCTGAAAAGCCTCTCAGGAGAGACTCTCTTGGTGATCTCCTTTCAGCAGCACCTCCCTCATTTGCTAGGAAGCCATTTGCATCTTTTTCGAACAAAAAGAGAGTTATTTGGCCTGGGTTTGTCATTTCAACCATAGAAGCATTACTCAAACTGTGGTTTAAAAGAAAATCTCTAGTGTCTGAAACTGCCTCTGCTAGGGTATTCAAAGCAGACTTACATAGCATCAGAACAACCTCTTTTTGGGTTAGCCGAGGACATGGCCCCCCTTGAAGTGCATCCATCACATGATTGCCAAGGGTTTCCATGGAAGAAGTCGTCTATGCCACTCTCACCCCAACCACCGACCCTGCAATACTTGGACTGGAAGGAAGAGCTCCCACCAGACCCTTCTCAAGAGACTGATAAATTGAAGGCCCAGCTGCTGCTGAATCCACAAGACCAGAAGGAAGAGCACCCCTGGAGCCTTTTAAGAAGCTCGTAACCCAAAAACCCTGCCACACCTGAATCCAAAGGCTGGAGCAGAAAGGAAGCAGATGGTGGGCTAAAATTCACCGGAAGGACTGAACCTTGAGTGAGTAGGCTGATTGTAGAATGAGAGGATTGAAGACTGGACTATCTTGGCCATAACCGAGGAAACCACAGGAGGTTCAACTATACCAAATCTGGGCAGACCGGTAACCTGCCTAGCAGAACCCTGGGTTGGATACAATCTAGCAAGTAAACAATAATATTGAATTTTAATGCAACTGTTTTATATATACAAAATTATGGATACAAAATATATGAATCCTCAAAATCCTGGGAAGACCAAAGCCTCTTCTGAAGACTCCCAGAGTAAATCTTTCTCCTCTTTGACGTCTAGGTCGTCATCCAAACCAAAATCTATTAGTACCTGAAAGGGGCTAGGTCCACCATAACCACATGCCTCAAACCCCCAACTACTGTATCTGGAATTGCAGAGCAGATGAGATCCTTGCTGGGTAACTATTTAGTAGACACAGGTATAAAAAGGTGGTCACAATAACCTCTTACCTCGGACTTAGTGGTCCGAAAAACCGATAGGATTCAGAATTAATGAAGATAATGCAAGAACAACAAAACTCAACAATTAGGCAAAGCTTAGAGTAGTTAGCCTAGTGTCCTCGTCTTCTCTGGATTTACCTGAACTGAATACAAACAACACAAATAGTAAAGGTGTTGCTAAACATTACTTACAGTACTTTGTATTTAATCAAAACAGTCAATTAACAGCTGACATAACTTCAAAATAAGAGGAAATGTGAGTGAACAACATTCCTCCATACAAAAAAACATGACATTGCGGCTGGCGGCCAGATACATTTATGTTACACAAAGTCAGGAAAAATTTGAATTGCACAGTGATTTATTAGCTAAAAAAGAACAACTAAAGTTCTACCTGATTCATGGGACAAAATAGACATCAGCCAATGAGAGACAAAAGAATAAGAGGTTAATATTATGTATCATCAACTAGTTAATGGCTATCAACTGCCAGATGGCGTTGCGGTTCCCAGCGAAGGTGGCCTTTTACAAGGAGGATGGAAAAGTTATATTTTGGGGTTGACATCAACACAGCTTCAAGTAAAGGCAATATAACATCAGGAGTTTTATAAAAATGAAAAGAGATGCTTCTGAAAAATTTGTTCTCCAGAAGTGATATATAGCTAAGTGCTTATGTTACTAATTAGAGAGCAAGAAGAAAGTGGATAATACAGTACAAAAAATTAAGTTTCCTTTTTCCAATTAAAGAAATGTTGTCGAAGAGTTTATTCATCAGAGTATATTACTGTTTTAAAGAAATACCATATTGACAAATGAATGATGTTGAAAATTTACTTGAGCTTTCCTCTGGAGTATAGCATATGCCTAGTTGAAATGGTGAGGGAAAAATGTTATTTTCATTAGTAAAATAAATTTTTGAATATACTTACCCGATAATCATGTAGCTGTCAACTCTGTTGCCCGACAGAATTCTACGGAAGGGATACGCCAGCGATCGCTATACAAGAGGGGGTGTACTCACAAGCGCCACCTGTGGCCAGGTACTGCAGTACTTCTTGTTGACACCACTTCAATTTTTCCTCGGTCCACTGGTTCTATGGGGAGGAAGGGTGGGTCAATTAAATCATGATTATCGGGTAAGTATATTCAAAAATTTATTTTACTAATGAAAATAACATTTTTCAATATTAAACTTACCCGATAATCATGTAGCTGATTCACACCCAGGGAGGTGGGTGAAAACCAGTGTACATGTATATCAAGAAGCTAAGTATCCCGTATTTCATATTATCAGTTATTCAAAATAACAATGAAATTACAAGTACCTGGTAAGGAAGTCGACTTGAGCCATTACTCTGCCTTAAATAAGTTCGTCTTCCTTACTGAGCGCAGCGTTCCTCTTAGGAGGCTGAACAACTCTAAGGTGCTGAAGTATCAAGGGCTGCAACCCATACTAAAGGACCTCATCACAACCTTTAACCTCGGCGCTTCTCAAGAAAGAATTGACCACCCGCCAAATCAACAAGGATGTGGAAGGCTTCTTAGCCGACCGTACAACCCATAAAAAGTATTCAAGAGAAAGGTTAAAAGGTTATGGGATTATGGGAATGTAGTGGCTGAGCCCTCGCCTACTACTGCATTCGTTGCTACGAATGGTCCCAGGGTGTAGCAGTACTCGTAAAGAGACTGGACATCTTTGAGATAGAATGATGCGAACACTGACTTGCTTCTCCAATAGGTTGCATCCATAACACTCTGCAGAGAATGGCTCTGTTTGAAGGCCACTGAAGTAGCCACAGCTCTCACTTCATGTGTCCTTACCTTCAGCAAAGCAAGGTCTTCTTCCTTCAGATGAGAATGTGCTTCTCTAATCAGAAGCCTGAATAGTAAGAAACTGAGTTCTTAGAACTTGGAAAAGAAGGTTTCTTGATAGCACACCATAAGGCTTCTGATTGTCCTCGTAAAGGTTAAGACCTTTTTAGATAGTACCTAAGAGCTCTAACTGGGCAAAGTACTCTCTCCAGTTCATTCCCCACCAAGTTGGACAGGCTTGGGATCTCGAACGACTTAGGCCAAGGACGTGAAGGAAGCTCGTTTAGCAAAAACCGAGCTGCAAGGAACATGTAGCCGTTTCAGATGTGAAAACAATGATTCTGCTGAAGGTGTGGATCTCACTTACTCTTTTAGCTGTTGTCAAGCACACGAGGAAAAGAGTTTTTAATGTGAGGTCCTAAAAAGAGGCTGATTGGAGAGGTTCAAATCTTGATGACATAAGGAACCTTAGGACCACGTCTAGATTCCAGCCTGGAGTGGACAACCGACGTTCCTTTGAGGTCTCAAAAGACCTAGGGAGGTCCTGTAGATCTTTGTTGGTGGAAAGATCCAAGCCTCTGTGGCGGAAAACCGCTGCCAACATACTTCTGTAACCCTTGATCGTAGGAGCTGAAAGGGATCTTACTTTCCTTAGATATAACAGGAAGTCAGCAATCTGGGTTACAGTGGTACTGGTTGAGGAAACTGCATTGGTCTTGTACCAGCTACGGAAGACTTCCCCTTGAGACTGATAGATTCTGAGAGTGGATGTTCTCCTTGCTTTGGCAATCGCTCTGGCTGCCTCCTTCGAAAAGCCCCTAGCTCTTGAGAGTCTTTCGAAAGTCTGAAGGCAGTCAGACGAAGAGCGTGGAGGTTTGGGTGTACCTTCTTTACGTGAGTTAGACGTAGAAGGTTCACTCCTAGAGGAAGAGTCCTGGGAATGTCGACCAGCCATTGCAGTACCTCTAAGAACCATTCTCTCGCGGGCCAGAGCGGAGCCAACCAACGTCAGCCGTGTCCCTTTGCGAGAGGAGAACTTCTGAAGTACCCTGTTGACAATCTTGAACGGCGGGAATGCATACAGGTCGAGATGGAACCAATCCAGCAGAAAAGCATCCACGTGAACTGCTGCTGGGTCTGGAATCGGAGAACAATACAACAGGAGTCTCTAGGTTATCGAGGTAGCGAACAGATCTATGGTTGGCTGACCCCACAGGGCCCAAAGTCTGCTGCAAACATTCTTGTGAAGGGTCCACTCTGTGGGGATGACCTGACCCTTCCGGCTGAGGTGATCTGCCATGACATTCATACCGCCCTGAATGAACCTCGTTACCAGCGTGAGCTTTCGATCTTTAGACCAGATGAGGAGGTCCCTTGCGATCTAGAACAACTTCACGAAAGAGTCCCTCCCTGCTTGAAGATGTAAGCCAGGGCTGTGGTGTTGTCAGAGTCCACCTCCACCACTTTGTTAAGCTGGAGGGACTTGAAGTTTATCAAGGCCAGAAGAACCGCCAACAACTCCTTGCAATTGATGTGAAGTGTCTTTTGTTCCTGATTCCATGTTCCCGAGCATTCCTGTCCGTCCAAAGTCGCACCCCAGCCCGTGTCTGATGCGTCCGAGAGGAGAAGGCGGTCGGGTTTCTGAACAGCCAAAGATAGACTTACTTGAGAAGAAAGCTGTTCTTACACCACGCGAGAGAAGACCTCCTCTCTTCGGAAACAGGAACTGAGACCGTCTCTAGCGTCATGTCCTTTATCCAGTGAGCAGCTAGATGATACTGAAGGGGGGGAGGTGGAGTCTCCCTAACACGATGAACAGGGCCAGCGATGAAAGTGTCCCTGTTAGACTCATCCACTACCTGACTGAGCATCGGTTCCTTCTCAGCATGCTCTGGATGCATTCTAGGGCTTGGAAGATCCTTGGGGCCGACGGAAAAGCCCGAAAAGCTCGACTCTGAAGATCCATACCCAGGGAGACAATGGTCTGGGATGGGACGAGCTGAGACTCCTCAAAATTGACCAGGAGGCCCAGTTCCTTGGTCAGATCCATAGTCCATCTGAGAATCTCCAGACAGAGACGACTTGTGGGAGCTCTTAAAAGCCAGTCGTCTGACGGAGCCGGACACAAGATCATGGTACTGCTGCACAGTCTGTGAACTGTCAACCATGGGGAAGCGAGGAAGTACAGTGACAACCCGAAGCTGTCTAGACTGTCTGGGTCGTACAGACAACTCCTTATCGGGTTGCTGAGGTTGCCGCACTGCGTCACAACAAGTCACTTCTGCTGGTTGTTGAACG
>NC_090739.1:63854746-63869746 GCF_036898095.1 Palaemon carinicauda
ACACGCAATTCTATCCTTTCTCAAAAGTTAGTAATTGCGAAAACAGAATTACAATGTAACAGAAAAATCTAATGAAAGATAAATAATTCAGTGGCTGGAAAGAGACTAAACACTAGCTCAAATAAACTACGTTTAAAATCTCTCACCGCATAAAGCTTGAGAACAAGAAAAAACTCTAGAAACGTTTACCTTCTTCCCCTAAAGAGACTAGGGAGAAGAGCAAAAACGATAACAACGTTACTCGCTTGAACGAAACGTTTATCCTCCTCTTTCTCCCTCCGTCTCTATCTCTCTCTCTCTCTCTCTCTCTTGACTTAGAACCTGAGAGAAGAGCCCAATCATATATATCGTTAAAACATATTATTGTTAAAGGAAAAAACTGAAATATTTCCCAAAATGAAAAGTTCCTTTATTAGAATTAAAACCATTAAGTTAAGAAAGAATGAACAAAACGCTAGACACGGTTACTCTTACTGCAACGTGACACCGTGAAAATTCTCTCTCTATCGTAACGATAGAGCGCAAGTTGAACGTTCTGAACGTCAACAACTGCAGAGACAAAACAAAACGTTAGTTCAACTTTGAAAACAGTACGAGACTATCAAAGAAATTCTTTCAAAAACATTAAAATAGCATAATATGTTAACAGGTAAAACCGAAATGACGGGCTCAATGTTAATTAACTTCGGTACCAAGAAAAGACCGCCTACTATTAGGAAAGGTCGAATATAAACAAATATAAAAATTAATTTTAATAAGTTTATAATAAAAGGAAGTTAATCGAAGAGGCCTATAAAAGGCGGAGAGATATAAAATAAATCTATAACTTTTGTTAAGCAAAATTAAGAAAGAGAGTCTATACTCTCTTAGACACCAACACTTCCGTCTAAGGGAAGGGTCGGCCATTTAAAGGTGAAAGAGAGTTCATACTCTCTTCGTCACCATAATAAATCAAATTAATTCCAAAAGTTAGCTAAGCTAATAATAAAACTTCCTGAATAGCGAAAGCTGAAATCTTAGAGCAATACTTCACCAAAAACCGTGAACAAGACTCCAAAATTATAAGCGTATCCATGAACGTCTTGCCGGAAGCACGACAGAGGAAAAATTGAAGTGGTGTCAACAAGAAGTACTGCAGTACCTGGCCACAGGTGGCGCTTGTGAGTACACCCCCTCTTGTATAGCGATCGCTGGCGTATCCCTTCCGTAGAATTCTGTCGGGCAACAGAGTTGACAGCTACATGATTATCGGGTAAGTTTAATATTGAAAAATTCCTTGTTGAAATGGTGAGGGAAAAAATAAAAAATAATACAGTCCACAAAACAAAAGCTTCAAGTATTCCTTTAAGATGTCTGTTCAAGGAAGGACAAAAACTTACTTGAAAGCCCAGGAAATCAAGAGAAAAGGGAAAATATTGAATATCTAGACCTAATAAGAGTTTAGGAAGATAAGAGTAAACGTGCAGGACATAAAACAAAGATGATGATAATTGCTGTTTGTTCATGAAAATCAATGGTCCAAGACATCATTCACTTACCTGGCATCATGGGATCAACACCATCTAAAGGGTAGGTATAGAGAAAATAATGTTCTGCAGGGTGAACTGGAACTCGAACATACGGTTCAGTCATTCGTCCAATTTTTCTTGCCCAAAGACCTCCTGTATTAACTACATAGTCACACTCTATGATCCCTTTGTTTGTTTCCACAGCAACTGCACGTGAATCATGGACAATTATTCTGCTGACAGGACAGTTTTCAACCACTTGGCCTCCTATTAATATATAAAGCATATATCAATTTTCACTTTCAGCAATTAGGTAATTTGTGAATATTAATGCAAAAAAAATGTATACATGATTCATAATTGTGGCAACAAAAATTTCTAAAATCTCAAATGATGATAATCATAACTGAAAATAATAACATGATAATTCTAAAATATGTATTCTTATATAAGGAATGAATATTAAGTAAGACTTCCAAATAATGTGAAAAGTTAATTTACCTTGACTTTAAAAAAATGTGTGAAAGCAAAGTTAGTTGAATTGAAACTTCATAATGTGAAATAAATGAAGTAAAATTGCCAAAAATAAAGTTAATTCATCACACTAGCAAGATGTTCTAGTTTCAACAAACAGAAGGAATGTAAAGAATTACCCAGTGAAAATTTCCTCTTAATAAAAAATGTGGTCAATAAATATCATCATAGTAAGCTAAAATGAAATAAAAGTAAAATCATATTTTATGAGAGCAGAAATTCTTTTGAAAAACCTAATTTAGAAAAGAACTAAATTACTATTAAATGACGGCCTTACATATAGGTAGAGATGAGATATCCAGTCTGGCTTAGCTGGAATCATCACCTTCATTAGCAAGGCAAATCATGATATCCAGAGAGTGGTATTGTTGTAGCTCCTGCCTAGGACAAATTTAAAAATTTTTCCTGCTCTTTTGATAGTACATAACTGCACCTTATTTTAGGAGGAGGTTTTTAAACTTATCTTTAACAAGGTAGACGAACTATAGTGAAGGAAGGAAGGCTTTTAACTCTTTCTTTTAACAGATGGTTTAGGTTTAAAAATAGATTATCCTTATGTCTAAAAGCAACCAGAAAAGCATTTTTGCCTGGTAACTCACCCTCATGAATAACATCCCTAAGTTCATTGGTCATCCTTGTTCTACCCTCACAAGTGTTCTTGGTTTTAAGTTACCTTCATACTCTCCTGTGGTCTTGACAGAAAACATTAATAATAAAAAAAATAACCAACTATCTCTTGATTTCTGTCATCTGAAAAACTTGCTGGTAATTTATAGAGGGTTTGGTAAACTATGGTTTGAACTTACATGTAAAAAAATATTGTATTGATAATAAATAGTGCTTTTTGCACTCCCCCAAAGAGATTAGTTCACCAAGCATTCAAGTGGGCTCCACAAGGCACTAGAAGTTGGAAGACCCAGGCCTACATGGCTGAGGACTATGAAGCGTAAGTAGATCATGAATGGCGAAATAATCATTTAAAAGCTCAAGATAGAGATGACTGGCGAAATCTAGCAGAGGCCGTTTGCGTCAATAGGCATAGGATCTGATGATGAATAATAAAATGAATTAGCTATCATATCTTACCCTTTTCTCTTGCCAGTTTTAGAAGTGAACATCCAAACTTATGGGGATCACAGACTCCATCTTTTGGGACCCAGAAAGCTCCAACAAGATCAGATGTACTCAAAATATTACACTTCTTCTTGACTTCCTCAGGTCTCAGTATATAACATTGTGTTCCTCGAGCTCTATAATATAAAGGAATATGAATTTCAGTAACCCAGTAAAGCTTATTATTTGATCAACAGCATTTTGTATTATACTACGGGAATGAAATTTACGAAACTGACTTTTTCTATAAATATATACATGAATAATAGTACCAAGCAAATTAAAACATTTTAAATGCAACACCATTAATCTCTATTTTGACCTTAATTACCAAAACCTACTGTTACAATTAAAAGAGCTTAAATGCAATCCATCTAGCCTATAAATAAATGTACATGGAACAAGACTTTTGAAATATTACTATTAAAATTCCCCTATTTAATCCAAGAAAAAAGTTTAATAATGAGCTTTAACACTCCTGATTAAAGCATTAAATTCTCAACATAAAGAACAAACTGCTGGATAAAGATAGTGGTTATATTCACTTTTTCAAGTATAGGACTTTGACAAAATGTATAATCACTAACTTTGCAAAGTTTAGAAATAAGAAATAATGCAAATAAATCGTCAACAATAATTATCAGTGCACAAATTACATTTTCTATACTTTCTTATTTTGATATAAAAAAAACTTAAAACCAATAATGTACTTAGATATGATGGCAGCAAAAGATGAGAATTAAAAATTGGAGCAATAATCCATTTTTTAACCAGCACATCATAAGGATGAGGGAAAAGAGGATAACTACAGGTGAGCAAAAAAAGGTGATCCCCTTGCAAGAACAGTTTCAACCCCCACACCTATACTTTTCTCATTGCTACTTATTAATTAGTTTTTTGTAAATTAGTCCTTCCTTCTACTAGCAAAATATGTACTTTACAGTTCTTATGGAAAGTAAGCTTCAAGATAACAAACACTTGAAGACTATGTACTATTTTCAATTATTAAAACAATTCCTATTTTATTATCAGTTATGATTACACACATTTTAACACAATTTCTATCCTATACAAATACAAAGCAGCACTTAATTTTCAGAATCATGTGAAATATATTGGAGTGTAACATGACATATTTGGAATCATTTGTATTTTTCCTAACTATACGAACCTGGCTCTTTACGTAGTAGTATTATTTCGGCAATAGCTGAAACAAGCCGTTAAAGCTTTTGTGAGGTGTAACTACCTTCTGCTAGTTAGCGCAGGGGTTAGCAGGGATAGGCCAACCACCCTACTCACAGCTGCACTAGCAAACAACCGTCAGTTTGCAATTGTGGCAGGACTTCTAGGGGGAAGGTGATAGCGGGCTCAGGTTTGTATAGTTAGGAAAAATACATACCGTATTTCAAACTTGTCATTTGTTCCGGAATTACATACAAACCTTACTGGCTGGTGAATGTCCCAGGGTGATACTTTATGATTCGTACGGGTTGTTTAGAGGGCACCCTGACACCTTATAGGATCCTTATAGGATGATGGCCTAGACAATCAGAGCTAGTTGTAGAATTTAGCAATGTGACTTGACAAGGTAAGTGCAATTTTGGAGCTGAGCTCCTTACTTATCCTAGACATTGCCTGACTCCACCTCGCTTGGCGAATGGAGAGGCCGCGTGGAGAGATCGAGACAACAAGAAGGAAGCCAGGGCTTCTTCACCTTCGAGGATGACGGCGAAGGAGAAGAATCTCTTTTGGACTACTTCTAGCATAATTTGCCAAATCTCAAATATACAAATATATATGAGGCTACATAAATGGTATGGTACTCACCTGCAGTCTGAGGTCAGCTTGCAGAGTTCCTAGGATGCTGAGCCCTAAGAGAGGGGAGGTTGAAATAGGAAATGGCCAGTCACTCCCACATTCATTCTAGACTTACTTGCAGGTAACGTGCTCTCAACCAAGTGTTACTTGTCCTACAAGGGAGCCGAGGTGTTATAAACCATGTTTTGTGCAGCCACCACAGGACCTATGATAAATGTAATCAAGTTCCTATGAGTTATGTCTTGCAGAGAGTGGGTGGTGAACATTGTTTGCCATTTCCACAGGCCAGCTTGTAAAACCTGCATCACAAAGAAATTCTTTTGAATGCCAGGGATGTGCCGACACCCATGACGTCATGAGCACGGGGATGATGACTGGGAATTGCAGAGTGTGGTTATATGGCTCTCTCGATTACCTGTCTGATCTACAAAGAGTTCTTTGTAATCTTCCTCTTGGTTTACCCCATGCTCACAAAGAGCCTGCTCATCTGAGGGTGGGCTCTAGAGGTTCTTTTCAAGTATTTCCTCAGTGCCTCACGGGCCAGAGTAACAGTTAGTATGGGTTCTTCGTTACAGAATAGAGACTCTCAATCTAGAAGGGCACAAATCTATGATCCACTACAGCCAGATTTTGCGTCTCGGCTACAAACTCAGGACGAAACCGAGTTTAACTTGCCTCCCTTCCCTTGAATGGGCTATGTCATAGGACAGACCATGTAGCTTGCTTACGCTTGGCAGAGGCCAGGGCTAGGAAAAAACTGTCTTCAGGGTCAAGACATGATCTGATGCTTGACAAAGAAGTTCATATGGTGCTCCTTCCAGTGAGCATAGTACAGTACTGCACTTTTACCATGTTCCAAGGAAATGGTCTGACTTCTGACAGAGGGTATGCGCGCTCGAAATTCCGTATGAGAAGAGAATTCCGTCGATGAGGAAATGTCTACTCCGTTGAATTTGAAAACGTGGCTCAAGGCCAAGCGATAGCCTTTCACCACCAACACAACATAGTTTTTCTCTCTGAGGTACAACAAGAACTCTGCTATTGTTGGTATAGTGGCACTGAGAGGAGAGATGCCCTGTCCACAATACCAACCACAAAAGACGGACCACTTTGCCTGATATACAGCACCAAATGACTCCTGGAGGTATCCTGCCATTTTCTTCGCAATTGGTCTCGAAAAGCCTTTCTTTACAAGTAGTTGCTGGATAACCTCCAGGTGTGAAGACATAGTGATGGAATCGCTTGATGTTAGATCCCCACGTGTGATTGTCTGAGTAGGTCGAGCAGGGTAGGGAGCTCTCACAGTACCTCTGTGAGCAGATGCAGAAAGTCCAGAAACCATTCTGCATGTTACCAAAACACAGCTACTAGGGTCATCGAGATATCTTGCGATGCCCTGACCTTGTTCAGAAGCCTCCTTACCAGGCAGAAGGAGGGGAACGTCTAGATGTCTACCCTATCCCCAGGATGTTGGACGCTGTCTTGCCAGAATGCTTGAGGATCCAGTACTGGAGAGCAGTACACCAGAAGCTTCTGGTTTAGAGACGTCGCAAAGAGGGCGATTGTTGGCAAATCCCACATCCGTTGTTTCAAAGACCATTTGGAACCTACTATCCGAGTCCTCATGCTCAGATTGTCCACCAGCATATTCTTATTAATTAATAATAACTTTAATAATAATAATTTTACTAACAATGATCTTAATAATTTCAATAGTAATAAATTTAATAATTTTAATAATAATAACCCAAGTAAAATGGACCAAAGTACTTTCATACAACCTGCCTTTTGCAAAAGCCTGGCAGGTAGTGTTATGTGCGCCTACAGAAGGAGGCATTCACTCAAAAAAGGCAAGTACAGCTGTGGGAGACGGGTTGTACCAGCAATCTATCCAGGAGGAAATCGTTTTCCCCTTCCAACTTAACAATAACTGGGATGGGCTCTGGGCTACCAGATCAGTCAACTACTCAGTACAGTAGCTAACCACTCCCAGGGATTGTGTCTTTTGCTTCCCCCCGAAGAGTTGGCAAGTTCAATTGAGAAGAATAAGGCACATTGATTCCCAACTGAGAGGTCAATTCTCATCGGTAACTCCTAATGGGCCAAGAGATTACCTAGCAAGTACAATCATACCCCTCGTCACGAAAGAATCTGCTTGAGAAATTTTCACGCTGCGAAACGAGATGCAAAGATTTTTCCAACTCACACTGCAAAAAAATGTTTCATGATAAGAAAAGAGATTTACCAGCCAGGCTGAGAATAAAATAGTCACCCATTAAGAAATTGAAGAAAACGGGTTTACACAATAGAAATTGTATCTCTCTATATTAAGGGTAACTATAATATTTTAATACATATGTTACTGTATATTTTAAACACATACAGTATTTTACTGTATCTTTTCCATTTATTATTGCCTTATGTTCTAATAACTACTTAATTTACAGGTATTAACAGCTAATTTAGGTATATTGAATGGTTCAAATGTATTTGGCTGTATAGTATCATTCAGGTTATACTATATCTTTATTATAGAATTTTGTGGTGTTTATGTAGGATTTGGAACGAATTAGGCAACTTACATGTAAAATGTGACTGGTAACAAGAACAAGTTGACTGATGATGAGACGTGTAACAAGTTGCAAGCAACTGCTCTGTAGAGAGAGGGAATCCTGTCCTCCAACAACCTTCAATCCAATGGGAGTTGGCCATGTAATTATGCTTACAGATCAGTAAAACCTGAGTAGCCAGTACGCTCTAGAGGAAGATGGTATTACAGTGAATGTTCTTAGTTATCGCTGTTGAGCAAGATATCAGTTGCTAATGACAAATCGCACGCAACTACTTCCAAAAGGCAAGATTGAGAAATTTTCAATCCATTGTCAGACAGGTAATTGTATGCTTAAGTCCAGCTACAAACCAGTAGCACAGACCGCCAAGGCAGGACTAACTTACGGCCACAACCCAAATGATTTGTTTCGTCCGGAACTCGATTGGAGAACATTGATCAATGTTCGCAATTGAGTTGCGTCCGGAACTCGATTGGAGAACATTGATCAATGTTCGCAATTGCGACCACATTCTTCCTACGATCGAGATCCCTTATAAATGACGAATACATTTGTATTTCTACCTTTCAGATCAGAAAAAACTTGCATAAAATCTAAATGTTCCCTCCCAGGGAAGAGATTTGCTTAAGCAAAGTTTTAGAGTCTAAGTATTTTCAATACTAAAACGGCCGATTCGAATGTTAGGAAGGAACTGCTTGGAATGAAGGAAGAGTCTACTTGAGGACAGACTACTTATGTCTAGTACGGGAAGATAGGAGGGTAATGCATAACCTGACTTCCTGTAAGGACTACAACCATTGAATTTAAAGATTTATTAGAACAGGGTTCCAATCATATGATGGTACATAGTCCTTGTCGGCAGTAAAAGATAGTTTGCCTGCATATGGTTATGCAAACTTCATTGCCTCCGGGTAATCATTCGAAAACGAGCCTGAGCCCACTAGCTGGAAGAATGCATGTGATACAAATTGCAACATTATTGCCCAAAGAAATTGGTCGTTGATTAGTTGTAGCAGTTAACATGTTCATGCTCATGTGTGCGGCCACAAAAAGTAAATGCATCTAGCGCAATGATCAAACTTACATCGGTATTAAGTGTTTAGGCAAGTGTACCCGTGAGTGAATACTTGCTTTCTATCATTTGTAAAGGTAAGCAGACTACCCCATAGGGACCAGAGGCATGTGAAAAATAACCTTGCAAGGGTATGTCTAACTAGCACATGGTGTGAGTGCTCCGAAGAACTCTCAATTCCACAAGGAAAACAAGCTGGAGAAGGTAACCGCGAAAAATTAAGTTTCAGGAAACTCGGAGTCCCCGGGAACACAGTGATGGCCGCAAGCAATCGGCAGTAAACTATTTGCGGCAATAACCAAGAGGGTTGTGTCTTGGCGAGCGTGCATGCACAGCCAAAGGAGTTTATTTCAGCCTTTTATGAGGTGATGGCAAACACCTATAATTGTGTAAACCTCCTCGGGAAAGGAAGTTACCTGCACACCTCGCCAAGCTTAGTATCAGGTAGTCTCTCCTCCCATGAAGAAGCATAGTCTTGCATGTAAGGGTTTGTTGGCAAGGAGAGGAATGACTTTTACATACATACATACATATACAAAGGCACTTCCCCCAATTTTGGGGGGTAGCCGACATCAACAAATGAAACAAAACAAAAAGGGGACCTCTACTCTCTACGTCCCTCCCAGCTTGACAAGGGACTCAATCGAGTTCAGCTGGTACTGCTAGGGTGCCACAGCCCACCCTCCCCCGTTACCCACCACAGATGAAGCTTCATAATGCTGAATCCCCTACTGCTGCTACCTCCGCGGTCATCTAAGGCACCGGAGGAAGCAGCAGGGCCTACCGGAACTGCGTCACAATCGCTCGCCATTCATTCCTATTTCTAGCATGCTCTCTTGCCTCTCTCACATCTATCCTCCTATCACCCAGAGCTTTCTTCACACCATCCATCCACCCAAACCTTGGCCTTCCTCTTGTACTTCTCCCATCAACTCTTGCATTCATCACCTTCTTTAGCAGACAGCCATTTTCCATTCTCTCAACATGGCCAAACCACCTCAACACATTCATATCCACTCTAGCTGCTAACTCATTTCTTACACCCGTTCCTAACCCTATCTACTCGAGATACACCAGCCATACTCCTTAGACACTTCATCTCAAACACATTCAATTTCTGTCTCTCCATCACTTTCATTCCCACAACTCCGATCCATACATCACAGTTGGTACAATCACTTTCTCATATAGAACTCTCTTTACATTCATGCCCAACCCTCTATTTTTTACTACTCCCTTAACTGCCCCCAACACTTTGCAACCTTCATTCACTCTCTGACGTACATCTACTTCCACTCCACCATTTGCTGCAACAACAGACCCCAAGTACTTAATCTGATCCACCTCCTCAAGTAACTCTCCATTCAACATGACATTCAACCTTGCACCACCTTCCCTTCTCGTACATCTCATAACATTACTCTTACCCACATTAACTCTCAACTTCCTTCTCTCACACACCCTTCCAAATTCTGTCACTAGTCGGTCAAGCTTCTCTTCTGTGTCTGCAACCAGTACAGTATCATACGCAAACAACAACTGATTTACATCCCATTCATGGTCATTCTCGTCTACCAGTTCTAATCCTCGTCCAAGCACTCGAGCATTCACCTCTCTCACCACTCCATCAACATGACAAATTCGTAGATAATTTGTATTTTTCCTAACTATACAAACTTTAGCTATTTACATGGGGTAATTACTTCAGCGTAGCTGGATGACGAGCCATTAGAATTTTAACGAGGTTTACTACCCCACCGCTAGTTAGCGGGGGGTAGGGAGGGGTAGCTTGCTAAACCCCCCCCCCTCACACACACTAGTGAATGCTTCACTTTGCTTAGAGGTAGGACTTATCCCGGGGGACAGGGCTGGCGGGCAAATATGTGTAAATAGCTAAGGTTTGTATAGTTAGGAAAAATAAAAATTATCTACGAATTTGTCATTTGTTCCGTAACTGAAATACAAACCACGCTATTTACATGGGGTGACTCAACCCTTAGGAAGGGCGGTAAGTCTTTGCCCTACTGGCTTTGGTTTTGCCCGGGGACTCCATATTTGAGTGTGTAAGTACTCAGGAAATAAGGAGTCCCTGCGCCTCGATAGCATGCTGTGAAACTGCTGCATCCTACATGAGCTGTGTGCGAAGGTGAGGAAGTGACTCGTCCTAGGAAGTTGACCTGGAGTTCTTCAGATGGAATTCTAGGCTAGGACTCTCCCAATACCACCTCGTCAGGGTATGGGGACATGACAGCATTACACTTAATACTAGGAACACAAGGGAGCATGGTTTACCTGTAGAGGTTTGAGGTCAGCTGTGCAGAGAACCCAGGATGCTGCTTTCTCCAAGGGAGGAGAGGATGAAGAAAAGAATAAGGGCCAGACAGATCTTTTCATTAACGCAGACTAAAACCGGGTAACAATGCCCTCAACCTTCTGCTACTTGTTCATTAAGGAGCCTGAGGTTAGACCAGCTGTTGTGCAGCCACCAAGGCCGATAGAGAACGTATCGAGCCTCCTGTGTGTCACGTCTTGGAGGTAGTGGGCTGTGAAGGTGGTCTGATGCTTCCACACCCCAGCTTGCAGGACCTGCGTCACTGAATAATTTTTCTTGAAGGCCAGGGATGTAGCTATGCCCCTGACATCACGCGCTCTAAGGCGACGTGACGGAGAAGGGTCAGGATTCAAGGTCGAGATAGTATTCCTGGTGACCCTCTTCGTTTTCCCAGTGCTCACGAACAAGGCTTGCACCTGGGGACGAACTGCAGTTGTTCTTTTAAGATACAACTTCAGACTCCTTACTAGGCACAGTAGGAGATGGTCTGGGTCATCTGTTACAGAACGAAGACTCAAAACCTGGAAAGAGTCGAACCTAGGGTCCGGCACTCCCGGATTCTGAGTCTTGGCAACAAACTTAGGGACGAACCTGAACGTTACCTCCTCCCATCTCCGATAATTTTTCTTGAAGGCCAGGGATATAGCTATGCCCCTGACATCATGCGTTCTAGGGCGACGTGACGGAGAAGGGTCAGGATTCAAGGCCAGGTGTATTACCTTGCGAATCCAGGCCGAGATAGTATTCCTGGTGACCCTCCTCTTCGTTTTCCCAGTGCTCACGAACAAGGCTTGCACCTGGGGACGAACTGCAGCTGTTCTTTTAAGATACAACCTCAGACTCCTTACGAGGCACAGTAGGAGATGGTCTGGGTCATCTGTTACAGAACGAAGACTCGAAACTTGGAAAGAGTCGAACCGAGGGTCCGGCACTCCCGGATTCTGAGTCTTGGCAACAAACTCAGGGACGAACCTGAACGTTACCTCCCCCCATCTCCTTGAATGGGCGATGTCATACGAGAGACCATGCAATTCGCTGACTCGCTTGGCCGAGGCCAACGCTAGTAGGAACACCCTCTTCCAGGTAAGGTGGCGATCTGAAGCCTGGCGTAATAGTTCGTAGGGAGGTCTCTTCAGAGACCTGAAAACTCGAGCCACGTTCAATGGAGGAGGCCCACTTTCGACTGAGGGTAGGTAAGTTCATAACTTCGTATGAGAAGGGTAAGTTCCAGCGAGGAAGAAATAGCCTTTCACTGCCGAGACTGAAAGGCGCATTTCCTCCCGCAAATACACGAGGAACTCCGCTATTGCTGGAATAGTGGCATCGAGTGGAGAGATACCATTTCCATGACACCAACCACAGAAGACTCGCCACTTCGCCTGATAGACCCCTGCGGATGACTTGCGCAGGTGTCCAGACATCCTATTGGCAACTTGTAGGGAAAATCCCCTCTCAATGAGGAGATGCTGGATAGTCTCCAGGCGCGAAGTCGAAGCGAAGCTACGGCTTTGTGAAAGATGTTGGTGTGTGGTTGTTTGAGTAGCTTGTGACGTGGAGGGAGTTCTCTCAGAACCTCCGTGAGGAGTTGCAGAAGGTCCGGGAACCATTCTGCGTGATGCCATAGCGGAGCCATGAGGGTCATTGATAGATTGACCGATATTCTGGTCTTGTTGAGCACCCTCCTCATCAGACAGAATGGGGGAAAGGCGTACAAATTGATGTTGTCTCACCGTTGTTGGAAGGCATCTTGCCAGAGAGCCTTGGGGTCCCGGACTGGGGAGCAGTACAGCGGGAGCTTGAAGTTCAACTCTGTAGCGAACAGATCCACAGTCAGGGCACCCCACAAAGTCAGGACTTTGTTGGCTACTTGAGGATCCAAAGACCACTCGGTACTAACTATCTGCGTCGCTCTGCTCAGACTGTCGGCGAGCACATTCCTTCTGCCTGGAATGAAGCGAGCTGCTAGTGTGATCGAGTGGACTTCGGACCATCTCAGAATCTCTACTGCAAGATGGGATAGCTGTTCTGAAAAGGTACCTCCCTGCTTGTTGATATAAGCCACCACCGTGGTGTTGTCGCTCATCACCACCACAGAGTGGCCCGCCAGGACTTGGTGGAACTTCTGAAGTGACAGGAACACGGCCTTCATTTCTAGCAGGTTTATGTGAAGGTACTTTTCTGATTCTGACCACAGGCCTGAGGTCCTGAACGTGCTCCCCCCCCCCCCCCTTCTTTGATGTGTCCGAGAACATCAAATCCAGGGGAAGGACGAGAAGATCCACTCCTTTTCGTAGGTTCTCGTCTGCCATCCACCCCTAGAGGTCTGTCTGTTCCGCATGACCCACAGGGACCAAAGTGTCTGGGGAATCATGTCCTTGATTCCACCGGGACTTGAGTCGCCACTGGAAAGATCTCATTCTGAGGCGACCGTTGGGAACCAGACGGGCCAGGGAGGAGAGGTGGCCGAGGAGACGTAACCACGTTTGGGATGGAAGTTCTTCTCGATTGAGGAAAGGCCTTGCTATCCTGTCGTCTGATGGGAAGGCTTTGTGGAGATTGGTGTCTATGACCATGCCTAGATATACCAGTTTCTGAGAGGGCTGCATAGAGGACTTCTCGAGATTTACCATGATCCCTAGATCCTGGCAAAGTTCGAGAAACTTGTCTCAGTGGCGAAGAAGGGTTGCCTTCGAGTCCGCTAGGATCAACCAGTCGTCCAGATAACTAAGGAGACTGATGCCGATCCTGTGAGCCCACGATGATATCAGGGTGAATACTCTGGTGAACACCTGAGGTGCTGTGGAGAGACCGAAACACAGCACCTTGAACTGGTGGATCTTGTCGTCTAGGCAAAATCTTAAGTACTTCCTTGAAGACGGATGGACTGGGATCTGGAAGTACGTGTCCTTCAGGTCCAGTGTACACATGAAGTCTTGTGGTCTCACTGCAAGTCTGACCGTGTCTGCCGTCTCCATACTGAACGGAGTCTGTTTGACAAACCCGTTCAGGGTTGAGAGGTCGATGACTGAGCCTCCAGATGCCTTCTTTACAAGAAAGTCGACTGTAGAAGCCTGGGGACCCGTCCACTACCTCTTGGAGAGCGTCCTTCTTCAACATGGTCTGGACTTCTGCCCAAAGGGCCTGCCCCCTTACTGATCCCATAGTAAGGGAGCTCAATGACACTGGATTCGCTGTCAGGGGAGGTAGAGAAGCTGTGAACGGGACGCGATAACCCTGACCGATCACGGAAATCGTCCAGGTATCTGCCCCGAGTTGCTGCCACCTTGCCGTGTAACTTTGTAGGCATCCCCTCCACTGGTGGACATGCAGGGGGACTGCCAATCCTAGCGTCTACGGCCTCGGCCGTTTCCTCTAGGATTTTTACCTCCCCTGGAGGACTTTTTGCTCCTTCTGCTCTTGGCAGGAAAGGGCTTAGACACCTTCGGCTTTGCTGCTGTCGTCTTCTTTGTGTCCTTAGCTGGATGGGGCTGTTGGACTGCTGGAGGTTTGTAGGGCCTCGATGTCAGGGCCCTATGGATGAGGGAATCCTGGTTGGACTTCCTCCACCTCTCAACGGTTAGCTCCACGTCCTTAGGCTCAAAAAAACACTTACCGAGCACGGAAGAGTGTCTGGGCTTGCTAACATTCGAACTGGGGACCTTCTGGTGGAATCTCTCAACCACTGCGTCCCATCCTTTGAGAATCATGTTGGCCCACAAGCTCGAGACTTGGTGGGCCAGAAACTCGATGGTCCGCGTGCCTGAGAGCAAGAATGTCTCCAGTTCCTTCCTGGTGCTTTCTTTGGACAGGTCCTCAGACCGCACCAGGATGCCCAGAGACCCCAGCCAGATGTCAAGCCACGAAGTTGCCTGCATGGCACACTTCGCCACCTTCTCCTGGCTTAGGATCTCAGTAGCTGAATAGGACACGTGCCGGTTGGAGAGTCTCTCTAGAGGGACTCCCCCAGTGAGTTCTTCCACGGAGTGGTGAACTGGAAGACCCAAACAAGTCTCCTCAAGGATCTCAAAATACCTCCTCTGATGGACTCGAGGA
>NC_090739.1:63874746-63997246 GCF_036898095.1 Palaemon carinicauda
TTTAATGCATTCGTTTGTTTATTATGATCGAAGATGGAGGAGCGTAAACAAATAGAAGGTTTCCGTTTCAGGCGGCATCATAAAGAAAAACATTTCATAAATGGCATTCATTTCATTTATTTGAAAGTTCTAATAAAAAATAATTAGAACATTGGTAATAACAAATTCAACATATAATCTATACTTGGTAAAATTGCTGTCAATTCAAAAACACAGATGTATAAATGCGTCTGTTTCTTCGTTGTGATCAGAGATAAACGTAAACAAAACATTGGTTGTCGTTTTCTATTGTGCTTCTTAGCGTGTTTAGGAAACGCATGATATAAAATCGCCTTTATTTTGATAATTCTGGATTTTCAATCATACAACAAGCTAGTCTATAGAGTGATGGTTTTGCTATTCACCAGTTGTATTATACAATAGATATGACAAACATTAAAATTTGTCTGTATTTTGGGTTGTGTTATAACGGGAAATATATGGTGTTTACACCTATCCTGGTTGTAATTTTAACCATTTTTCAAGTTATTAGAACTTTAAAGTATATTAAATGTTTTATTTATTTACAAGAACAATTTGATATTATAAAGAAATACAGTATACAGTGAACCCTCGCTACTTCGCGGTTCGACCATCGCGGATTCACCACTTCGCGGATTTTTTTCATAACCCATGTATATACATATATCGCGGATTTTCCAGAAATATCGAAAATACCGCGATGTGACCGATGGTGCGAGATTGGAGAAAGTAAGGAAAATTGAATCATGACTGATTTTCAATATAAATGAAATTTTAAGGAGCAACAAAGATATCATTTGTTAGATAGATAGAGAGAGATAAGGAATGGGAGGTAGTGAAAAGTAGCCCACAGAGAGAGAGAGAGAGAGAGAGAGAGAGAGAGAGAGAGAGAGAGGTAGAGGTAGAGAGAGAGAGAGGTATAGGTAGAGAGAGAGAGAAAGAGAGAGAGAGAGAGAGAGAGAGATGGAGGGGGGTTTAAATGTAATAAACAAAAAAATTTGATAGGTTATAACACATTGGTGCTTATGTAATATCAACTGTATACTGTAGACGGTTTGAATAAGTTAAGAAATGGTATAAACGATACTTTGTTAGTGTATTCGTACACACTCAAGAGCGGCAGCTAGATGACAGCTGATCTAATCACAGCCAAAAGTAAAACAAAAAGAAGTCAACAATACTCGATTTTTAAAACACACCCGAAATTTAAAAACAAAAGTACACGCTTTCTTAATATGCAATTAACTATTTAAAGAGTGGCAATTTTCTAGAATAAAATGATATTTCCCAAAAAATAGTGGTTTGCTGATGAAATCGGATGCCGTATTTTTAGCTATGATTGAAATGGATGTAGACTCGGCCTAATTTTTTCGTTTTGTATTTAATTGACACTAAGAAAACTAATTTTAGTGTCTTCATCTAAATGTAAGTATTGTATAACACGAAGAGAGAGAGAGAGGGAGAGAGAGAGAGAGAGAGAGAGAGAGAGAATGAATCAGTTGTTGTAATCAAATGGCGTGTTTTTGTTTCGTGAGAATTTCATCGCCACGACTATAACAACAACATACTGTACTGAACTTTACAGTATTATACAGACTACTGTAATATGATAAAGTAAAATATTTGTAATCTATTTTATATGAAATGGGGCTATTTTTTTTGTTTAAAATTTACATTTACGTATGTAAAATAACTCTCTCTCTCTCTCTCTCTCTCTCTCTCTCTCGTAGATTGTTTTCCTGCTTTGCTACGTATGTATGATTTTATATAGATACGGTAAATAATATTTGTAATAACATATTTTATAAAAGCTTTTACTGTAATATCATTATTTATCACTTTCATCATGCGCGTTAAATGCCTTCGTTTGTTTACTGAGCGTACTTTATGACGCCGTCGTTTCAGGCGGTGTCATAAAGAAAAAAATTTCATTTGGAAGTCCTAAGAAAAATTAAGGTAAAACATTAGTAATAACCAAATCAACATACTGTACTGAATAATCAATATAATCAATGCAAAAACTAACCTATACACAGATGTGTAAATGCGTTTGTTTCTTCATTATAATCAGAGATAAACGTAAACAAAACATTGGTTGCCATTTTTTATCGTGGTTTTTGGCGTGTTTAGGAAACGCATGATATAAAGTCGCCTTTAATATTTGTGCCTGTTTTAGTTTAGGGTACTGTAGTACATGCATTAAGTGTTCTGTACATTAAAGGGTAGTTTGTTAACAGTACTACGTACAAGGGAAGGTTTTAACAGTCTGAATATATATGTTAAATAAATAGGTAAATATGGTGTCACTACTTCGCGGATTTTCACCTATCGCGGCCGGGTCTGGAACCTATCTACCGCGATAAACGAGGGTTCACTGTAGTACAAAGAAAGTATTGGAAATGGGTAGTAAACACATTTGAATAGGCAAATTGCTGGTTGCCATGGCCACAATGGAATTATTTCTGTTAGTTGTGTGTTTCGAAATTCGCGATTTTCCATTTACACGAGGTCATTAATCGACCAAATTCTCGCATAATTCGGGACCCTACTGTATATATATATATATATATAAAATATATATATATATATATAAAATATATATATATATATATATATATATATATATATATATATATATATATATATATATATATATATATATATATATATATATAATATATATAATATATAATATATATATAATATATATATATATATATATATATATATATAATATATATATATATATATATATATATATATATATATATATATATATATATATATATATATATATATATATATATATATATATATATATATATATATATATATATATACCTACATATATACATACATACATACATATATACATAAATACATGCATACATATATATATATATATATATATATATATATATATATATATATATATATATATATATATATATATATATATATATATATATATATATATATATGTTACTGTATATATATGGGTTATGGAAAAAATCCGTGAAGTGGTGAATCCGCGACGGTCGAACCGCGAAGTAGCGAGGGTTCACTGTACAGGATTGCGCAGTTTGGAAGGAGAGTCCAGGGGTACCTGTGAGCGCCCGTGCGCTAACTTAGGCACCTCCTGGACTGCGCGCTGAGATGTAGAAGTGCGCTGGCGCGTTGGCGAGCGTGTGTACGCTGTATCAGGAACTGCGGGCCATGGGCGTGCCTCGCGCCTAACCCCAGAAGAGTCTAGAGGTACTGTACGTGTGAGCGCCTGTGCGCTAAACTAGGTGCCTCTTGGACTGCGCGTGACGTGACAGGACCCGGTGGGCGCTGGAGCGCAGGTGGGCGTCGGGGCGCAGTAGGTTGTGGGCGCGCAGGGGAACCCTGGCGTGTAACAGGAACATGTGAGCGCACGCGTGCAGGTGAGTGCTGTGGCGCTAAGTCTGGAACAGCAGCAGCAGCATGAGGGCGCGCAGGTTTAACCTGGAGCTTAAGGGTATGAGGCGCAGATTTGCGCTCAAGTCCCATATGCCCAGAAGGGACCGGTGCCTGCGCAATGGCCGGTTTAGGCGGCGCGTAATGCGCATCAGCATCCTCAAAGGGTGACGGCAGGTCAGCAGGTCTGGAGGGAGACTGATCACAGGGTCCCGAAGGACGACCTTCCTCCGAAGGGGATCGTGAACGATCTCCAGAGAGGTCTAAGGTGGTAGCTGGCAGGATCGGCGAACGGCGAGTCGTCTCCTCCGCAGAGGACTGTGGGGACGACGAGCCGAAGAGGCGCCTCCTAACTCCCTTGTGAGGAGAAGGAAGACCTCTATGGTGAAGGGGAGGACGAGCCTTCCGCCTTATATGCCCACGAGGGGCCGTGGGGTCAGTGAGCTGACCATCGTAGGGCCTCCGCAGAGGAGTCTCTGTAAGTGAACTCCCCCGAGGGGGAGAATCACCGGCAGGAGAGACAGTAGGACTTAGTTCCTCCCTCGAAGGATGTTCGGAGGGGGAAACTAAGCCTTCAGCTATCTCAGCAACAACAGGCACAGGGGTTTGACTAGACCCACCAGATGCCTCCGTTACAACAACGTCTACGACAGAGAGCTGTAGTTGGCGATTGTTTAACAGCTGCACCTAGTTTGATCATGTCAAACAGGGCTTCCCTGGAGGGCGAACCCTGAAGCCCCAACAAAGCCCAAATCTGTAATAAATCATTGTTATTCACAGACAAATCAATATTTAAATCCTCCTCCAGGGTAGGAGGGGCAGCTGCCTCGCTATGGGAGGCAACTACCTCTCCCGCACCCCGGGATCGGTCAACAGCAATACGGTCTACGCTACCACTCGCCGGCCTTTTGGAAGAGACCACTCGAGAGGGAGCTTCGGAGGAGGAAAGGGCTACGGAAGAAAAAGTCTTGGCATTTTCTCTCTTCAAAGAAGCCTCTGAAAGAAATATCCCTTTTAAACTTTTTCTTCCAGCGCCGGGCAAACCTCTACCAATGGGAGGTAGACCACTCCCTACATTCAACACGTACGTTCCCGCTATCACACCGTTGGCCCCTACAATGAGGACAAAATGTGTGGGGGTCAGTGTCGACCGCCGACATAAAAGTCCCACAAGGGAGGCCAGGTAGTCCAGGACACGTATGCATATTCAGTAATAGAGGCCAACTTCAAACACACTCTGAGGAAGAAAAAGCAAAACAGATTAATGGCAGTCAAAATGAGGGAGAGAGCAGACAGGTCTGTTCTCCACCCAAGCCAAAAGTAAAGTGAAGCATTCACTAGTGTGTGTGTGAGGGGGGGGGGGGTAGCAAGCTACCCCTCCCTACCCCCCGCTAACTAGCGGTGGGGTAGTGAACCCTCGTTAAAATTCTAATGGCTCGTCATTCAGCTACGCTGAAGTAATTACTCCATGAAAATAGCTAAGGTTTGTATTTCAGTTACAGAACAAATACAAGTTAAACAACCACGGTGACGTCACACATCCCTGTCTCAGCCCCACTCTCACCGGAAACCCAATCACTCACTTCCTTTCCTATTCTAACACATGCTTTACTACCTTTGTAGAAACTTTTCACTGCTTGCAACAACCTTCCACCAACTCCATATAACCTCATCACATTCCACATTGCTTCCCTATCAAGTCTATCATACGCTTTCTCCAGATCCATAAATGCAACATAAACCTCCTTACCTTTTGCTAAATATTTCTCGCATATCTGCCTAACTGTAAAAATCTGATTCATACAACCCCTACCTCTTCTAAAAACCACCCTGTACTTCTAAGATTGCATTCTCTGTTTAATCCTTAATCCTATTAATCATTACTCTACCATACACTTTTCCAGCTACACTCAACAAACTAATACCTCTTGAATTACAACACTCATGCACATCTCCCTTATCCTTATATAGTGGTACAATACATGAACAAACCCAATCTACTGGTACCATTGACAACACAAAACACATATTAAACAATCTCACCAACCATTCAAGTACAGTCACACCCCCTTCCTTCAACATCTCAGCTGGGATTGACTTTTACCTGTAAGAATTGGTACAGGTAATGTGAGATATACTAAGGCGAAACACCTGGGTTGCTCGCAGACCTTCATCAGGCAGAAGAGCTCGCCCACCCACCTTGCTAGAGCTCAGTGGATGGGTGTGCAACACTGAACATGACTTCTCTGCAAAACTTAGGTCTTTATGAACTCATGCTCATCCTAATCCCCACAGGGGGTTGGCGAGTAACCTTATGTCATACCTCAAAAGGGAACAAAATAGGCTGTGCTGGGCTTGAAGAACAGAAGATACTGAGACCATGAGGCGCAGGTCCCAAAGGGGTTGGCCTCACGAAGCTCCATGAACTATATTGTGCCCAATAGGCATGCTATACTCAATAACCCTGAAGTTATAACCTACGAGAAGTTTCTTCCTTGTAAGAGGTTAAAACCATGAGGCGCAGGTCCCGAAGTGCCTGGCCTAGCTCCATGAGCTTTGTTGTGTCCCACAGGCGCGATGTAGGTAATAACCCTAAATAGTTAATAGCCTATGAGCAGTTTCTTCCTCGTAAGAAATTGAAAACATGAGGACACAACATTGTTCCATGAGATTTGTTGAGTCCAACATGTAGACTGTTAGCAATAACCAAGAAGAGTTATACCCTATGAGACTCGTCAATGGAAGTGTTGACGACAGCAAGCAGTCGCAAGGCATCTGCAGCAAAAATCAAGAAGGGAGGTTGTTCACGAGACCCTTTTTGTATCATGAGGGTATGACGGTGATAAGCAGGAACTGCAAGCAGTCGCCTAACTCCTTTGTCACCAAGCTCCAACGTTTTCTCCGAAGAGCAAGAGCAGGGCATGGATGAATCCAATTCCCACTGGAGGAGTCCCTTGTGAGGTAGTCTCTCCCACGGCCAGGAAAGGCGACCAACCCTTGTTGCTGCTGTTGGCAATTCTCCCTACAAGCGGGAAGATTGCTGGACAGTGACTGGTGGAGGGTAACTCTCCTTCGGAAGGGAAAGTTTCCAAAAACCTAGGGGAAGTTAATTCTCCCTCGGATGAAGTTGTCCAACACCTGGAGGCCGACTTCCGGGCAGCGCTCAGTGCTTCCTGTCAACAAGCTGTATTAAAGTTGAAGGTCGGAATCAAGAGGTACCTGTGAAACGTAGCTGAAACTATTATATGGGCTCACCCTGAAGGGATCCCCCAACTGGAAATCCCAAAAGGAACCAGTCTGCCACTGCTCTCGTTCCTATGCCAGAGCTGCAGGAACAAAGGTGAGCAGAAGCATAGAGTACAGTAGGGTCCCGAATTATGCGAGAATTTGGTCGATTAATGGCCTCGTGTAAATGGAAAATCGCGAATTTCAAAACACACAACTAACAAAAATAATTCCATTGCGGCCATGGCAACCAGCAATTTGCCTATTCAAATGTGTTTACTACCCATTTCCAATACTTTCTTTGTACTATACTGTATTTCTTTATAATATCAAATTGTTTTTGTAAGTAAATAAAACATTTAATATACTTTAAAGTTCTAATAACTTGAAAAATGGTTAAAATTACAACCAGGATAGGTGTAAACACCATATATTTCCCGTTATAACACAACCCAAAATACAGACAAATTTTAATGTTTGTCATATCTATTGTATAATACAACTGGTGAATAGCAAAACCATCACTCTATAGACTAGCTTGTTGTATGATTGAAAATCCAGAATTATCAAAATAAAGGCGATTTTATATCATGCGTTTCCTAAACACGCTAAGAAGCACAATAGAAAACGACAACCAATGTTTTGTTTACGTTTATCTCTGATCACAACGAAGAAACAGACGCATTTATACATCTGTGTTTTTGAATTGACAGCAATTTTACCAAGTATAGATTATATGTTGAATTTGTTATTACCAATGTTCTAATTATTTTTTATTAGAACTTTCAAATAAATGAAATGAATGCCATTTATGAAATGTTTTTCTTTATGATGCCGCCTGAAACGGAAACCTTCCATTTGTTTACGCTCCATCTTCGATCATAATAAACAAACGAATGCATTAAACACACATGATCTAAGTCATAACTAATGATATTACAAACATTTAGTAAACATTATGTTATTACAAATATTTTACTTACCGTATCCATATAAATTCCTAAATTCGTAGCAAAGCTGGAAATTTTTTTTTCCTTATGCGTTTAATCCACAATAGCAAACTGCCGCTAATGACAGAGTGATAACTTACGATAATTCTAAACTGTTACGAAAGATAATTGTCCTTTCCATATCCAAAATACTTTTCCTAACTTCAGTTATAAGTCAACTTGTACCCACCTCAATTATGGATCCATATGCAAAAAAGGTAAAAGAAGAAAGTACTAGGCCTATTTTTAAAGTCACCGAACAATTAGGTTACCGCTATAACGTTCAATGTGTGTGAGAGAGAGAGAGAGAGAGAGAGAGAGAGAGAGAGAGAGAGAGAGAGAGAGAGAGAGAGAGAGAGAGAGAGGGATGGTTTTAAAGTACTAAACAATAAATATGATAGGTTATAACACATTGGTGTTTATGTAATATTAACTGTATAGATGGTTTGAATAAGTTAAGAAATGGTGTAAACAATTCTTTGTTATTGTATTCGCGCGGAAGCTAGACATCAGCTGATGTGATCACAGCCAAAAGTAAAACAAAAATAAGTTAGCAATACTCGATTTTTAAAACACACCCGAAATTTAACAACATAAGTACATGTTTTATTATAGCGCAATTGACATTTAAAGAGTAAAAATTTTCTGGAATAGAATGGTGTTTCCTAAAAAATAGTGGTTTGTGGACGAAATCGGTTACCGTATTTTAAGCTATGATTGAAATGGATGTATACACGGTATAATTTTTTCGTTTTGTATTTAATTGACACTTCAAGAAAACCGATTTTGGTTTCTTCAAATATTTGTAAGTATTGTATAACGAGAGAGAGAGAGAGAGAGAGAGAGAGAGAGAGAGAGAGAGAGAGAGAGAGAGAGAGAGAGAGAGAGAAATATTATGACGCAGAAGGTTACAGACCTAGAACAGGGGAGGATGAAGGTGGGGGAGTGATGAGATAGGCTGGGTGGACTCGCAGGGGGGACGGTAGGAGACGGGGGAAGGGGGGATTTGGTTGCCAGTGGCTAAAAATAGATTCTGAAAGACGGTAAAGGGAAAAACGAATCCCATCGAATAAACAGAATAAGGAAAGGGAATAAGATCCAGAGGAATAATAGATATAATAGAATGAAAATGACTAGATGGTGTTAGTTGTGATAAGAATAATTTAGATATTTGAAATAAGAGTGTCTGAGGAGGTATAGAAGGAATTCGTGATAAATATAGAGGAATATCAAAGGATACAGTTAGTTTGCATTAAAGGGTTTGTTATCGTTTATCGGCAGTGAATAGCCTAAACTTCGGTAACGAGTCGTCAATATTTTGTCATATTTTAAACAGTATACATTTGATTTGCAAACATTGGTTTTGTAGAGTAGACGGTAAAATAAAATCTAGAGAGAGAGAGAGAGAGAGAGAGAGAGAGAGATTTGATGGCAGAAATCTCTCTCTCTCTCTCTCACTCGTGAAAACCTTGAACGCCCAGAGGGAAAAATAAGGCTTTTAAATATACTGTACTAAACAAAAATAATGCTTTATATACCATCATTAACACTACCATTACAATTATCGTAAGGTTGCAGAAAGATAAAGATTGCCGAGAACGTAACCACATTTCTGTTTACATTTTGTCAGCTGGACTCGCACAGTTAACAGTTGATTTCATTGTTGATGTGGAATTTTATCCTTAAATAGGCTATTCATTATGAAATTATGTTAATGAAATGTAATGATGATATTGTTTTGTAACATTTATTATATATCACCGTATTTAGGGCTACCAATATACTTAAAAAGACAATAGATTTGATACATTTTGTAGTGCTTGACTCGCGAACTTTGAACAGTCTCGCAAATACAGAAAATTTATTTTTGAAAAATAGCGATCGCGGAAAAGGGGAATCGTGTAATTCGAACACGCTTAATTCGGGACCCTACTGTACTACAGTAAACTATAATGCCCACAAAAACCATTCTTTAGTGGGGAGACCGAAAGCCCCAAAGAATTGCCGCAAGCAGCAAAAGAAGAGATTACCCCCAGTGGTGGCCGCCATTGCTTCGATAAGGGAAGCGACGGAGTTCAGACCTTAGGGAAGTACGAGTCACCATCTGAAAAGCAAAAGGAAGTTTTTGAACTTTAGGCCAGTTACTTTTAATTGTAACCCAGTTAAAAGGTTTTGATGGGTGAGCAAGACTACGTCTTAACTCTACCAAGCCAAAATAAAATGTGACGGTTATTTACTAGTGCTGGTGTGAGTGGGGTGGTTGGCCTACCCCCATTACAACTCGCAAAAGCTTTAACAGCTGGTTTCAGCTATCGCCGAAATAAAACTCTTCTCCTAGGTAAAAAGTGTAAGGATTGTATATACTGTAGTGCTGGAACAAATTAATTTTCAAGAAGAGAAATAAATACAAGTTCACCAAACTATTTCCTTTTTTTTCATTGGAATGAAAATTAATTAACACTTACTCAGCAATAGCTTTCATCTTTCGAAAATGTGTCAATCTATCACGGGTACGAGCTAAGTGCAATGAGCCACACTGCTTCCATCCTGTGTCATATCCTGCTTCAGCAAGCTGCCTTGCCAAACGTTTGGTTGTCCTGATTATGCTCATTTCAGATCTCATTAATTTAACACCTCCTAAAAAGCCCGAACCTCTCCAAGTAGATGGTCCGCCAATTCTGGAAAAAAAAGTATAAGCATGAATGTAATTATTTTGATACCATTAACTAAGAGTGAGTGAACTGACATTTTAAACTTCCAATGTAGAAAAAGAAAAGTTGCAATATACAGTATACAGTGATACCTCGGTACTCGACCATAATCCGTTCGAGATCCGTGTTCGACCTCCGATTTGTTCGAGTACCGAATTTTTTTTCCCCATAAGAAATAATGGTATATATTCTATTCCGTTCCCAAGCACTCGAACAGGCCCAAAATATTAATAAAACGTGTACCTAAACAACAATAATTATCTAAATGTGTATGAAATTGGTCAGAAAATCCTATAAAACAATTTTAAACCATTTACTGTACTAAAATAAAACAATTTTAAACCATTTTCTGTACTGTAGTGAACATACCTTTGAGCAGCGGTTCGATGGCATACAGGGATGGATGTGGAGAGGATGGAAGGGGGAGGTTACTGCTTGGAAGGAGAGTCCCCTTCCATGATGTGGCGGGGTAGTTCTCCTTCAGGAGTTGTTTCTCTCTCCAATGAAAGGGTGGGCAGATCTATTTCAGGGGTTTCTTCTCTTCTTTGTCTCTTCTTTGGAGGAGAAACAGGCTTTGATGTAGCAGCTTTCTTTTCTTTTGTGAAAAACTGGTCTATTGTTAATTGTTTCTTCCTCCTCTGCAGTATTCTTCGAAAATGATACATGACACTATCATTAAACATATGCACTGCCCGGTTTGCTACTGCAATTTCTGGGTGGTATTTTTCAGCAAAAGCCTGCACATCTGCCCACTTGGAACAAATTTCATTGATGAGAGAACTTGGAACATCCTCCCTTACCTCATCCTCTTCTGAAGATTCCTGCTCCACAATCAGATCCTGCTGCTGTTGTTGTTGCAGGTGCAACAATTCCTCCACAGTCAACTCGGTAGAATGGCTTTCTACAAGCTCATCAATATCATCCTTGTCGACCTCAAGCCCCAAACTCCTGCCCATGACAACAATTTCCTCAACGACATCAGTGTCATCAGAAATTACAGGGGTAGCAGTGCTTGGACCCGCCTCTGGTTGGAAACCTTCAAACTCCCTCTCTGTGACACATGATGGCCACAGCTTACGCCAGGCAGAGTTCAATGTCCTATAGGTCACACCTCGCCAAGCTTGGTCAATCATGTTAACAGAGTTGAGGATGCTGAAGTGTTCCTTCCAGAATTCCTTTAGGGTCAACTTCGTGTCACTGGTCACTTCAAAACACTTTCTGAAAAGGGCCTTGGTATAGAGTTTTTTGAAGTTTGAAATGACCTGTTGGTCCATGGGCTGGAGTATGGGAGTAGTATTGGGGGGCAAGAATTTGATTTTGATAAAGCTGTATTCTTCTTTCAAGTCATCCTCGAGACCTGGAGGATGTGCAGGAGCATTGTCCATAACCAGAAGACATTTCATTGGCAAGCTCTTTTCAATGAGGTAAGCCTTAACCTGGGGGGCAAACACTTCGTTTATCCACTCAGTAAAGAATTGTCTTGTGACCCAAGATTTAGTGTTCGAGCGCCACATAACTGGTAGTGCACTTTTACAAATATTATTTCGTTTGAACACCCGGGGGTTGTCCGAGTGGTACACTAACAAGGGTTTGATCTTGCAATCGCCACTTGCATTTGCACACAGCAACAATGTTAGCCTATCTTTCATTGGCTTGTGACCTGGCATCTTCGTCTCGTCCTTGGTAATGTACGTATTGGCTGGCATTTTCTTCCAAAATAACCCAGTCTCATCACAATTAAAGACTTGTTGTGCGATCAAATTTTGTTCATTTATGTACCGATCGAATTCCCCCACGTATTTATCGGCTGCAATTTGATCCGAACTAGCTGCCTCCCCATGCCTAGTAACACGATGAATACCTGTTCTATTACGAAACTTTTCAAACCAACCCCTGCTCGCTTTAAATGTAAATGAATCACTTTCACTGGTACTCGGACTTTTCTTCACTAATTCTTCATAGATATGCAACGCTTTTTCACAAATGAACGCTTCACTAACACTTTCCCCGGCCAACTGTTTTTCTTTAATAAATATTAAAAGCAACTTTTCCATCTCCTCAATCACTTGTGGCCTTTGCTTAGTTACCGCCGTAACTCCCGTTGCAACATTCGCCTTCTTAATCATTTCTTTATGCTTTAAAAACGTAGAAATGGTCGACTTCGCCATTCCGTATTCTACCGCTAAATCGGACACTCGTACACCATTCTCATATTTCGCTATAATTTCCTTCTTCAACTCGATCGTTGTTCGCACTGTTTTCCTCTTCTCCTTCCCCTTAACACTCATTACTTTCTTGGGACTCATTATGAAAGCTAAAAAAGCAATTAAAAGCACTGAAAATCACTAAATCACAACGAATGCTGATCGCGCGTTGTCTGAGTGACGCTCTCGAGAGAACTGATGCTTCCCGAACAAGCGAGAGTGGCCGAGATGGCGCGATCATCACAAAGCCCATGCGGTCGTCACGTGTTCGGCTGGTCGAGTACCGAATTTTTGGTCGAGCACCGCAGCAAAAATTTCTCGAAAATTTTGGTCGAACTCCGAATTGTTCGAGTATAGAGTCGTTCGACTACCGAGGTATCACTGTATATATGAAACATGACAAATTTTGAAGAAATTTGTATTTTTCTTATCGACAAACCTGTAGCTATCTATAGGAGTATTACTTTCAGCGAAGCTGAAAGGATGAGCCATTAGAATTACCCCTCTCACTTACATACCTGTGACTGTGCTTCACTTTGCTTGGAGGTAGGACTTTGACGAGGAACAGGATTGGCGGACAAGTATGTATAAATAGCTACAGGTTTGTATCATTAGCAAAAATACAAATTACTTCTATTTGTTCCGTAACTGAAATACAAATCAACGTTATCTATAGGGGTGGACTCACCAATTAGGAGGGTGGATGTCCCTGCCAATCTGGTTTTTGCCCTTACCTGGGGTTTCCAATAAGGAGACCCGAACACCTTGCTAAACCTTACTAAGCATGGTCTGTGGCATACACAAGCTGTGTGTTGAGTTACTAGCAATGTAACTGTCCAGGTATAAGTTATTCTGAATCTGTAGAAATAACCGAGTTGATTGAGACATTCCCAATACCACCTTATTAGGGTATGGGGATGCAACAGCATAGGAACAATACTAGGTTACACAAGGGAGCAATAGCTTACCAGCAGTGGTTGAAGCCAGCTTGTGCGGAGGTCTCAGGATGTTTATTTCCCCAAGAGAGGGGAGGATGAAGAAAGGAAAAAAGCCAGATATTCCTTTTCATTCATTCAGACTAAAACCGGGTAACCAATGCCCTAAACCATCTGCTACTTGTCCAATAAGGAGCTTGAGGTACTAAACCAGCTGTTGTGCAGCCACCACAGGACCGATAGAGAATGTATCGAGGTTCGTGTGGGTCACATCTTGCAGGTAGTGGGTTGTGAAAGTAGTTTGGCATTTCTACGCGGTCATTTGTAACACCTGCGCCACAGAGTAGTTTCTTTTGAAGGCCAGGGAAGCAGCCATGCCCCTGACATCATGTGCTCTGGGTAGAGTTGTTGGAGGAGGATCGGGATTCAGAGCATGGTCAATGACCCTGCGAATCCATTAAGAAATGGTCTTTTTTTGTGATCCTCCTCTTGTTTCTGCCTGTGCTGATGAAGAGTGAGGTCACACAGGGTTGGGCTACTGCAGTTCTCTTGAGGTAGTGCCTCAAACATCTTATTGGGCATAGTAACAGATGATTTGGGTCGTTGGTTACAGAGCGGAGACTCATTATCTAGATGGAGTCGAATCTAAGATCCGAAACCCCCAGATTCTGAGTCTTGGCAACAAACTCAGGGATGAAGCTGAAGCTTACCTCTCCCCCATCCCCTTGAATGGGTTAATGTTATATGAGAGGCCATGAAGTTCGCGGACTCGTCTGGCCGAAGCCAAAACGAGTAGGAACACTATCTTCCAAGTTAGGTGGCCATCTGTTGCCTGGCATAACGGTTCGTAGAGAGGCCTTTTTAGAGACCGAAGAACCCGAACCACGTTCCAAGGGGGAGGTCTCACTTATGTCTGAGGGCAGGTATGTTCATAACTACGTATGAGGAGGGAGAGTTCTAGCAATGAGGAAATGACCATTCCTTTCAGTTTAAAGGCGAGAATCAAGGCTGAGCGATAGCCTTTTATTGCTGAAACTGAGAGGCACATTTCTTCTCACAAATACTGTACAAGACGCTCCGCTATTGCTGGAATAGTGGCATCGAGTGGAGTGATACCCCTTCCATGAAACCAACTACAGAAGACGTTCCACTTTGCCTCGTAGACTGAAGCTGACGATTTCTGCAGATATCCAGACATCCTCTTCGCAACTTGTTGCGAAAATCCTTTCTGAGTGAGGATATGCTGGATAGTTTCCAGGCGTGAAGACGTAGCAAAGCTACTGCTTTGTGGAATATGTTAACATGGGGTTGTCTGAGTAGATTGAGTCATGGAGGAAGTTCTCTTGGAAGGTCTGGGAACCATTCTGTGTGATGCCCTAGCAGAGCTATGAGAGTCATTGAAAGATTGACCAATGTTCTGGCCTTGTTGAGTACTTTTCTCAACAGAAAGAACGGTGGAAAGGCGCATCTTGCCAGCGAGCCTTGGGGTCTGGGACTGGGGAGCAGTACAGCTGGAGCCTGAAGTTCAGGGCCGTCACAAACAGGTCCATATTCGGAGAACCCCCCAAAGTCAGGACTTTTTTGGCTACTTGATGATCCAAAGACCACTTGGAACCCACTATTCAAATTGCTTTGCTCAGATTGTCGGCGAGCACATTCCTCTTGCCGGGAATGAAGCGAGCTGAAAATAAGACCGAGTGGATTTCTGTCCATCTCAGTATCTCTACTGCTAGATGGGATAGGGCTACAAAAAAGTACCTCCTCGCTTGTTGATGTAAGCCACTACCGTGGTGTTGTTGCTCATCACAACCACCGAGTGACCCGCCAGGAACTAGTGGAACTCTTGAAGGCCAGGTATACGGCCTTCATCTTCCTCTCTAGAAGATTTATGTGAAGGTACCTTTCGGACTCTGACCAAAGGCCTGAGGTCGTGTGGTGCACCAGGTGGGGGGCCCCACCCTTCTTCTGATGCATCCGAAAATAGCATCAAATCTGGTGGAAAAAAGAAGATCGACACTTTTCAGCAGATTCCCATCAGCCAGTCACCATCTTAGGTCCATCATTTCCTCTGGTCCCATGGGGATCAGTGTGTCCGGAGAATTGAAGGCTTGATTCAAACTGGAATTCAGTCGCCACTGGAGGGATTACATCCTGATGCAACCGTTGGGAACTAAACGGGCCAGGGATGATAGGTGTGCGAGGAGACATATAGCCACCTCTGGACTGGGAGTTCTTCTCGTCTGAGAAAAGGTCTTGCAACCTTCCTCAGCCTCACTACCCTGTTGTCTGATGGGAAGGCTTTATGAAGTTTGGTGGCTAAAATCATACCCTGGTATACCAATCTTTGAGTGGGAAGCCTGGATGACTTCTGGAGGTTTACCATGATCTCCAGATCTTGGCAAAGCCTCAGAAGTTTGTCTCGGTGCTAAAGAAAGGGTTGCCACCAAGTCTGCTAGGATCAGCCAGTCGTCCAGATAATGAAGGAGACTGATGCCAAGCCTGTAGGCCCAAGACGACATGAGGGCGAACATACTTATGAAGGCCTGAGGTGCTGTGGAAAGACTGAAGCACAGCAACTTGAACTGGTATATCTTGTTGTCCATCTTGAATCTTAGATACTTCCTTGAAGATGGATGGATTGGAATCTGGAAGTATGCATCCCTTAGATCCACTGTACACATGAAGTCCTGTGGTCTTACCGCTTGTCTGACAGTGTCTGCCATCTACATGCTGAACGAAGTCTGTTCGACAAACTCGGTCAGAGCTGAGAGGTCGATGACTGGTCTCCTGCCTTCAGATGCCTTTTTCACAAGAAAGAGTTGACTGAAGATGCCTGGGGATCAGTAGAGGACCTCCTGTAGAGTGCCCATCTCCAACATGGTCTGGACTTCAGCCCTAAGGTCTTAGACCTTTACTGATCTCATTGCAAAGGAGCTCGTAAGCACTGAATTCTTGGTCAGCGGAGGGAGAGATGAAATGAACGGGACGCGATACCTTGAACAAATCACTGAGACCGTCCAGGGTTTGGCCCTGAGCTGCATCCACCTGAACCAACAGCTTTGTAGGCATCCCCCACTGGTGGAAAAGCAGGGGGTTTGCCCGCTACCTCTCTATTTCCTCCACGGGTGGACAGTGCCTTTCTGGTCCTTGACAGGAGAGAGCTTCTTTAGACACCATTTTGTCTTTCACTGCTGTTTTAGTGGTTGACGTTTTGGCTTGGCTGGGTTTCGGAGGAGATAGTGGTATGTAGGATCGAGATGTCAAGGCCTTATGGAGGAGGGAGTCTTGGTGAGACTTCCTCCCCCTCTCCGCAGCCTGCTTGACGTCCTTAGGCTCGAAAAGCAAGGAACCTTCCAGAGAGGAGTTCAGAAGCCTAGCAATCTCAACATTAGGGACCTGCAGATGGAATCTCTCGACCACCACATCCCTGCATTTCAAAATGATATTGGCCCACAAGTTCAACACCTGGTGGGCTGGAAACTCAATGGTGCAGGTGCCTGAGCAAAGGAGTCTCCATTGCCTTCCTGGTACTTTCCCTAGAAAAATACTCAGTCAATAGGATTCCCACAGATCCCAACCAAAAATCCAGCCACGAAGTAGCCTGCATGGCGTACTTCACGACCTTTTCTTAGTTTAAGATCTCAGAGGCAAAGAACGTAACCTGACGAGAAGAATGCCTCTCTAGGGAGACTCCCTTCATCAACTCCTCAAGGGAATGGTGGAGAGGTAGTGTCAAGCAAGGCTCGTCGAGAACCTCATAATACCTACCCTGATGGACAACCATAGGTGGGAGGAGTTTGGAGGACGAGCATGACCAGTACGACCCAGAAAGATGTGCAAGTTTGGAGGCAACCTTACAACGAGCAGTCTTCAACCCCTGGGACCAGGGCAGAGCTGCATTGGGCTTCAAAGGTCTCTGAGTGCCCAAGATATGGTCCAGGACCGTATCATTGGCTTCTTGACGGGCCATCTCAGGGACTGCAACCCATTGAGAGCTCTCATTCAAGACAGAACCTACCAAAAGGCGTGTTCTGACTACCTCTGATCGCCGTCTAATGTTGGGATCTCGTCTCGGGATGGGTCGAGGTCGATATTCGGTTGGTTGACTATGCTCCTGACCCCCTCTGCAGGTCTCTGAATCCTGAAAGAGGACTTTGGAACTGTTTTGTAATCTTTTGACTCCCTCTTAGGAAGAAGAAAGGTTTCCAAAACTGTAGGTCTAGATGGAATGACCATCTGGACCTTAGAGGAGAGAGGACTTGAAACGGAGCCCTCTCCAAGAGCTTCTTCTGTCGGGCACGGTTGGGTAGAATCCGAGAATGAATCTTCCCTACGAGTACCTCCCACATGGGAAGGTGAGGTGGCAATAGGTAGAGGAGAAGATGGCCTATCAGGGACAACCTCTATCCTTGAAGCTCTGACTTGAGTCAGCTTGACCCTGGATGATGGTAAATTGTCAGGTAGTCCTCTCTTCCTCTTCAAGGGAGACGCAGCCATGATCCGTTGCCTTGAGTCTGACGAAACAGTAGAATTCCCCCCGGGAAACCCCAGAAGCTTCCGCAGGGTGAGAAGATAGGTACTAGGCCCGAAAGCCTGACCAAGGCGCTGAATCACAGCTGCATGCGGATGGATGCGCTGCCCAAAAGCTTCCCTGAAGGGAATGAGGTCAAAAGGTCTTCTCGAGGAGTCTTCGTCCCCGACAAGGAAAACTTCGAAAGAGTCGACGTTGGTTCCTTCCATGGTGCCAGCAGTTTTGGAATCCTGAAAAATTGTGACTTGCCCTCTTCCTCCTTTCCCCGGCAGTTGCGCTGTTATGCGTTTGCAGGGAGGGGAATGGGGCAACGGTGAACGATCAGAGGGAACCTTACCATTACTTGAAGAAAGAACAGAGGTTCTTGGCAGAGGAAACCTGGAAACGGTCTGACCCTTGTGGGTAATCTGCTGCTGTGAGGTCGACGTTGTTTGGTGATCCTCACTTGGCTCAGGGTGGCTACTCACCTTTGTAGTTATATGCTAGGCAGTTGATGAACGCTGAAGAATCGCAGGATGCTAATGCGTTGGAGAGCCTGGCGATCACTGGCGCACTGTCGAATGCTGTTGTGCCGTTGATGATAGCTGATGAGCAGGTGAGCAGTAACGCATTGTCGAGCGTTGACCAAAATTGCATGGTCAACTGCAACTGTTCGATGAGAGGACGAATGGTGACCCGATGATCGACACTATGGCAATTGACGAACCGTCAGCCACGAGGGCGATCGGGGCTTGTGTGAAGCTGGAAAATTACTATGAATAACAGACGGCGAAACTTGATCTGCGGTGTGGCGAGCCGCAAGTAGGCAATTTACGAGCAACAGGTCTATGTGTAGAGGCCTGTCGAGTAGGCGAACGCTGAGCAGGAGCTAGATGGATGGGCGAACACTGACCAGCAGGCTACAGATGATCAGTAGGAAGAACTAGATACTGACGAGAAGGCAATTCATGAATTGTCGGCAGAGCAGGCGATTTACGAGCTGTTGGGTGAGCAGGCAACTCATGTGCTGCGGGTTGACGAGGGGCAGAACGATGAACCTGAACCTGATGAGCGGGTGAACATTGAGCAGAAGCCTGACGAGACAAAGAACGCAGCACAGGAACTTGGCGAGCAGGTGAACGATGTGCAGATGGTCAGCGAACAGCTTCTGGATGCTCAGAAGGAGAAATATGCATTTTAGAAGGAAGCACATCTTAAGGAGGGGATCGCGAATGATCAGTCCCTGGCAAGATACGAACCGAAATTCGTAGGTGAGAAGACGAGTCCGTTGAAGCAGGTGGAGGTCAGGAGCCAAAAGAAGCATGACAGGCAGGTTCCTCCGAAGCGGAAGACTGCAGAGACGAAGATCCGAAGAGTCGTCTCTTTGCTGAAGGTGAAGGGGCACCCCGAAGGTGCAGTGGTGGAAGAACACGGCGAGGTCTCCTACCATGATGACGATGTTCCACAGTGACTGGAGGATCAGCAAGCTCATCAGCAGCAGGCCTTCGAATAGGAGTCTCTATGAGTGCCCCTTCCCGCGAATGAGAAAGGGGAACACACTTAGGAGAGACATGCCTTAGACTTTGCTCCCTCCCCGAAGGGGGAGAAGCGCAGTCCTCGGCGGTGGCGGCGGAAGAAGCAGAAGCAGCAGCAACAGGGTAAGCTGGCAGACGAAATCTCCGATACCACCATGTTGACCAAGGTCAAAGGGTCGACCTCCAAAGCTGACGATCATTGTAGTTCAGCACCCCGGTAAAGGAATTGAAGCAGAGCCTCCTTGGAGGGAGGGCTGGATAAACCCAGAGAGGGCCAAACCTGTAATAAAGGAGCAAGAAACACAGCCTCCCTTGGGGGGAGTGCCAGGGCGACCTCACTAGAGTTGGCAGCACTGTCTCTTGAGGACCAAGGTTGACCGGGGGTTAAGCGGCCTACGCTACTACTCGACGGTTCCCCGGAGGAAACCATTCGAGTAGAAGCTTCGGAGGAAGGGCAGGAAGCTGAAGAAGCAGCCTAGAGAATCTTCTGCTTCGAAAGAATCTTCAAAAGAGAAAGATCCCGTTTGGACTTCTTACGCCTATGACCATACATTTCCCACTGGGAGGCAGACCACTCCGGCATTCAATACATTCATTAGATTAGTCGCAGCGCTGTCCCCTGCAGACCGGAACAAGGTGGTGAGGATCAGTCTCCACCGCCGACATGAATTTAGAGCAGATGCGGCCCTCAAGACCAGGGGAGATACGCATGGCCAGCAGGAAGAACTCAGTGCACTAAAAAAAAATAAAAAAAAACAGATTAATGGTAATACAAAATAATATATTTCCATAATAAAATAAATTTTTTAACATACTTACCCGGTAGTTATATATATAGCTATACGTCCCTGACGTCCAGCAGAAATTTCAAAACTCGCGGCAATTGCAGATTGGGTAGCCAGGTGTACCACCTGCGCGCCCTCCAGCGAGGTACCTGATCCTCAGATCTTCCATGCCCCTAGTCTCTAGAGGGGAGGAGGGTGGGAATTAAATTATATATAACTTCTGGGTAAGTATGTTCAAAAATTTATTTTATTATGAAATTATCATTTTTAAACATCTGACTTAGCCGGTAGTTATATATACAGCTGATTGACACCTTTGGTGGAAGGTCAGAGACACCCAACATTGTTGGAATTTTACTTAAGAGTTAATAAACAAGCTTGAGGGTTCGTACCTGATAAGGAAGCTGACTTCAATGAATTCTTTCATTATGTCCGCTTTCCTTATGAGATCCAGCGATCCACCCAGGGGCTTGAAGACCTCTAGGAACTGTCAAACTAGTCTAAAAAACCTCTATGTGACAGGACATCCTCCAATACCCTTGTTCCGGGCACTCTCAAGGAATAAATTGACCACTTGACTAAAATCAATGATTGTGGAAGACTGTCACAATATCCACGAACAACCATAAAAATACAAAAGTTCCAAGAGAAGAAAAGGGTATTAGGATTATGGGAATGTAGTGGTGGATCCTTCCCCCACTACTGCACTCGTTGCTACGAATGGTCCCAGAGTGAAGCAGTCCTCATAAAGAGTCTGGACAAGTTTTAAATAATGTGAAGCGAACACAGATTTACTCCTCCAAAAGGTTGTGTCCATAATGCTCTGCAACGATCTATTCTGCCTGAAGGCCACCGAAGTTGCTACAGTTCTAGCTTCATGTGTGCGTCTGACTTTTAAACGCTTGCGGTCTGCCTTACTGCAATGTGCATGAGTTTCTCTTATTAAGAGCCTGATGAAGAATGAAAGTGCATTCTCCGACCTCTGTAACGAGGGCTTCTAGACCGAGCACCAAAGAGCTTCTGCCTTGCCTCGCAACTTTTCCGTTCAGTCCAGGAAAAACTTCAGGGCTTTTACTGGACACAGGACCCTTCTCCAACTCCTCCCAAACCACATCCGAAAGGTTCGGAAACTCAAAAGCCATGGGCCAAGGTTGAGAAGATCGTCATTCTTGGCGAGAAAGCCTAACTGCAATAAGCCGATGGCTTTGATCCTCGAGAAAACCAACGTTTTAACTAAAAGCCTGAATCCCACTGACTCTTTAGCTGTTGCCAGACTGACCAAAAATAGAGTCTTCATCGTGAGGTCCTTAAATGTAGCTGAATGCAAGGGCTCAAACCTGTCACTCTTAATGAACTTCAGGACTATATCCAGATTCCAGGCTGGTGAATCCTGGAACTATTGCTTTGATGTTTCAAACGATTTGAGAAGTTCCTGTAGGTCTTTAACATTAGAAAGGTCAGGGTTGCTAACAAACTCTTGTATCCCCTGATGGTAGAGGATGAAAAAATTACATTTCCTTCGAGGATATAACAGGAAGTCAGCAATCTCAGTTATAGAGGTACTGGACGAGGTAGATTTGACTCTGCACCACTCTCTAAATACTTCCCACTTGGATTGATAAACCTAGAAGGTAGACATCCTTCTTTCTCTTGCAATAGCCCTAGCTGCCTCCTTCAAAAAATCTCTAGCTCTTGTGAGTTTTCTGATAATCTGAAGACAGTTACATGAAGAGCTTGGAGATTGTTGATGGTACCTTTCCAAGTGGGGTTGTTTGAGTAGAATTACTCTTAATTAAAGGCTTCTTGGAGTGTCTGCCATCCATTCCAGAACCTCTGTGAACCACTCTCTTGAGGGCCAAAAGTGGGCCACGAGTCAATCTGGTCCCTTTGTGTGACCCAAACTTTTTGCATCACTTTGTAATGAATTTTGAACGGTGGAAATGCATTCACGTCCATGTCACAAGCTGTTTAACTCTCGACGTCACGTCCTGCTGGACGCTCGGCGTCACGTTTAAGCTGGACGCTCGACGTCACGTTAGCTGGACGCTCGACATCACGTCTGGCTGCTCGACTCCTTTTGGTGAAAGCGGCTTAAACACGTCATTTAACGATGGAGATGTAAAGACGTTCGTTGTCAAGAACCTCTCGACTAGAAGCCTTACGACACTTGGCGTCCAGGTGAAGCTTCCTAACGCTCAGGGTCCAGGCCTGCTACTCTCTTGTTGTCTGCAGGCTGATAAACTTGCATGAGCGAAGAGAGTTTGTTATCTATCTTGCAGCATATTAAAATTAGGGTCCACTTGTGGTACAGGAGACGTCACGTCTACCACAAGCTCGCTTTCTACGCCGTTTAAAGAGCACGCAGAGCGTCCAGAGGATGATAACCAGTCTGATGGTGGAGGAGGAGCATGAACCAAGGTAATGCCAGGCTCAGACAACTGTCCTGCAACTGGGTGAGTTGGACATTTCTTGACAGTTGCCGACGTCCTTAAAGGACGTTTGGTAGGAGAGCTTTCTTCGGTACAATGAAAAAACGCTCAGGACTGCTCCAAAGCCTACAACCATTAGCTTGCGGCGTCATGATAGGACGCTGATTGACCGTGTCCATCTTCCTCTTCAGAGGTCTGGAAGCTTGACAGCAGCCTCGTCTGGGAGCTGCGTCATCCGAAGAAGACGAAAAAATTTTAACATCACCTTCCTTATGAGAAGGCAAGCATCTTAGGAATCATGAACAGGTTGAGATACTACCGCTAGAGTGTTATGGGGTCTTTTGACTGGCCAGACAGTACTACATTGGATCCTCCTCTCTGGTTACGGTTCACTTTCCCTTTGCCTACATACACACTGAATAGTCTGGCATATTCTTTACATATTCTCCTCTATCCTCATACACCTGACAACACAGATTACCAAACAATTCTTCATCACCCAAGGGGTTACTGCACTGTAATTGTTCAGTGCCACTTTCCTCTTGGTAAGGGTAGAAGAGACTCTTTAGCTATGGTAAGCAGCTCTTCTAGGAGAAGGACACTCCAAAATCAAACCACTGTTCTCTAGTCTTGGGTAGTGCCATAGCCTCTGTACCATGGCCTTTTACTGTCTTGGGTTAGAGTTCTCTTGCTTGAGGGTACACTCGAGCACACACTCCTATCTTATTTCTCTTCCTCTTGTTTTGTTAAAGTTTTTATAGTTTATATAGGAGATATTTATTGTTGTTACTCTTCTTAGAATATTTTATTTTCCTTTTTTCCTTTCCGCACTGAGCTATTTTCCCTGTTGGAGCCCCTGGGCTTATAGCATACTGCTTTTCCAACTAGGGTTGTAGCTTAGTAAGTAATAATAATAATAATAATATGCTCGAGGTGACAACTGCTCGGGAGCAAAAGCCTCTCGTTTCCTTTTGCCGTTCGACATTCCTTCTCCCCGGGGGTGGGGAGCTTGGAAGAGGTCTATGGTTGACATTCCTTCTCCCAGGGGTTGGGGAACTTGGAAGAGGTCTATGGTTAGAACATTCAACAATCCTTCTCCCAGGGATTGGGGAGCTTGGAAGAGGTCTATGGTTAGAAGAACGACAGGTCCTAGCAGACACACCATCTACTGAGGGTTGGTACTTAGGCCGAAACAAAGAGCCCAAAACTGGACAATTTCCTCCTAAACACGAACCTTCAGGTATTGCTTGAAGTTCGGATGGATGAGGATGTGGAAGAAAGCATCCTGGAGGTCTAAAGAGACCATCTAGTCGTCCTATCTTACTGCTGCTAGGACTGATTTCGATGTCTCCATGGAAAACTTTGTCTTCTGAACGAAGGCGTTGAGAGCACTTAAATCCAGGATCAGTCAATAGCCTCCTTCTCCAAGAAGAGAGACATTTGATGTTGCATAGCCTGTCTCTTTGGCTCCTCTCTGTATCTGGCAGAGAGGTCTATCGGAGTTACTATTAAAGGAGGTTTCACTAGCAAAAGGAATTCGCATCCCTCCTTAGAAATAGTACTGACCAAAGGTCCGCTCCTCTCCTCTCCCAGGCTCGCCAGAAGTTGTTTAGTCTGGCTCCTACTGTTGTATGTGCGGTTTAGAGAAAAAAGTATGCAGAACCTTTCTTGCTGATTTAGACAAAAAATCCTGTGTGACCTTTAGGGCTAAAGTTGAAGAGACCTCTTAGACCAACTCTTGAGGAAGAAGAGAGGAAGAAAAAAGGGGGGTGTACACCTCAATTCTGACTTCTGAATGGGTGTAACCCCAATGGACAGAAAAGAACACATTTGGGCTCTTTTCTTAAAGACCCCCGCTGAGAAAAGGGCTGCTAACTCATTGGAACCGTTCTTTAAGGCTTTATCCATGCTTGACATAATGAGGCTGAGACTATCAGTGTCCACATCCTTCAAGGCAGAAACCTTCTTGCCCAAGGCTCCCAGTCCAGGCAAGGAAAAAGAATACTTCGAAAGCTTTGAAGACACCTTTGAGAGGATGATCAAGCTCTGACGTTGACCAGAGTATTTGGTCCTTCTTAAGGCCATCCGACGCAGAGCGTCTACTAGACTCAAAAAATCTCTCTGGGCAGAGATCTCCTTGGGCAGAGATAGGAACTCCAAAGCTGAGAATTTCACCCGTCTCAAACCAAACACTAGATCTGGATGCCAATTTAGCCGAGGGAAAAGGGAAAAACAGTATTACCCTGGATATTCTAGGATTGTATCCAGTCTCCCATCATCCTCAAAGCTCTTTTAAGATGATCAGGACAGCACCATCTTGTAAACAGAGACTCCTTCGACGCCTTCCCTAGCATAAACTCTGAAGGCGAGGAACAAGGAGCAGTAGGCACAAAATAATTCGGAAACTCTTCAGAAAAAACTCTCATGAGTTTCTATAAGTCAACCGAAGGATGAAGGATAAATAGGGGAAAGGAGATCATCAATCCCTTCCTCCTACAAGTCTCTAACCGAGGTAGAGACCTGTAAGTTTACTTGTGAACGAAGGTTCTGGAGTGGGAGGTGAGACCTTCCGGACTCACCAGTGGTAGCTTATACACCCCCCCCTGGAACCCCCCCAAGCGGCGGCGCGAGCCCTAAACCACGCCCCCTTGGGCGGAGTTACCAGAGACGAGCGGGTTGACTCGGCAATGGAAGTCACATTTTTGAAGTTGTAATAGAACAAAAAATAACACAGAAGTGGTTGAGCTTACCTTGGTAGTGCAAGTTATGAAGGAATTACTGTGAAGGTGCAAATTGTTGGACATAAAGGTCTTTTTACTAGTAAATTCAATCTTCTTGTGCTCTCTTGGTTGATATGAATATTGAAAGATTCCAGTTAGTTTGTTTTCTGTGGAATAATAGTGATTGTATGTGTGTGTTCTTGTATATAGCCTACTCTGTTGAATTATGAAGTTGTTAGAATATTCCCTCCTAAGTACTGTACATGGTCTCCTCGGCTCACGGGGGAAGGGTTGGAGGGTGACCCAGACTTTGAGTCCGGAAGGTCTCACCTCCCACTCCAGAACCTTCGTTCACAAGTAAACTTACAGTTCTGGAGAGGGAGGTCTCAACCTTCCGGACTCACCAGTGGTAGCTAGGCAGATGCTTCAGGGGGCTTGAAGATGAAGTCCAGCGACCACAGCATCGAAAGCTCCCTGTAAGCCGAGGAGAGCATAGTAAGAGCTGAAGACAGAGTCGCTTCTCCAATTCATTCTGGACATGATTTCTTGTATCGATACTCCATTGTATAGCAGTCTTGATGAAGCTTGCCCCCTTATAGAGTGAAAATTCGTTGACTGTTTAGTTGCATTTGGGTCGGCTCTGAAAATGCACTCCCTAAAAAGTTGTCTCATTTTTTGTAGAGACATTATCTTGAAGTGTTCATCTAGCCATATGTGGTCTTTCCTGTCTATGTTTCTTTCCATACAGACTTTGTTGGTGTATTCCAAATAGAAGTTCAATTGTCTGACTGGACATATTTTTGGTCTGTTAGGAAGCTTCCTAAAGCTGATCTCTATTGGTGTGTAGTTGTTCTTTTGGTTTTTGGCCATGAAGGAAGGGTGGTTCCGTAAGATAATGTGTTCTGGGGTGAAGGTGCTCCTGGAAATGCTGAGATTGTTAAATTGATTAGCTCTTAAAGGGCAAGCTAAGGCTACTAGGAACAAGGTTTTCTGTGTCAGTAGTAAGGTAGAGTTATCTTTCGTGGTGTTGAGAAATGAAATTACTTTGTCTAGATCCCAGCCAGGGAACTGGTGAGAATTTCTAGGTTTCCTTCTATTAACTCCCGATATCATTGCTTTGACATATTTGTCCTCTGCAAGACAGTAACCTGGGAAATAGCCTGACAAGATAGGACCTAAAGCTGCTCTGTAGCTCTTCAGGGTGTTGTAAGACAGACCCTTGTCTATAAGGTGATTGAAAAATAAAATAATTGCTAACAGGGGAAATTTGTTGTCTCTTCCATACTCCTTGTGAATGAAACTTTTAAAAATGTTGTATAGGTTTTCATACTTGTGCAAGGAGCTGTCCCTCAAGCTGACAGCAATTTTGGAGCAAACCTCAGGAGGAAAGACGTTAGGGAGCTGATCCTTTAAATTTTGAAGGCGATCAAAGTTGATTGGAGCTTTGCTGAGGGTGAGATACAATCCTTGAGAACTATCTGGTAGTCTTCGATCTTCACAATGTATCGTTTGTGCTGCTTCGCGACTGACTTCACTAATGGAATCCATGGTTCCGTCCCCTGCGATATGGTGCAGAAAAGCATATTATTATTGCATTCTTTATTGATTTTAAAAGCTACTTTGTGTAGTAAGAATCCTGGTGGAAAGGCATAGAGGGGTGTTGATCCCTTCCAGCTAATCGTAAGTGCATTATTGCTGATGGCTTTTTGATTTGGAAGAGATGAACAGAACTTTTTGCACTTAGTATTGAAACCATTTGAGAACAGATCTATTTCTGGGGTGAAATTGAAGTCAGAGCAGATTAAGGAGAATAGACTGTCACTGAGGGAAGTTTCTGTGTGAATGGAACCCAGGTCCCTGGAAAGTGAGTCTGCGATGGTGTTACTTACTCCCCTGATCCATCTGGAATTTATCTGTATGTTGTGATCCTTCATGGTACTAAGTATTTTCCTGACTAGTTCATGGGCTAACTTGTTTCTGATACTACCCTGTTTCTTTATCCAACAATTAGTAACCTTTGAATCAACATGTATTAAGACTACCTTGTTGTATAACCTTGTGATGAAGTGTTCCAAAGAATAGAAGCAAGCTAATAACTCTCTTACATTGATGTGAAGGGAGGATTCTTCATTTGTCCAAGTTCCATTTATTGAGAGCATATTACCCGCTATTACTAATGCACCTCCCCAACCCTGGTTGGAAGCGTCAGTGAAAAGTTCTGCATCTATCTGTGGTTTTGGAATGTTAATCTCTCTGTACATTTGTCTCTGTTCCCATGGCTTTAGGTATTTTTTGAAGGTGTGGGGAATGATTTTGTACCCTGAATTAAAATAACTGTGGTACCTGTGGAGATATTTAAGATGGAATCTTCCCAAGCTTGTATAGGATGCACTAAAATTTAAAGCTCCGATTAACATTTGATAGGAATGCAGGTCGGATTTAACAGAGTTGGAGAAAGCTTTGGCCAATTCGACACACTTCTCTATGTTTTTCCCACTGGGATTCATAGTTTTCTTAATCATATTGTAATGCACTCCTAAAAATTCGATTCTTTGAGTCGGTTCAATTGTAGATTTTTTAAGCGAGATATTCCATCCTAAGTCTGACAAGATCTTAATGACTAGCTGAATGTGATTTTTACATTTTACATAATCTTTTGCTAATATGAGAATGTCATCAAGATAGTTGAATATTAAGATGTTATATGAGGTTCTAATATACTTGATCACTGTGTACATTATTTTTGAAAAAATATAAGGTGCTGTCTTTAGTCCAAAGGGTATCACAGTCCATTTGAACTTCCTTTTACCTAGTTTGAAGGTTAGAAATTTCTGGCTACTTGCATGTAATGGAATGTGCCAATAAGCATCTTTTAAATCTAGTTTGCAGGCCCAAGAGTTTAGATGTAGATAGGGAAATATAGTATTGGCCTTGAGCATGGTAAAAGAAGGTTTTTTAATCATGGTGTTGAGCACTTTCATGTCAAAGATTAGTCGTACTGTTCCATCTGGTTTGAATTTATAAAATATGTGGTTGGAGTAGTAAAAGGAAGTTCTGGGGATCTGCTCTATGACACCTAGTTTTAGCAGTCTGTCACATTCACTTTCCAATATTTTACGCTTGTTAATTGAATAAAATCTATCTTTACCTGTTCTTTTTAATGACCTCTGGGCTTTAAGTTTATTATTAAACGGAATTCTCACCCCTTCATTGATAATTTTACAAGCAAAAGAGGCATTAGGAAGCTTTCTCCAACTATCAATATTCATCAATAATGACTTACCTATCCTATTCTCTGGGGGGCTCTGGGAGGAGTTATTCATTGGTTTTGAGGCCAAAGGCGAGGTCTCTTTACTTCTATCTTGATTTATAGCATTTGGCCCAATGTCATGATGGTCTGGTGCGGAGCAAAGCTCGTTATTATCTGGTGCTGAGCAAAGCTCATTAACCACTGGTGCTGAGCAAAGCTCGTAATTAACTGGTGCTGAGCAAAGCTCGTAATTAACTGGTGCTGAGCAAAGCTCGTAATTAACTGGTGCTGAGCAAAGCTCATTATTAACTGGTGCAGTGTAAACATCATTATCAACTGGTGCATAGAATACTGGTGCTGAAAAAATTTTTCTTTGAACTGGTGCGGAGCATGGCTCAATTTCTAGGGTCTTTCTTTTCTCTGGCTCCTGAACTATTAGCTTGTCCATTTTGTGACCTCCCCCCCCTGTACCCACCTCGCCTATTACCTCTTCTAAGTGGCTGAGACTTGAATCTAAAGTTAGGGTTACCTTTGAGGAAACTGAACCTTCTTCCCTGAAATCTGCCCCCGAAGTTGAATTTCCTACCCCTGAAGTTTGCTGCCCCTCCTCTGAGGAGGGGACCTTTGTGAAAGCAGGCAGCAATGGCTGATTTTTGGTCTTCAGTTAAATTCCAAACTTCTTTAATGTCTGCTTTGATTATAAGATCTCTTACTTCTTCCTTGAGGTATCTAGGAAGTGCTCTGCTTCTGAAATTTCTTATCAAATTTTGTATGAGGTCTATGCTCCTCCTTAGGGGACCAATAATAATTTTGGACAAAAAATCAATGTCATTTACTTTGGAGGGGTATACAATGTGTGCCAGTGCTGCATGCCCTTGAAAGGCAGAAATACTCATTTTAATATTTTCAATGTCATAGAAAAATTTCCTCTTATAACTGTCATCAAATACCTTACCTTCAGGCCAGAAATTCAACTTTGGAGTATTAATTAATTTAAAAAAGTCTGAGAACTCCTTATTTTGACTACTAACAAAGAATTTATCCCGGTTATCACTATGGCCTTCACTGAAAGTTAATGCTACTAGTGAATTATTCAATTGAATTTTCCCTTCTCTATGAAAAGATGGTTCAGCTTTGAAATTGGTGGAAATATATGAAGGAATGGGTTTATTGAATGTAAGAAGGTTGAAATCTTCGTAATCACTTTCGTCTCCATTATTATAAAAGGAAAAGAGGTCTAAATTTGCACTTTCAGGTAATTCAGGTGATCGTCTTGAGCGCTTAGTAGGAGGGGGAGCCTCATTCTTCTTAGCAGGTGAACCACTTCTGCCGAGATGAATGTTTAATATCAGTGATTTATTTACCATAGAATAATTGAAATTTTGTTCAACGGGTATAGTAAATATGGACAGCAGCGGACCTAGAAGGCTGAAGTCAGGCAATGGGGTTCACGACTCAAATAGCCCTCTTAGGTTAATTCAGTGCCATATTTAAGTGAATGATAAGTTTAAATCTGTTATTATTAATAAACTAGACCTGCCTCATATGTAACCCTTATCAGATAGCCCCCCAGGGCCTAGGCTAGTGTCGATAGGTTTAAAGCGAGAAATGTAAGCTCGAACTTACCTGTGGTCTAGCCTACTGCCTATTAAGCGCGTGCTTTTAATGTGTCAGGCAAGCAATTTGTTTTGTGTGCTTAATTATAATTTTGTAATATATAAAAATTGGAGTATTTAGTTTGTTTATACCGATTAATCGTGTAGTAATCATGCACATGCTTTGCTTAAGCTACTTACGCTATGTTCGGAAGTGCCTGCTCTAAGCTTTCAAATCATAACAAGCTTACGTATGGGGGCCGCCATTTGCATTTGTGACGTCATTAGTCTAAATCAGCTGCTTTCCATATGACGTTTTCGTTGTAAACAGAATTTAAAACCTTACCTTTTCTGGATGATTTGCATAAGAGTTTGATTCTGTTGTAGTAACATATTTACGATATCAGAATTAGAAGGCATATCACTATCTGCAGTCGATTGTGTGCGTTTTTCGTTACTGATTACGTTCTCCTCTCCGCTGGAGTCTTCGCTAAGCCGATGCACCTCCGCGGAGGTAAGAATTTGCCTAGACATAATTAAGCCGTGGGCTGAGATATTACTCTGGTTGCTGAGTGCAGGATAATGAAAATCAGCAAATGTTGGGAGCAGCGGGAGGGAAAAAGAGGAGAACGTTCTGTGCCGAAGTCAACTTCAGAAAATGTGGCTTCCATTGCCGAGTCAACCCGCTCGTCTCTGGTAACTCCGCCCAAGGGGGCGTGGTTTAGGGCTCGCGCCGCCGCTTGGGGGGGTTCCAGGGGGGGGTGTATAAGCTACCACTGGTGAGTCCGGAAGGTTGAGACCTCCCTCTCCAGAAGTCTTGTTTCCTAGGAGATAACTCCTTAAGGTCCTGTAATTCTGGCCTCAATAGGTCCAAGATTATTACTTACTTTTAGGGGTTTATTTCTCGCCCTCCATCAGAAATCAAGAGTATGTACAGGCGGGCCTTGGTGTGTGAAAATAATCTCTTTCCAGTTAATATTTTTCTCTGTATCTTTTCAGTAATAGCGCCTGGCGTAACTATGTTCCAACGCTAGACGCTCGCGGGCATTATGATTGGAACTAAGACGCTCACGGGCATTATGATTGGAACTAAGACGCTCGCAATCTCGACGTTCGGCTCGACTGGGGAAATCGCGACATGCAAGTCCTGATGCTTGACGTCACGTCTAACTGCTTGACGTTCGGCGTCACGTCTAACTGCTTGACGTTCGGCGTCACGTCTAACTGCTTGACGTTCGGCGTCACGTCTAACTGCTCGACGTCTAGCGTCCTGTCTAACTGCTTGACGTTCGGCGTCAAGTCCAACTACTGGACGCTTGACGCCATGCAACTGCTTGACGCTCGGCGTCACGTCTAACTGCTTGCCACTCGACGCCAAGTCCAACTGCTGAACGCTAGACGCCATGCAACTGCTTGACGCTCGGCGATTTAGACGCTCGGAACTATGCTTGACACTCGACGTCACGTCCAACTGCTTGACACTCGACGTCACGTCCAACTGCTTGACGCTCGACGTCATGTCTAACTGCTTGACACTCGACGTCAAGTCCAACTGCAGGACACTTGACGCCATGCAACTGCTTGACGCTTGGCGCCACGTGACTCTCAGAACAATGACACTGGCGATTCAGACGCTCGGAACTATGACGTTCGCGTCTAGAATATTCGCTCATCCAACAAGAGAGACAAAGAAGTTGCACTCGGTTCCAAACATCGTGTCAAACTCTTACAGCATCGTTAGTAGTGCTGGACGCTCTGCTGGAGGCTCAATGACATCACGCTTGCCGTCCAATGCTCTGACGCTCGGTGTTACGTGTCATGACTTCCAGCTACTCGACGCTTGGCGTGATGTAGTCCATTCCTTAACGCTCGGCGTCCTTCTGGACGATAGCTTATGGTGTTAAGCATCTAAACGCTCGGCGACATGACGAGCAACTCTCTTCTTGTCTAGAAGGAAGTGAAATACGTAAGACACCAGTCCTGTCTGTGAGCTGAGTCAATCGACGGCGAAGATAACACTTTTACCTCGCCTTTCCTATGGTGAGGGTGAGCGTCCTGGGAAGCGACAACAGGAACGATCGAGGGGACGTTTCTTTTCGCCAATCAACATTCCTTCTCCCAGGGGTTGGGGAGCTTGGAAGAGGTCTAAGGCTAGGATAACAACAGGGTCGAGAAGAAGCACCCTCCACTGACTGATTAAATTCACTGCACTAATTTAGCACTGAAAATTGCACTTTTTATACTCTTTCACATAAGACCATAAATAGACCTGCCCACTGCGAGAAATATTACTCTTCCACCAAGGGCTTGAATGAGAATGCAATAGGTTATTTGATTAATATTAGAAATCCCAATATCGAAAACAAAACAAAAATAACGATACAAAGTAATTTGTGAGACTGTATCGATTTTACCTTGTGATAAGGAAGCCGCCTTCAATGAATTCTTTCATTATGTCCGCTTTCCTTATGCCAGAACTACGTAGCGAACTTAAACTGTACGCTAGTATTATTTAAAAAACCCTGAAAATAGATCGATGATTACTGTATCTAAATAAAGTACACGTATACTAATAGGACAAATATACTCTTAAAAATAATATACTCCTTTTATATTATAAAAACTTAAATACTTTTGGTCTGTAAGTAGAATTTTACATTTCATTCTCTGCATAGAAAAAGAAATGAATATGCAAGTCATACTACGTAGTAACTACGTAGTTTACGTCATATGATTGGCAGTGTTTACCTACCGCCATCATCTTTTTAAAGTAGGTTCGTTATTTTTACAGTAGGTGGAAAAAACTCCTAATCCTACCCCTTTCAAGTTATGCATATATCGATCATAACCCAATCACTACTCTCAGTCAAAATAAAACCAAACTAGCGAAAGCCCACAGTAAATTGTACATCACCAAGATGACTGCAATTATACAGGTTACAGCGAGTGAAAAATCCAATAATGTTGCCGGCGTGAGCGGCAGGGAAGATCTAAAGAATCATGGAATGGTTCCAGGAGAGTGCGCAGGTGGTACACCTGGCTACTCAATCTGCGATTGCCGCGAGTTTTGAAATTTCTGTCGGACGTCAGGGACGTACTGTATAGCTATATATATAACTACCGGCTAAGTCAGATGTTTAAAAGTAGAGGATTAAGACCGGCGACAACCGTTCACAATCCAAGCCAAAAGCGAAGTGAAGCACAGTCACAGGTGTGCGAATGAGAGGGGTAGCTAGCTAGCCCCCTACCACCCGTTAACTAGCAGAATGGGTAGTTAACCCTAGCTAAATTGTAATGGCTCAACCTTTCAGCTTTGTCGAAAGAAATACCCCTATAAATAGCGTTGGTTTGTATTCCAGTTATGGAACAAAGTGCCATTAATTACAAGAAAAATCCCCAACACCCACTATAAAAATATTTGAACTGAAGAGAGGACAAATGTAAAGTAAACTAACTTACATGATTACTTGTGTATATTTACCTTCCTTGTTCAAGCATAACTGCATCCTTGCCCCATCCCAACTCTGCCAGGTGATATAGTAGTGATGTTCCAACCATTCCTCCACCACATATTACAACTTTAGCTTTCTTGGGAGGAGTTTCATTCATGGGTATCGTTGATGATAAAAAAGGGCCTGGAGAAGAAAGGATTACATTGTAACATGAATACAAAAAACGAAATGATGATTAACCGTGAACAATAGGTGAGCCACTGCTGGTACTAATTTTGACCTTGGATGTACAGTACAGTACAGTATAGGCTACATTAGCCTATGGGCAGACCACCGTTTTTGTTTGTACATTATCAAAAACTTTTACATACATACATACATACATATATATACCAAAGGCACTTCCCCCAATTTTGGGGGGTAGCCGACAACAACAAGAAACAAAACAAAAAAGGGGACCTCTACTCTCTACGTTCCTCCAGCCTAACCAGGGACTCAGCCGAGTTCAGCTGGTACTGCTAGGGTGCCACAGCCCAACCTCCCACATTTCCACCACAGATGAAGCTTCATACTGCTGAGTCCCCTACTGCTGCTACCTCCGCGGTCATCTAAGGCACTGGAGGAAGCAGCAGGGCCTACCGGAACTGCGTCACAATCGCTCGCCATTCATTCCTATTTCTAGCACGCTCTCTTGCCTCTCTCACATCTATCCTCCTATCACCCAGAGCTTTCTTCACACCATCCATCCACCCAAACCTTGGCCTTCCTCTTGTACTTCTCCCATCAACTCTTGCATTCATCACCTTCTTTAGCAGACAGCCATTTTCCATTCTCTCAACATGGCCAAACCACCTCAACACATTCATATCCACTCTAGCCGCTAACTCATTTCTTACACCCGTTCTCACCCTCACCACTTCGTTCCTAACCCTATCTACTCGAGATACACCAGCCATACTCCTCAGACACCATCTCAAACACATTCAATTTCTGTCTCTCCATCACTTTCATTCCCCACAACTCCGATCCATACATCACAGTTGGTACAATCACTTTCTCATATAGAATCATTCTTGCCCAACCCTCTATTTTTTACTACTCCCTTAACTGCCCCCAACACTTTGCAACCTTCATTCACTCTCTGACGTACATCTGCTTCCACTCCACCATTTGCTGCAACAACAGACCCCAAGTACTTAAACTGATCCACCTCCTCAAGTAACTCTCCATTCAACATGACATTCAACCTTGCACCACCTTCCCTTCTCGTACATCTCATAACCTTACTCTTACCCACATTAACTCTCAACTTCCTTCTCTCACAAACCCTTCCAAATTCTGTCACTAGTCGGTCAAGCTTCTCTTCATGTGTCTGCTACCAGTACAGTATCATCCGCAAACAACAACTTGTATTTACCTCCCATTCATGATCATTCTCGCCTACCAGTTTTAATCCTCGTCCAAGCACTCGAGCATTCACCTCTCTCACCACTCCATCAACATACAAGTTAAACAACCACGGCGACATCACACATCCCTGTCTCAGCCCCACTCTCACCGGAAACCAATCGCTCACTTCCTTTCCTATTCTAACACATGCTTTACTACCTTTGTAGAAACTTTTCACTGCTTGCAACAACCTTCCACCAACTCCATATAACCTCATCACATTCCACATTGCTTCCCTATCAACTCTATCATATGCTTTCTCCAGATCCATAAACGCAACATACACCTCCTTACCTTTTGCTAAATATTTCTCGCATATCTGCCTAACTGTAAAAATCTGATTCATACAACCCCTACCTCTTCTAAAACCACCCTGTACTTCCAAGATTGCATTCTCTGTTTTATCCTTAATCCTATTAATCAGTACTCTACCATACACTTTTCCAACTACACTCAACAAACTAATACCTCTTGAATTACAACACTCAAGCACATCTCCCTTACCCTTATATAGTAGTACAATACATGCACAGACCCAATCTACTGGTACCATTGACAACACAAAACACACATTAAACAATCTCACCAACCATACAAGTACAGTCACACCCCCTTCCTTCAACATCTCAGCTTTCACACCATCCATACCAGATGCTTTTCCTACTCTCGTTTCATCTAGTGCTCTCCTCACTTCCTCTATTGTAATCTCTCTCTCATTCTCATCTCCCATCACTGGCACCTCAACACCTGGAACAGCAATTATATCTGCCTCCCTATCATCCTCAACATTCAGCAAACTTTCAAAATATTCCGCCCACCTTTTCCTTGCCTCCTCTCCTTTTAACAACCTTCCATTTCCATCTTTCACTGTCTCTTCAATTCTTGCGCCGGCCTTCCTTACTCTCTTCACTTCTTTCCAAAACTTCTTATTCTCTCCATATGACTGACCCAGTCCCTGACCCCACCTCAGGTCAGCTGCTCTCTTTGCCTCACGTACCTTGCGCTTTACTTCCACCTTTTGCTCTCTATATTTTTCATACTTCTCTATACTATTACTCTGCAGCCATTCTTCAAAAGCCCTCTTTTTCTCTTCCACTTTTACCTTCACTCCTTCATTCCACCATTCACTGCCCTTCCTCATGCTGCCTCCAACAACCTTCTTTCCACATACATCACTTGCAATCCCAACAAAATTTTCTTTTGCTAACTTCCACTCCTCCTCTAAATTACCAGTTTCTCTTACTCTCACCTCGTCATATGCCATTTTCAACCTTTCCTGATATTTACTTTTTACCCCCGGTTTTATTAGCTCTTCAACCCTCACTAGCTCCCTTTTACATCCACCTACTCTATTCCCCCACTCTTTTGCTACAACTAATTTTCCTTCCACCAAAAAATGATCAGACATACCGTTAGCCATACCCCTAAACACGTGCACGTCTTTCAATCTTCCAAACATTCTTTTATTCTTTTATATTTTCATAAAATATAAAATTACTATCTTATATCAACAAAATGTTATTTTCATTAGTAAAATAAATTTTTGAATATACTTACCCGATGATCATGTAGCTGTCAACTCTGTTGCCCGACAGAAATCTACGGTCGGGATACGCCAGCGATCGCTATACAGGTGGGGGTGTACACAACAGCGCCATCTGTGAGCAGGTACTCAAGTACTTCTTGTCAACAAGAACTCAATTTTCTCCTCGGTCCACTGGTTCTCTATGGGGAGGAAGGGCGGGTCCTTAAATTCATGATCATCGGGTAAGTATATTCAAAAATTTATTTTACTAATGAAAATAACATTTTTCAATATTAATCTTACCCGATGATCATGTAGCTGATTCACACCCAGGGTGGTGGGTGGAGACCAGCATACATGTTAACAAAGAAGCTAAGTATCCCGTATTTCATTTTATTAGTTATTCAAAAATAACATAAAATAAATAAGTACCTGGTAAGGAAGACGACTTGAACCATTACTCTGCCTTTATTAAGTACGTCTTCCTTACTGAGCGTAGCGGTCCTCTTAGGATGCTGAACGACTCTTAGGTGCTGAAGTATCAAGGGCTGCAACCCATACTAAAGGACCTCATCACAACCTCTAACCTCGGCGCTTCTCAAGAAAGAATTGACCACCCGCCAAATCAACAAGGATGCGGAAGGCTTCTTAGCCGACCGTACAACCCATAAAAAGTATTCAAGAGAAAGGTTAAAAAGGTTATGGGATTATGGGAATGTAGTGGCTGAGCCCTCACCTACTACTGCACTCGCTGCTACGAATGGTCCCAGGGTGTAGCAGTTCTCGTAAAGAGACTGGACATCTTTGAGATAGAATGATGCGAACACTGACTTGCTTCTCCAATAGGTTGCATCCATAACACTCTGCAGAGAACGGTTCTGTTTGAAGGCCACTGAAGTAGCCACAGCTCTCACTTCATGTGTCCTTACCTTCAGCAAAGCAAGGTCTTCTTCCTTCAGATGAGAATGTGCTTCCCTAATCAGAAGCCTGATGTACAGTAGGGTCCCGAATTATGCGAGAATTTGGTCGATTAATGACCTCGTGTAAATGGAAAATCGCGAATTTCGAAACACAACTAACAGAAATAATTCCATTGTGGCCATGGCAACCAGCAATTTGCCTATTCAAATGTGTTTACTACCCATTTCCAATACTTTCTTTGTACTATACTGTATTTCTTTATAATATCAAATTGTTTTTGTAAATAAATAAAACATTTAATATACTTTAAAGTTCTAATAACTTGAAAAATGGTTAAAATTACAACCAGGATAGGTGTAAACACCATATATTTCCCGTTATAACACAACCCAAAATACAGACAAATTTTAATGTTTGTCATATCTATTGTATAATACAACTGGTGAATAGCAAAACCATCACTCTATAGACTAGCTTGTTGTATGATTGAAAATCCAGAATTATCAAAATAAAGGCGATTTTATATCATGCGTTTCCTAAACACGCTAAAAAGCACAATAGAAAACGACAACCAATGTTTTGTTTACGTTTATCTCTGATCACAACGAAGAAACAGACGCATTTATACATCTGTGTTTTTGAATTGACAGCAATTTTACCAAGTATAGATTAAATGTTGAATTTGTTATTACCAATGTTCTAATTATTTTTTATTAGAACTTTCAAATAAATGAAATGAATGCCATTTATGAAACGTTTTTCTTTATGATGCCGCCTGAAACGGAAACCTTCCATTTGTTTACGCTCCATCTTCGATCATAATAAACAAACGAATGTATTAAACACACATGATCTAAGTCATAACTAATGATATTACAAACAATTTAGTAAACATTATGTTATTACAAATATTTTACTTACCGTATCCATATAAATTCCTAAATTCGTAGCAAAGCTGGAAATTTTTTTTCCTTATGCGTTTAATCCACAATAGCAAACAGCCGCTAATGACAGAGTGATAACTTACGATAATTCTAAACTGTTACGAAAGATAATTGTCCTTTCCATATCCAAAATACTTTTCCTAACTTCAGTTATAAGTCAACTTGTACCCACCTCAATTATGGATCCATATGCAAAAAATAGGTAAAAGAAGAAAGTACTAGGCCTATTTCTAAAGTCACCGAACAATTAGGTTACCGCTATAACGTTCGATGAGAGAGAGAGAGAGAGGAGAGAGAGAGAGGAGAGAGAGAGAGAGGAGAGAGAGAGAGAGAGAGAGAGAGAGAGAGAGAGAGAGAGAGAGAGAGAGGGATGATTTTAAAGTACTAAACAATAAATATGATAGGTTATAACACATTGGTGTTTATGTAATATTAACTGTATAGATGGTTTGAATAAGTTAAGAAATGGTGTAAACAATTCTTTGTTATTGTATTCGCGCGGAAGCTAGACATCAGCTGATGTGATCACAGCCAAAAGTAAAATAAAAATAAGTTAGCAATACTCGATTTTTAAAACACACCCGAAATTTAACAACATAAGTACAATGTTTATTATAGCGCAATTGACATTTAAAGAGTAAAAATTTTCTGGAATAGAATGGTGTTTCCTAAAAAATAGTGGTTTGCGGACGAAATCGGTTACCGTATTTTAAGCTATGATTGAAATGGATGTATACACGGTATAATTTTTTCGTTTTGTATTTAATTGACACTTCAAGAAAACCGATTTTGGTTTCTTCATCTATTTGTAAGTATTGTATAACGAGAGAGAGAGAGAGAGAGAGAGAGAGAGGAGAGAGAGAGAGAGAGAGAGAGAGAGAGAGAGAGAGAGATTATGACGCAGAAGGTTACAGACCTAGAACAGGGGAGGATGAAGGTGGGGGAAGTGATGAGATAGGCTGGGTGGACTCGCAGGGGAGACGGTAGGAGACGGGGGAAGGGGGGATTTGGTTGCCAGTGGCTAAAAATAGATTCTGAAAGACGGTAAAGGGAAAAACGAATCCCATCGAATAAACAGAATAAGGAAAGGGAATAAGATCCAGAGGAATAATAGATATAATGGAATGAAAATGACTAGATGGTGTTAGTTGTGATAAGAATAATTTAGATATTTGAAATAAGAGTGTCTGAGGAGGTATAGAAGGAATTCGTGATAAATATAGAGGAATATCAAAGGATACAGTTAGTTTGCATTAAAGGGTTTGTTATCGTTTATCGGCAGTGAATAGCCTAAACTTCGGTAACGAGTCGTCAATATTTTGTCATATTTTAAACAGTATACATTTGATTTGCAAACATTGGTTTTGTAGAGTAGACGGTAAAATAAAATCTAGAGAGAGAGAGAGAGAGAGAGAGAGAGAGAGAGAGAGAGAGAATTTCTGCCATCAAATCTCTCTCTCTCTCTCTCTCTCTCTCTCTCTCTCTCTCTCTCTCTCTCTCTCTCTGTCTCCCTAGATTTTATTTTACCGTCTACTCTACAAAACCAATGTTTGCAAATCAAATGTATAGCCTACTGTTTAAAATATGACAAAATATTGACGACTCGTTACCGAAGTTTAGGCTATTCACTGCCGATAAACGAACCCAGTCTACTCGTGAAAACCTTGAACGCCCAGAGGGAAAAATAAGGCTTTTAAATATACTGTACTAAACAAAAATAATGCTTTAATATACCATCATTAACACTACCATTACAATTATCGTAAGGTTGGAGAAAGATAAAGATTGCCGAGAACGTAACCACATTTCTGTTTACATTTTGTCAGCTGGACTCGCACAGTTAACAGTTGATTTCATTGTTGATGTGGAATGTTATCCTTAAATAGGCTATTCATTATGAAATTATGTTAATGAAATGTAATGTTAATATTGTTTTGTAACATTTATTATAAATCACCGTATTTAGGGCTACCAATATACTTAAAAAGACTATAGATTTGATACATTTTGTAGTGCTTGACTCGCGAACTTTGAACAGCCTCGTGGATACAGAAAATTTATTTTTGAAAAATAGCGATCGTGGAAAAGGGGAATCGTGTAATTCGAACACGCTTAATTCGGGACCCTACTGTAGTAAGAAACTGAGTTCTTAGACATTGGAAGAGAAGGCTTCTTGATAGCACACCATAAGGCTTCTGATTGTCCTCGTAAAGGTTTTGACCTTTTTAGATAGTACCTAAGAGCTCTAACTGGGCAAAGTACTCTCTCCAGTTCGTTCCCCACCAAGTTGGACAGGCTTGGGATCTCGAACGACTTAGGCCAAGGACGTGAAGGAAGCTCGTTTTTAGCAAAAAACCGAGCTGCAAGGAACATGTAGCCGTTTCAGATGTGAAAACTATGTTCCTGCTGAAGGCGTGGATCTCACTTACTCTTTTAGCTGTTGCCAAGCACACGAGGAAAAGAGTTTTTAATGTGAGGTCCTTAAAAGAGGCTGATTGGAGAGGTTCAAATCTTGATGACATAAGGAACCTTAGGACCACGTCTAGATTCCAGCCTGGAGTGGACAACCGACGTTCCTTTGAGGTCTCAAAAGACCTAAGGAGGTCCTGTAGATCTTTGTTGGTGGAAAGATCCAAGCCTCTGTGGCGGAAAACCGCTGCCAACATACTTCTGTAGCCCTTGATCGTAGGAGCTGAAAGGGATCTTACGTTCCTTAGATGTAACAGGAAGTCAGCAATCTGGGTTACAGTGGTACTGGTTGAGGAAACTGCATTGGCCTTGCACCAGCTTCGGAAGACTTCCCATTTAGACTGATAGACTCTGAGAGTGGATGTCCTCCTTGCTCTGGCAATCGCTCTGGCTGCCTCCTTCGAAAAGCCTCTAGCTCTTGAGAGTCTTTCGATAGTCTGAAGGCAGTCAGACGAAGAGCGTGGAGGTTTGGGTGTACCTTCTTTACGTGAGGTTGACGTAGAAGGTCCACTCTTAGAGGAAGAGTCCTGGGAATGTCGACCAGCCATTGCAGTACCTCTGTGAACCATTCTCTCGCGGGCCAGAGGGGAGCAACCAACGTCAGCCGTGTCCCTTTGTGAGAGGCGAACTTCTGAAGTACCCTGTTGACAATCTTGAACGGCGGGAATGCATACAGGTCGAGATGGGACCAATCCAGCAGAAAAGCATCCACGTGAACTGCTGCTGGGTCTGGAATCGGAGAACAATACAACGGGAGCCTCTAGGTCATCGAGGTAGCGAACAGATCTATGGTTGGCTGACCCCACAGGGCCCAAAGTCTGCTGCAAACATTCTTGTGAAGGGTCCACTCTGTGGGGATGACCTGACCCTTCCGGCTGAGGCGATCTGCCATGACATTCATATCGCCCTGAATGAACCTCGTTACCAGCGTGAGCTTTCGATCTTTTGACCAGATGAGGAGGTCCCTTGCGATCTAGAACAACTTCCTCGAATGAGTCCCTCCCTGCTTGGAGATGTAAGCCAAGGCTGTGGTGTTGTCGGAGTCCACCTCCACCACCTTGTTTAGCTGGAGGGACATGAAGTTTATCAAGGCCAGATGAACCGCCAACAACTCCTTGCAATTGATGTGAAGTGTCCTTTGCTCCTGATTCCATGTTCCCGAGCATTCCTGTCCGTCCAATGTCGCACCCCAGCCCGTGTCTGATGCGTCCGAGAAGAGACGGCGGTCGGGGTTCTGAACAGCCAAAGGTAGACCTTCCTTGAGAAGAAAGCTGTTCTTCCACCACGTTAGAGTAGACCTCATCTCTTCGGAAACAGGAACTGAGACCGTCTCTAGCGTCATGTCCTTTATCCAGTGAGCAGCTAGATGATACTGAAGGGGGCGGAGGTGGAGTCTCCCTAACTCGATGAACAGGGCCAGCGATGAAAGTGTCCCTGTTAGACTCATCCACTGCCTGACTGAGCATCGGTTCCTTCTCAGCATGCTCTGGATGCATTCTAGGGCTTGGTTGATCCCTGGGGCCGACGGAAAATCCCGAAAAACTCGACTCTGAATCTCCATACCCAGGTAGACAATGGTCTGGGATGGGACGAGCTGGGACTTCTCTAAATTGACCAGGAGGCCCAGTTCCTTGGTCAGATCCATAGTCCATCTGAGATTCTCCAGACAGCGACGACTTGTGGGAGCTCTTAAAAGCCAGTCGTCTGACGGAGCCGGACACAGGATCATGGTACTGCTGCACAGTCTGTGAACTGTCAACCATGGGGAAGCGAGGAAGTACAGCGACAACCCGAAACTGTCTAGACTGTCTGGGTAGTACAGACAACTCCTTATCGGGTTGCTGAGGTTGCCGCACTGCGTCACAACAAGTCACCTCTGCTGATTGTTGAACGTCTTCCCAGTGACACACTGACTCCGTAAAAAAAAAAATTTTCTATCAAGGACTAAGCTTGGACTGCATGTCTTGCAACAAAGCTCAAGGTCTATGGGAGCAGGTGTGGCAACAGACGGGGTTAGCGACTGAAGCGGAACCATTTACCCTCCCTGGAAGCATGTTATGCTTAAATAAAAGTCCATAGGAGGCTAAGCAGCTTAAGGCTCCTCTCCAAATGACAGAGTCCTCAAGGGAATATCAGAAGGAGGGAGAACAGCACTTTCTCATCTACAGGAACCATATCCGAGAAAAGCTAAGTTCTCTCAGTGAGGGTTTCACTGGTGCAAAAGCAGCAGACCAGAAGGCAACGTTATGAAACTTGCTTGACAGTCTGTGAACTGTCAAAAACTGAACTGTCAACCACAACAGGAGCGTGAGGACATACAGCACTGGTGTATAAGTAGCAGACCAGAAGGCAACGTCATGTAACTGCATGACAGTTTGTGAGTTGGCAACAACCAAAGATGTGTGGGGAAGCCTCAACTCCTGCCTGACTAGTTTGCTGCTGGCGAGTGGCGGTAACCACAGTGTGTTGCGGAGGCTGACACACCGTGTCAAAACACGGCAGCTTGTGGTAGCTCCCGCACGGCAACGGAGTGCTCTGTGTGTGGGAGTCATCATACATCTGGCAGGGTTGACTGTGCATGGGTGGAGGAGCTCTCACAACAAGAGTGTGAGAGCATGAAGCCATGCCGGGCGCACAACCGTGGGAGGTGTAGGCCCACGGGTGCATTGTCAACCTTCTCCGCAGTCGGAGTGTGGGAGCTGGCAACAACAAAAGCAGAGTGCTGGTGCGTGGGAGGGGCTGCGGTGGGTTGAGGAGCATGCGGTATGGTATGCAGAGCATGCTGTAAGGTATGCAGAGCATGCTGTAAGGTATGCAGAGCATGCTGTAAGGTATGCAGAGCATGCTGTAAGGTATGCAGAGCATGCGGTATGGTATGCAGAGCATGAGGTAAGGCATGCGGCTCATGCTGCATGGTATGCGGCTCATGCTGCATGGTATGCGGCTCATGCTGCATGGTATGCGGAGCATGCTGTAAGGTCTGCAGAGCATGCTGCATGGTATGCGGCTCATGCTGCATGGTATGCGGCTCATGCTGCATGGTATGCGGAGCATGCTGTAAGGTCTGCAGAGCATGCTGCATGGGCTGAGGAGAATGCCGCATAGTGCTGGAACCCGGCAACTCCTGATGCGGCAGCTCACGCATGTTAGCAGATGGTGCAGCAAGAACATGCGTCTGGCAGTGAGGACTGCGCATCTGTGGAGGAGCTCTCACAGGTGTGGTGTGGGAGCAGGCAGCCGCAGTATCTGCTGAGTGCACAACCTCGGCGGGTTGTAGGTAAACAGGCTGCATTGTCAACCTTCCAGCATGATACTCCTGCATGAAGGAGCAAGCTGAGACTGTATAGTCTGCAGCATGGACCACTAGGGTCTATGAAAGACAACAACAAACGGAGCTACTGTCCGTTGTGACTGAGGGTCTAAAACAGCTGGTGCGGCAACAGACGGAGTTACTGCCTGTTGCGATACCACCTAGCCTCTCTTAGGAGGTGTGCAGTTGTCGTACTGCAGCGAGTCCGAACTGACCCAGTGGCTACACCTAGGCCGTTGGACTTGCGCGGAAGGGACCGACTTGTACTTAAAAGCTGCAAGATTTGGTCCATGGTTTCTGCGAGAAACCTCTTCCGCAGACGAGGAATAAATGGGCTCTCTCGTCTTTGTGTGGGTGGGGTGATCACGTCGGCAACGTGTGTAGATACACCCGAAACCACAGAGGGAAACGTCTGTTCGTCGATCAAGGCCTGAGGAACCCATAAGTCCTTCGACATTACTTCTCCCCTGGGCTTGGGAGCTTGTAAGAGGTATCGGACTAGGTGAACAACTGGCACGAACAGACGAACCCTCGAACGCAACACTGTAACACTTTGCGCATATCACTTTATCACTTTTGATTTTCTGTTTGCACTAATTTCACTGAACTCGAAACTTTAAGTGGTTTGTACCTGAAACACGCAATCCTATCCTTCATTAAAAGGTAGTAATTGCGAAAACAGTATTACAATGTAACAGAAAAACATAATGAAAGATAAAGAATTCAGTGGCTGGAAAAGAGACTAAACACTAGATCAAATAAACTACGTTTAAAATCTCTCACCGCATAAAGCCTGGGAACAAGAATAAAACTCTAGAAACGTTTTAACTTCTTCCCCTCTATCGACTAGGGAGAAGAGCAAAAAAAAAAAAACGAGAACAACGTTACCCGCTTGAACGAAACGTTTATCCTCCTCTCTCTCCCTCCGTCTCTATCTCTCTCTCTCTCTCTCTCTCTCTCTTGACTTAGAACCTGAGAGATGAGCCCAATTATATATATCGTTAAAACATATTATTTGTTAAAGGAAAAAAAAAAAACTGAAAGGTTTCCCAAATAAAAAGTTCCTTTATTAGAATTAAAACCATTTAAGCTAAGAAAGAATGAACGAAACGCTAGAATCGGTTTACTCTTACTGCAACGTGAAACCGTGAATACTCTCTCTCTATCGTAACGATAGAGCGCAAGTTGAACGTTCTGAACGTCAACAACTGCGGAGACCAAACAAAACGTTAGTTCAACTTTGAAAACAGTACGAGACTTATCAAAGAAATTCTTTCAAAAACATAAAATTAAAATAGCATAAATTCTTAACAGGAAAAACAATATGACGAGCTCAATGTTAATTAACTTCGGTTCCAAGTAAGGACCGCCTACTATTAGGAAAGGTCGCATATATTTTTTTTTTTTTTTTTTTTTTTAAGGAAAGTTAATCGAAGAGGCCTATAAATGGCGGAGAGATATAAAATAAAAAGTGAAAAAGAGTCTATACTCTCTTCGACACCAACACTTCCGTCTAAGGGAAGGGTCGGCCATTTAAAAGTGAAAGAGAGTCCATACTCTCTTCGTCACCATAATTAATTCAAATTAATTCCAAAAGCTTGCTAAGCTAAAGATAAAGCTTCCCGAATAGCGAAGGCTAAACTCTAGAGCAAATACATCACCAAATCGTGAACAATAACTCCAGAATCAACAGCGTATCCAAGTAGGTCTAGCCGGAGGCACGACAGAGGAAAAATTGAGTTCTTGTTGACAAGAAATACTTGAGTACCTGCTCACAGATGGCGCTGTTGTGTACACCCCCACCTGTATAGCGATCGCTGGCGTATCCCGACCGTAGATTTCTGTCGGGCAACAGAGTTGACAGCTACATGATCATCGGGTAAGATTAATATTGAAAAATTTATCAATAACATTAGAGAATGTAATTGGGTTAATCTATTATATTTTCAACATTATAAAAAATACACAAAAGTTTAAATTTACCTGAAAAATTCATGTTTTTGACAAAATCCAAGATGTAAACAAACACAGTACTGTACTGTACTCAAACTCTCCATAATTTCTCAAACCATAAAATGTTTTTGAAATGTATAAGTTTTGGTACTACAATGCCTTCCCTAACTTTCACACTCACTTCCTAACCAATTTGCAAAATGATTAACTTACCAGTACTCAAGACTGTAATGGTAGACTAGCATGTATTTCAAAAAGGAATTTAAAGTGTGTGATTTCTAAAATGCTTGTCTCTCCAAAACTAAAAGCAATTGAGGATTCAAGATGAAAGTTAATACAAAATAAAGATTATACTATAACTCATGTATTCTATTGCTTTAAAACAAATAGCGTCAGTGATATAAGAGTACTGTTTGAAATTGAGGTTTTGCCAGGGGAGAAAGGGAAGACAGTAGTAGATTGATATAAAGAGAAATTTAAGATTAACAGCACACTAGCCTTGATTTTCATCATGGTGGAGATGCTGATGTGGTGAAAACCAGGATCCCTGTAGGATTTCAGAGGATGATGCTGCTCCCGTATGGCACTGCTGTGAATTTTGTGCCAAAACTTTTCTGCTATTCAGAGTGAGGTTGCGTAGCAACACAGTTCCCATTTCTCACTGGTACCTGAATTAATTCATAACATTCATTACTAATGTGGTTGGTGATGCTTTGTCTGCCATACCTACATTCATAAAAGAAAAATAATCTATAATTTAGTATCAAAGTTTTACAAATATATTTTAATGATAATGACTTTGGGCTGTGAGACAGTTTTATACTGTACTGTATTCTGGAATACTGTATAATGAATTTATCACCAAGAAAACTGTATATCTACAGTACTTAAATCACAAATTTTTAAATCAATTTGTATTTTTCCTAACTATAAAAACCTGAAACCTTTATAAGGATTTAGATTTCAACAAAGCGGGAATCGCCATTTAAACTTTTAACGAGGTACAGTACTGTAGTAGTAGTAGTATCTGGTAGCGTAACCTTGACTTTGAGCTTAATCTAAAGCCTGCGGGGTCGTTGAGGTGGGCAGTATAACTTAAAGGTATTAGGTTTGTAGTTAGGAAAATACAAATTGATTAAAGACTTTGTGATTTGATTCTACACATAATAGTGTACAAACCTTCAACCTTTAATAGGGACTCATTCGAAGTAGGGAGGAAGTTCCTGTAACCAATCTGGTTAAGTTTACTGACTTGGGAAACATCATTACACTTTGGTCTTTGAAAAGCAAGAAAGTGATGACTCCTGTCAACCTCCTAACAACATGAGGATGGAGATGTTGCAAGTGTTAAGCTATGTCCCTACCAGGGGACTGGTGGACAGTCATGGAAGAACCTACATCCCTAAGGATATCTTGTCTGAATGTATGATCATTATAAGAAATAGATTTTATCCACATTATCGACTAAAATTACAAATACAATAATCAAAAGAAGAAACATCAAATTGATATATAAAAGATTTGGAACATGGCAGCAACCAATATTTGCTTTAAAGGATGAAAAAGGAAATACTGTATGATCAATAAATGAGATGGAGGGATAAATATTACAAAGGACTTCTATACCTCACCCTCATCTGGGAGGCTGGGAGATGTAATATGATACAAAATTTGTCTGGAAAGAAAAGCTACTCAGTCGTGAGGCAAATCTGCATCTAATGACTGATCCACAATATAACGGAGCAACTGCTTCACATCGATGGGAAAAAAAGAAGAGGAAAATTGCCAAAAATTCTCCTTGTGGACTTATTTTACAAACACTACCTTGGATGAGATGGTACTTGACCCTTGAGGGAAATAGGTTCACAACATGACTTGTTCAATACAGTAGCTACTGAAGGACCAAGGATAAGGTTATCCAGGGACCTACTGGTAAATTCCCATAAGTAATGGGTAGTTAAGGTTGCCTATCATACCAGACTCCTACCTTCAAGACTAGCACCACTGAGGTTTTTCGTAAGGTTAGGATAGATTTTTATCCTTGACTTCAGGCATTAGGTACTTCCAGAATCTCATTGGAAAAGCACGGCTGAAGCTGCATGGGTCATAAGAAACAATTTTCTAGAATATGACAAATTCGAAGATAATTTGTATTTTTCCTAACCATACAAACCTTAGCTATTTACACAGGGTTTACCTTTTAGCGCAGCTGAAATGGCGAGCCATTAGAATTTAACGAGGGTGTATTACCCCCGCGCTAGTTAGCGGGGGGGGGGGGGGGGGGGGGGGTAGGGGAGTGGTAGCTAGCTACCCCTCCCCTCCCTCACACACAGATGAATGCTCACTTTCACTTAGAGGTATGACTTGTCTTGGAGGACAGGACTGGCGGGCAAATGTGTGTAAATAGCTAAGGTTTGTATGGTTAGGAAAAATACAAATTATCTTCGAATTTGTCATTTGTTCCGTAACCGAAATACAAACCACGCTACTTACACAGGGTGACTTACCCCTTAGGTAGGGTGGAAAGTCCCCAGCCATACTGGCTTTGGCTTTACCCGGGGACTCAGAATCCGAGTGAGTAGCACTCGATAAAAGGAGTCTCTGCACCTCACAAGTTCCTTGCTTCGCAAGGAGCCATGTGGCCTACGTAAGCTTGTGTGTGAAGGAAGAAGTGTGACCCGTCCTAGGCAGTTGACCTGGAGTTCCAGAAGGAACTCTGGGTTAGGACGTTCCCAATACCACCTCGTCAGGGTATGGGGGACGCGACAGTATTGACTCAATACTCGGAACACAAGGAAGCATGGTTTACCTGCAGAGGTTCGAGGTCAGCTATGCAGAGACCAGGATGCTGCTTTCCGGTATAGGGGATGATGAAGAAAGAAGAAAGGGCCAGACATACTTCTTTCGTTCACGCAGACTAAAACCTGATAACAATGCCCTCAACCTTCTGCTACCTGTCCAAAAATGAGCCTGAGGTTAGACCAGCTGTTGTGTAGCCACCACAGAGCGATAGAAAACGTATCGAGACTCCTGTGGGTCATGCCCTGCAGGAAGCGGGCTGCGAAGGTCATTAGACGCTTCCAGACTCCAGCTTGTAGCACCTGCGTCACAGAGTAGTATTACTCAAAGGCGAGGGACGTTGCGATGTATCCAACATCGTGCTCTAGGGCGACGTGACAGGGGAGGGTCTGGAGACAGGTCGAGATGAATGTCCTTGAGTCCGGGCTGAGGAGGTATACTGGTAACTCTCCCCCATGTCCTCCTTGTGCTCCCAAATCGGCTGCAACTGAGGACAAACTGCAGCTGTTCCCAGCGCTAACCTTTCGATTCCTTTACTGGCAAGAAAGAGAAGGTCTTGGAACATCAGATACAGAATGGAGACTCGAAATCTTGAATGAATCGGACCGAAGGGCCGGGACCCCCAGATTCTGAGTCTAGCCAACAACTCAGGAGCGAGCCTGAATGTTGCCTTCCCCTCTTCCTTAGAAAGGGGGGAGTCATAAGAGACCAAGAAGATTGCTTACACACTGGCCGTGGCCAGAGTGAGCAGGAGACCCAAGGCGGAATACAATCCGAGGCCTGTCATAAAGGGTCTTGAGAAGATCTCTTGAAGGACTAAAAGTCCGAGCCATGCTCCAAGTTGGAGGTCTTCCTCCGACTAGGGCAGGGACGATCGTAGCTTCGCATGAGCAAGGATAGATCCAGCGGGCAGGAAAAAGTTATTCCTTTAAGCCTGAAGGTCAGGGAAAGGCTGAGCGACCGGCTTCATTGCCGAGAGCGGAAAGGAGTTTCCTCCCGCCGAAAGGCAATAAGACCGTTATTGCTGGAGAAGAGGCCTCAAGGGAAGAGGTATATCTCCCACGGCACCAACCACCTTAGACTCTTCACTTTGCCTGCGAGACCCCTGTGGATGACTATCGCAGATGACGCGACCTCCGTACCGCGACTGTAGCGGGTTGTCTCTTCTTGAGGAGGAGGCGTAGCGTCTCCAGGCATGAAGCCAAAGCGACGCCCCGGTTCGGGAGAGATGTCGCAGTGTGGTTGCTTGAGTAGTCTGCGCCGTGGGAGAAGCTCTCCCGGGAGTTCCGTCAGGGGAAGCAGAGGGTCCAGAAACCGTTCTGCGCATAGTACCAGTGGAGCTCTCCCATTGAAAGGTTGACAGACAACCTGGTCTTGTTGAGACCCATTGTCCACAGACAAAAGGGAGGGAAGACACAGGCGTCGAAGTTGTCCCACCATCACCGGAATGCACCTTGCCAGAGTTTCGGGGTCTGAGACTGGGGGGAAGAATAGCGAAAGCTTGAGGTTCCAAGCTGTCGCGATCAGGTCCCCCAGACCAGTACTTGCTGGTTACCCAAGGTCAAAGACCCCCAGGTACACTCTCTCTACGAGGCTCTGCTTGGATAGTCTGAGAGAACATTCCCCTGCCTGGAATGAGAGAGCCGATGGTGGTATTGAGAGAATCTCAATCATCCCGGTATCTCTACTGCAAGATGTGAAGGTGTGAAAATGCGTCCCCTGCTGGTTAGAATACGCCAGAATCATGAAGTCGACGCGCACGGGGCGACTCGGCAGGAGCTGTAGGATCTGTAGAGGGGCCAGACTAAGGCCCCTAAGCCTGCCTGAATGATGGAGAGGTATCCTTCAGGTCTTGACCATAGGCCTGGACCGGAACATGCCCCCCCCCCCCTTTCCTTTGACGAGTCCGAGAACAGCATCAAGAATGTGGGGAAAGGACGAGAATATCCACTACCATCAAGAGGCTCCATAGGTCAACACCCATTGCAGGTCTAATAGTTCCGCTGGTCCCATAGGGGCCAGGAAGTCCGGTTAAACATTGCCTGAAGCCACCGGAACTTGGATCGCCCCACATGGAACTTATCCTGAGGCGACCGTTCGGACTATAGACGGGTCAATGAGGAAAGGAGAACTAGGAAACGTTCCAAGGTAGGGCTGAAAGCTCTGCTTGACTGAGAACAGGTACTGCGACTCTCCTCAGTCTTGCCAGTCAACCGAAAGGAAGGCTCGGAGGATGTGGTAACAGAATCTGGCGTCCCCAGGTGGTCACCCATCCAAGTACCGATGTTGCTTAACCTCGCTGGACGGACGAGAAGCGGGGTTTCCAACGTGGTAAGGCCGTTGACTCAATATCATGGCCAGATACTCCAGATGTTGAGGCAGAGGAAGAGAAGGCTCCAAGCAAAATACCATGAGCCCACACTCGTGGTAAGCATCCGGAAGCTTGTCCCGGCGCTGAAGAAGGTCGAACCCGAGCCTACCGGAGTTGACCAGCCCTCCAAACAGCAGAGGAGGCGGAAGCCTGCACCTGAGCGGCCAAGAGGAAGGCAGGGAGAGTTCTCTGGGGAAACAAACCTGCTATGCAACGGCGGGATAGCCACACTGCATCATAAGCAGGAATACTTGCAGTCTAGGCTGAATTCGACGAGCACCCTGGAAGAATGAAGGAATGGAAACTGAAAGTACCCGTCCTTCCGATCCAGGGTTTAAGGAGTCCTGTCGCCTCGTTACCAGTCTGATCGATTCTGCTGGTCTACGCTGGCCGAAGTTTGTTCGACAAACTTGATCAGGGCTGAGAGGTCGACTAAGGACATCCCCTCTCAGATCCTTTCTTACAAGAAAGGATCGACTGAGGAGGCCGGGGGTGAAGCCGTCGATGATCCTAAGGAAGACCTTCGCTTAAGGTATGGATCATTCTGCCCAACCGGGCAACTCTGCTGACGCTATGGCATAGAGGTTCAGAGACACTGAATTCGCTGACAGAGATGGCAGGCGCGATATCCTTGGCTGATCACAGAGATTGTGCGGGAATGGGCATCGGGAAGCTGTCATTCGGATGAGTAACCTTAAGCATCCTCCCAGAGGAAAACCTGCAATCCTAGAGTTCGTGAACTCCTTTTAGGACTATGCCCCCCCGGGGGAGTCTCCCGTGCCATCTGTTCCTGACAGGAGGAAACTGCAATTGGACACCTTGTCCCAGTTGTCGTAGCCAATAACCTAGGCCAACGTGATTGAAAGAAAAGGGCGCTGGAGCCCTGCAGAGTCTGGAAGAAAGCGCCTTGGAGGAGTGAAAACGGAAGTCGATTTCCTCCGCACAGCAGCTGTCTAAGTCTCTGTCCTTGAGCACAAACAAACTCTTCTCAAGGATGGAAGGGTGTCTGAGGTCGTCGACCTCCACAGATGAGACACCCGAAGGAAGCCCTCAGTCAGCGCGTCCAGATGGTACAACATCGAGCTTGTCCGCAAGTTAGATACTTAACGACGAAAGGCCAAGGTGCCTGAGCTCGAGAGGAGGAAAGTACCCATGCTCTTCCTGTAGCTTCCTTGAACCAAACCTCGGGCCGTAACCGAGGAGGGAAAGAACCTGGTAAGCTCCCAGAGGAAGGGGTAAGCAGTCACCCCTTGTCCGATGGAGAAATCTCGAACGGAAAGCCGGCCCCCCCGCCAAAAATCCTTCCAGGTAATGACGGGGAAGGGCTAACCAGGTTCAGGAAAGAGGAGTGTTGCTCAGATCTCCCTTTAGTTTCTCCTATTCTTGCAAGTGCCATGCTCTGCGTTTACGGGGTGAGGCCGTGTTCTGGAAATACACTCCAGAAGAACTCGCCAAGCTGGGAATGCTGCGAAAACCCCATTGGGAATCGTGGTCGCAATCGCCCTGGAGCTCGCGCGACGGTAATTCAAAGATTTTTCGCGTGGGCGAACGTGGAAGCGCCCATGCGCGGTAACGCAAACGAAGGTGAGCGAAGGAGCGCAGAAGGAGGGCAAGCGTGGTAGGAAGGGCGAGAGCTGGTGGTCGGCGAGCGATAACCCATAGACGAGCAATGGATACAGCAAGAAATAAGCCGACGTTTGTGCAAAGAAACACTGTAGGTTCGCGTGATGGAAAACCGTTGGTTCGCGCGTGGGCGAACATTGGAGAGCATGGGCGCGGACGCGCATGAGCGTAGACGTGCAGGCACGTGGGCGTGTGGGCGCGCAGGCGAATGGTCGTGCGGGCGCAAAGGCAAGCGGTCGCGCCGGTGAGCGATCGCGCGGGCGCGCAGGCGAGTGGTCGTGAGGGTGGGCAGGTGGATAAGCGCGAGTCCGAGGTGGCGAACGCAAGCGTTAGTGCGATGGCGAGGAAACGCGCTGCCGCGTGGGCGAGGAAGACCGCTGGCGATATGGATCAACAAGCAATCGGTGGTGAGCTGGTGAGCGCTAACGCGCAGGTTGGCGATGGCGCGTTGTGTTATGCCGACGCGATGGTCGATGCGCAGGTGAGTGATCGTGCGTTGGCGAGCAATCTGCGAAGGTGGGCGATCGCGAGCAGCATGTGCAGGAGGGCGATCGCGCGTTGGTGATCAGCATGCGCATATGGGCGGTTGCTGATGGCGAGCAGCCTCTGCAGGTGGGCGATCGCGCGATGGCGATCAGCATGCGCAGGGTCGCGCGATGGCGATCAGCATCCGCAGTTTGAGGGTCGCGCGAGGGCGATCAGCATCCGCAGTTTGAGGGTCGCGCGAGGGCGATCAGCATCCGCAGTTTGAGGGTCGCGCGAGGGCGATCAGCATCCGCAGTTTGAGGGTCGCGCGAGGGCGATCAGCATCCGCAGTTTGAGGGTCGCGCGAGGGCGATCAGCATCCGCAGTTTGAGGGTCGCGCGAGGGCGATCAGCATCCGCAGTTTGAGGGTCGCGCGAGGGCGATCAGCATCCGCAGTTTGAGGGTCGCGCGAGGGCGATCAGCATCCGCAGTTTGAGGGTCGCGCGAGGGCGATCAGCATCCGCAGTTTGAGGGTCGCGCGAGGGCGATCAGCATCCGCAGTTTGAGGGTCGCGCGAGGGCGATCAGCATCCGCAGTTTGAGGGTCGCGCGAGGGCGATCAGCATCCGCAGTTTGAGGGTCGCGCGAGGGCGATCAGCATCCGCAGTTTGAGGGTCGCGCGAGGGCGATCAGCATCCGCAGTTTGAGGGTCGCGCGAGGGCGATCAGCATCCGCAGTTTGAGGGTCGCGCGAGGGCGATCAGCATCCGCAGTTTGAGGGTCGCGCGAGGGCGATCAGCATCCGCAGTTTGAGGGTCGCGCGAGGGCGATCAGCATCCGCAGTTTGAGGGTCGCGCGAGGGCGATCAGCATCCGCAGTTTGAGGGTCGCGCGAGGGCGATCAGCATCCGCAGTTTGAGGGTCGCGCGAGGGCGATCAGCATCCGCAGTTTGAGGGTCGCGCGAGGGCGATCAGCATCCGCAGTTTGAGGGTCGCGCGAGGGCGATCAGCATCCGCAGTTTGAGGGTCGCGCGAGGGCGATCAGCATCCGCAGTTTGAGGGTCGCGCGAGGGCGATCAGCATCCGCAGTTTGAGGGTCGCGCGAGGGCGATCAGCATCCGCAGTTTGAGGGTCGCGCGAGGGCGATCAGCATCCGCAGTTTGAGGGTCGCGCGAGGGCGATCAGCATCCGCAGTTTGAGGGTCGCGCGAGGGCGATCAGCATCCGCAGTTTGAGGGTCGCGCGAGGGCGATCAGCATCCGCAGTTTGAGGGTCGCGCGAGGGCGATCAGCATCCGCAGTTTGAGGGTCGCGCGAGGGCGATCAGCATCCGCAGTTTGAGGGTCGCGCGAGGGCGATCAGCATCCGCAGTTTGAGGGTCGCGCGAGGGCGATCAGCATCCGCAGTTTGAGGGTCGCGCGAGGGCGATCAGCATCCGCAGTTTGAGGGTCGCGCGAGGGCGATCAGCATCCGCAGTTTGAGGGTCGCGCGAGGGCGATCAGCATCCGCAGTTTGAGGGTCGCGCGAGGGCGATCAGCATCCGCAGTTTGAGGGTCGCGCGAGGGCGATCAGCATCCGCAGTTTGAGGGTCGCGCGAGGGCGATCAGCATCCGCAGTTTGAGGGTCGCGCGAGGGCGATCAGCATCCGCAGTTTGAGGGTCGCGCGAGGGCGATCAGCATCCGCAGTTTGAGGGTCGCGCGAGGGCGATCAGCATCCGCAGTTTGAGGGTCGCGCGAGGGCGATCAGCATCCGCAGTTTGAGGGTCGCGCGAGGGCGATCAGCATCCGCAGTTTGAGGGTCGCGCGAGGGCGATCAGCATCCGCAGTTTGAGGGTCGCGCGTGGGCGATCAGCATCCGCAGTTTGAGGGTCGCGCGAGGGCGATCAGCATCCGCAGTTTGAGGGTCGCGCGAGGGCGATCAGCATCCGCAGTTTGAGGGTCGCGCGAGGGCGATCAGCATCCGCAGTTTGAGGGTCGCGCGTGGGCGATCAGCATCCGCAGTTTGAGGGTCGCGCGAGGGCGATCAGCATCCGCAGTTTGAGGGTCGCGCGAGGGCGATCAGCATCCGCAGTTTGAGGGTCGCGCGAGGGCGATCAGCATCCGCAGTTTGAGGGTCGCGCGAGGGCGATCAGCATCCGCAGTTGAGGGTCGCGCGAGGGCGATCAGCATCCGCAGTTGAGGGTCGCGTGATGGCGATCAGCATGCGCAGGTGAGCTAGTAGCTGGCGAACCATGTTCCTTCAGAAGAGTTGGAGAACGTTGGCGTGCCAGCTGTAACACACGTGGGCGAACCGGAGATCGCCGAGAGACAGGTGATCGCTGGCGAGCTGATGATCGCTGGCGAGCTGATGATCGCTGGCGAGCTGATGATCGCTGACGAGCTGATGATCTCTGACGAGCAGAAGGCTACGCGTGGAAGCCTGCGTATAGAAGAAGAGTCCTTGACCCCGACCTGAACCGAAGTTCTAGATCGCGAGGGCGAACGTGGGCGCACAGGGCGCGTAACAGGAACCAACAGGAACAGCAGGGATGATCATCATGAAAGTGCTGACGAACAGGAGAGCGCTGATGAGCAGAAGAGCGCCTGTGCGTTAACACTGAGCAGGAGCAGGTGAGAACACAGCAGAAGGGCGCGCAGGGAAACCCTGACACGCAAGGGAAGAACCCCCGTGGGAGGCAACCCTTTGCCCCGAAGGGATCGTTGTCCGCCGGGAGACTGATGTCCGTCGGAAGACCGCTGTCCGTCGGGAAGACCGTTGTCCGTCGGGAAGACCGTTGCCCGTCGGAAGATGAGATCAGACTGCTGTCCATTTGCACCAAGGCGGAAGATCGAGAAAAAGGAGTTGTAGGCTGCAAATGGAGATTCAAAAAGGCGCCTCAAGCACCCTTATGGGGAGATGAGAGGCCCTTACGACGAGGCGGACGGTGGGCCTTACGGCGAGGGAGGCCAACAGCAACAGCAACAGAAGAAACCTCTGAAGAGGAGTCTCTATGAGTGTACTCTCTCGCGAACGAAAGAGAAACACTTCGTAGAAGAGACTGGTCAGCAGTGACCTAAAAGGAGCAATCCTCCGAAGAGGAGCTCCTGCAGTTGCCCAGCCCCTTGAGCGAAACTGCAGGTGTGACCGCTCAGCACCAAGAGCATAGTCCCACGAAAAAAAGGCAAGAGGAGAACCCTCCATAAGGGGAAAAACTCAAGCCTGGACAGGAAAAACTTCCCTCGGAAGGAAAGTTACCTGCCCAAGGAGGCAAGCCTCCTGAGAGTTCTAAAATGAACTGGAGAGCTGTCCGTCGTCACAGGAGTACTTCCAGTAGAAGGAGACATGCCCCTGACGAAAACACAAGGGGGGAGGCAGCAACAGCCGAATCCCCAGGACTCAACAAGACAGCTCACACCGTTGCCATATTACAGAAACGAACTAGATCGGTAACTGTAAAAAAATAAAACAAAAAAACATTAGTACACATTCATTCCCCCGGGAAGGCTCCGAAGAGGAATCCCGAGGGAAGGAAACAAGAATTACACAACAGGGACGTGCCCTCACAACCACTTACACTCACGGAAGGAGAGCTGTAACCAAAACAGAATTATAACAATTATAATTATGTAACTATGTAATTTAAAAATGAATGAACACCAAAGAAAGAACGAAAACCCCGAAAGGAATCGTTCTACAAAGCTGAAAAATCAACAAATACAATTAGATTGATAAACTAATTGAGACATACGTACGGAGTAGCAACCCCCCCACACGGAAAGGAAGCTACAAGGGCGTAGTAACACGTAGTAAAAGGGTGAACGACCTCAAGAGAGAGAGAGAGAGAGAAAGACATAAGTCAAACTCTATCGCCACCCATAACGCCGTGGCGGCCAACTGCCGAGGACACCACGTAGATAAGTACACTACACACACAAATCTGAAAAGGAAACTTACTGATTTCTATACTCAAATATGTATACAAACATGAAAACATGTTTACATATATATTGAGTAAATGAAAAGTAAGCGATTAAGTAAAGACAAAACAAACAATGGCTGCCAAGAGAAGACCAAGACAGAGACGTCTGTCACAGTCCGAGCCAAAAGTGAAAGTGAGCATTCATCTGTGTGAGAGGGAGGGGAGGGGTAGCTAGCTACCACTCCCCTAACCCCCCCCCCCCCCCCCCGCTAACTAGCGCGGGGGTAATACACCCTCGTTAAATTCTAATGGCTCGCCATTTCAGCTGCGCTAAAAGGTAAACCCTGTGTAAATAGCGTGGTTTGTATTTCGGTTACGGAACAAATCTTCATTTATACTCGTACAGTGTAGGAAAGAATCTTTGGTGCTCTCCATGGGGACCAGAGTTCTCTTAAGAAGTGTCACTTTGTCATCTTGGACAGTAGAGAGTCATTATGCACCCAGCTAGAATGAGATTGGAGTTGTGTCAGGCTGACTTTTGGACACAAACAACAGGTAAGGGAGTGGATGGCTTTCCTTCATTGCATAGTCTAGTAGTCAAATTCCACCTAATGCCCAATCAAGAGTACGGGAGGGTCCACTTGAGACCTGATGACTTGAGTGACTTTTTTAAGGGGCTAAAGTTCCTGGAGGGAGAAGAGCATTTAAAGCTACAACTGAGCCCCGGAAGATCTTCCGAAGAGGAAAGATCAGAGCTCTTCAGTCTGAGGTTTAACTAAAGTCTGAATGACAGACTTTTACAGCAGTGACTTAGTGGAGTGTCCTAGGCAAAGGAAGATAATAACTGCAATTCATTTCATAGAGGCTCCACCAGGCGATACATACCTTCCACGAAGCCACTAGCAGAAAAATGACAAATTCATAGATAATTTGTATTTTTCTCTAACAAATACGAACCTGTAATTATTTATATATGGCTATATCTTTCAGCAAAGCTGGAAGGTAGCAAATTAGACTTTTGGTGCGAGGTGGTAACCCTACCCATAACTGGGGGGGGGGGGGGGTAGTGGTACCAGCCACTTGTATATAACCCACGGAGTGATAAACTAGCCACTTTTTTGTTTTGTTTTGTAGAAAGCGGACGTCTCCTCTCTCTACTCCTCAAGGTTGCCATAGACACTGACGAATGAGGTTAATTTTAAGTACAAATACTGCTTATAGCCGCACTTCCATCATGCCAACTGAATACCCTTAACTTAATTAGTCTTGTTAAGTACATTTGAAGCCAGTGGATTACATCCAGAAGATATTGATGGGTCACTTTAGTTAAATGTTTGACAGGAAAATCAAGTGTATCCAGAGAAAATCATACAGGACACCTCAGGCCCATTTTCATAATAGAGAGCCACTATTTGTGAGAAATAATAAAGAATACAGAAATATCATTACTACATCCTATGTCTAATAATTTTATCTCCAAAATTGAATTCCTTTTTAAAAGTATTTGGGGAACATTAACTTAATTTGTCGAATATGCAATAGAGAGGTCTTCACGACGAGTATGCAAGTGTTTTTTATATATCAAATCTATTCTTATTCCATCAAATACATAATATCTTTTAATTGCGAGTTCTTTCATCCTGATGACTAAAAGTTTTCAAACTTTGAAAAATGGAGTTCGGGTGCAACAACTAAATATTGAGCAGGTAGGGTGCATCAATTACCAATGAAGTAGATTAATCCCAACTTCTGGGGTGAATGCACTGGGGCAGATGGACTACTGTATAGTCTATAAACATTAACCTAACTTAGGACAAGATGTCCTTACTCAAGGGCTGGGGAATTAAGACTTTACTTGCTTAGGTTTTATTATAGTTATGGACGGGGAAAACTTTCTTACTAAAAAATAGTTTTATTATACAGATAAATGCCCGCTTTCTTCGAAAAGGACACTTATTTTCACCGCAAATAAATACTTAGTGAAATATTCATATACGGTATATATATATATATATATATATATATATATATATATATATATATATATATATATATATATATATATATATATATATATATATATATATATATATATATATATACACACACAGTATATCCACCGATAATGGGGGAACCCAGGGTTTTGGGAGGGGAAAACATACTGGGAAAACGGTAAATAACGGTAAATCAAACCTTTCCTTCTCTATACATTATTTTTTGGACGTATAATAAATCCATGGAAAACCACACAGATTATCTATATCCTATACTACTGGTATAGTTTTCATTTGTTTGTTGACATTCTACGAAGCGGATGTATACGCTTCCGTTTGTTCGTATGTACATACGTGTTAATCAGTTTAAGAACTTCTGCGCATAAACTCCATCCCCTTTTATTTTGACCACTAGGATTACTCGTTTTCTTATAAGCCCTCCTCATTTTAGCCGCGACATTAAAGTATTTGACCATTCTAATACCATATATTTGTTGTTGCAATACCCACATGTACATATTTCTTTTTACTTACGACATTCAAGTACAGTATACTACGAGATTTGACACTCCTAATACCATTTGTATGTATTCGTTGATGCAATACCCACATGAATATTTCTTACGTTCTCAACTTTAAAGTCGTTTCCTCAGTTATTATAACATTTTAATGTACTCCCATGAAATACTTATTCTTTCCTTCACTTTATCTTACTAATTGTTCGTCATTTCTGTTTTTGTCCTGTTATTGACATGTTACATTCAGTTTTCACATATCGAATACTTGCTTTGAACGAGCTTACCTTTAAAGTTTACTTTAAAGATGCCGTACTGTTACACTGAAGTTTCCATTAACCAATCACGTAACCGTACGTATGGAAACTTATATGGGGGGTTATACTTCCCCCTTCCTTTGTTAACACTTCAAGTACTTCGCTTCAGTCTTTTCCAAATCCTTTTTGTGTGTCAACAAGTGGAGCCAACATGTTTCTAAAATCGCATAATGTCATACCACAAAAATTAGAACCCGAAGCGTTGTTCTTGGTTATCTTACAGGGAAGAGACGCCCCTTCGACAGCCCAACTATAAAGTCATTAATTAGATTTTATTGAATTTTAGGGTCTGTGACTCTTAGATTTACAAAAATCTGTCAAATAATTACCAAGAAATAAGAACCAATTTAGGGGATACGTAGTTCAGCATGTACCACTTGCCAGTAAATAGGAGCTTAATGTTTCTCTTTATTCATGATCGAATTGAGCACTCAGCGAAGCAAGAACCATTAGTTATTCTAAAAAAAAATATACCAAGAATAAATATTTAAGAAATAATAACCAATCATTGATGTCAGCTCAACCTTACCACTTGCCAGGACATACAGAGCTTGATATTTTTATTTTTTTAGCGAGCGAAGTGAGCGCATGGCAAAACAAGAACCATTAGATTTAGGGTAAAACATTTTGAATAGAAAATATATGTTTTCCTGTAGCAAATACTGTAATGTGATTTCACCAAATTTGACTTCATTTCTATTATACCAGTTATAACTAGTGTGTAGTGTGGAACGAAGTAGTCAAACTGGTTGTTCTGTTTGTCTGCCGTGGAAATAAAGGCAAAATTTGGTTAAATCATGTTATTCCCTACAGGATAACATATTTTCAGTTCAAAACATTTCCCCATCCGTACATATAATTTTACCCTTTCCTAAACTAACCTAACATCAGACACCATGCGGTATATTTGTATTGTATTACAGGGTGTGATTTTCGCACAGAAAATATATGATTTCCTAAATAAATAACGTGATTTAACTGAATTTGACCTTCATTTCAACCGGAATCAAACAAATCAACCAATCCGACTAACTTTAAGTTGACGAATTGGTTGATGTTATTACGGATGAAATGAAGGTGAAAACCGGTTAAATCACGTTATTTGCTATAGGAAATCATGTCTTTTCTGTGCGAAAATCACACCCTGTAATACAATATAAATTTACCAAATATTATCACACATATGTTGTGTTGAAATATTTAAATATAAGAACTTGTTCAACGTTGTCACTTCTCTTATGAATGTACTGAGAACGATAACATTAGCAACGTTACCAATGATTCACAGTACTACCAACGATGACGAATGGTACACAGAGTTACCAACGACACGATGACATTACTAGCGGTAGAAATGCTAAATATTTCCATACGTATTTTAAACAATTTTTCCATATAACTATTACACAATATATAAAAAGTAAAAAAAGAGCACAGAACCTAACAAACCCACCTAACCTTGCCTAGAAGTACCCCGGTCACAAAACACATATAATGACTATTGAGGAATGACTTATATTTATGAAACAGTACTACCAACGATGACGAATGGTACACAAGTTACCAACGACACGATGACATTACTAGAGGTAGAAATGCTAAATATTTCCATACGTATTTTAAATAATATTTCCATACGTATTTTAAATAATTTCTCCATATAACTATTACACAATATATAAAAAGTACAAAAAGGGCACAGAACCTAACAAACTCACCTAACCTTGCCTAGAAGTACCCCGGTCACAAAACACATAATGACTATTGAGGAATGACTTACTTTTATGAAGAAAACGACGAAACTTATGGCTTCCATGGGGGTAGACGACTTTTCCCCAAAAATGTACCTTTATAGGCAGTAACGGTATAACTCCAACGACGTTTCTTCTTAGTTTTGGGTATGATGGATTCAGAATGGCAATAAAACACGTGAATGTCTTTCCTATAAGATAACAGAGAACGGCACTTGGAGCACTGTAAACGTTGAGGAATTACGTTGTGTGATTTAAGGAAATAATCAACAAACTGAAGAATCATAAAAATCACCATGGAATTTAGCCACTGCTTTTAGGTACAGAATACTGCAGCCATTACAAGTTTCTATAACTTCCTCCATCGAAAAATAAGAAAAAATAAATCGCACTTGAAATGACGAACGCCTTACTGGGTCAAAGGTTACAACGCAAAAGGCATTGGAGGAAAGGGTATGAACACACCTCTCAAAGAGATAAAGGAAGGGGGGGGGGGGGCTAGGGAGATATCTGAATAGGCATCGGTTGGTTATTGGTTAAGGGAAAAACAAAGAACACTAGTGGGTAAACATGAATGAACTAAATAGGGAAACTAGTCCAGATTACGTATTTATGGGAAACAGAGGAGTGAAAAGGAAATAACCAAAGAAAAGAAATAAAAACAAGGTAAATTTACAGTTTCATCCATTATGGGGAAACTGGAATAAAAATATATTTGTTGCATCAGAAATGGTGTAGTTCCAACGAATTTAACGTTTATTTTGACCGCAAACCATCCGATTTAGAGATTTACTATGTAATTGGAGTTAAAACAACAAGTTGTTCTAGAATGCAGAAAGACCCTACTTCATCCCAACAATTATGGGGGACACTAGGTGGGAACCGGGGTTTTGGGTGGGGGGGGGGTCAAATGATATTTGCAATAAATGAATACTTATCCTTCCACCCCCCCTCCCCCTATACCCCTACCTAGCCCTACCGGGGGGGGGGGCCTCCGTCCCCCTTGCGACCCCCCCTTAAGGCCACAGTGATTTTCAGGGCACTACTGAACCTCATAAACCCACCTAACCTAGCCTAGGGGCCCTGTACTCCTACCTAGGGGCCCTGTACTCCTACCTAGGGGCCCTGTACCCCTACCTAGGCCTACCAGGGGGGCCCCCCTCCGCCCCCCCTTAAGGCCACAGTGAATTTCGTGACACTACCGAACCTAATTCAACCACCTAACCTAGGGTCCTGTACCCATACCTAGGCCTAGCCCCTGCGAGGGGGGCCCCCCCCCTTACAGCCACTACCTAACACATCCATCAAACCAAATCCAAAGTGATGGTACTGCTGTATACATCGTTATACTATCACCATTATAATATACTCTATAAATTAATGAAGCTTACCTTAAACTGTTGGTTCATCAAGATGTGCTGCTGTTTTGAGGAAAACGTGAAGCCGTTGGGAAGGTTCCTTGACATGCAGGACAATTTTTATTTTGTAAAATTAAATTGTGTCTCTGGCACAAATCCACTAGGTTTTCAATATTCCCCGAATAACTTACAACAAATTCATTGTAAGTTAGGAAACAGTCAGGACAAGAAGATGGAATTTCAACTTCTTGTGCAACATGAGATGACGTGCTTACTATTGCCTCCATTTCTAAGAACGAAATGAAATGCATGGGAAAAATGATGCATTGTCGTGCTGTGATTGGCCAAACATGTATGACGTCATAGTGGATAGGCGCTGTGATTGGCCAAATGTGTAAGACTTTATAGTGGACTAGTTTGTCTGCGGATTATAGTGGTTACAGGGCTCATTTAAGCAAATACAAGACACAGTCAACAATAACAAGACTTAGAAAAAATCTGGGAGGAAGACATGAGTAGCGTGAGTTTGATCGTCGATTTATAAAGAACTAGGCATTTGCGACAGATAATATTTTACAGAAATACTACAAAAGACTTGCTTTACGCAGGAAATATACTATTATAATAGATTTCCCATAATGGATGAAACTGTAATAATACCAAAAACAATATAGGAAGATAAAATGGAATGAATGATGAATAATATTGAATGGGAATATAAAATGAGATGATTTTACCGTGAATGAACTGGATAGGGAAACTAGTCCAGAGCAAGTATTTATGTGAAACCGGGGAGAGAAAAGGAAATAACCTAAGAAATAAACCCAATATAGGAAGATAAAATGGAATGTATAAATAATATTAAACGGGAATATAAAATGAGATGATAATACGATAATAAAAAAAGAGTAATTGGGGGAGGGAAAACTTCTGCGCAGGGGGAGTGACATTTGCGCAGACCGAAAACTGGTATGCACGAACGCACGTACAAATGGGTGCTAATGTTAGCATGGAATGCTAACATTTTATCTACATCAGACGTTGGCAGCACTAGTTACTGTATTTTTTCATGAAATAATCTTTGAAACGGCTCCTCCAACGTTTATCCAGTAATACAGTTTTGTATTATCCTCCTGTTATAATACATACAAGAAGGTAATGTATAGAGAAGAAAAGGCTTGTTTTAAGTTTATTCATTTGCGACGGGAACGAGTGTTATTTGCGGAGAGCGTAATTTTTTTCTATAAAAAAAGTAGTTGATTTCCTAGGTTACATTGCCCTGTAATACACTACAATGAAACCCACCAGGCTTTATACTTATTGAACATCCTAGTATCTCAGCATGCTAAAAAGTAAACAAATACCTGTACTTAACACAGCAGTGTTTAGCCTGCAGTATACCAGGAGCCTATTATAACTAGGCTAAGCTAACCCAACCAAACCAAAAAATGATTAGGCACCATTCATATTAATCCTCGAACTAGCTTAGCCCAACATGCTTTAGGCTTTACTTACCGTAAAAAAAACTTGAGCCTAAACTACAGCAGCCTAAGATGGCTATCGGCAGAGTAGGCTTAAATGGTACTTACGATGACGAGGGGAAACACTTAGGCTACTGCCTAAACTGCACTAACAAAATAAATGATTGTATACACTTGTTATTACTGTATATAACAATGGGCGTTCACCTGTTTTAAATGCAGACGATTACCTAGTGACGAAAAAGGCACCGGAAATAAACAAGAACCAGCAACTCGACTCGGAATCAGCACGCCACCAGCTGATCGTACGACAGTGACGTCACTGAAGATCCTCTCAATGTAAACAAAAAAGAAAACGTTTAATGTCCAAGATGCGGTGAGGAACTTGATTTTCGTTGAATTTCCCCTTGCTTAACGATCGAATACCTTTTTTAGATGCTTACTAATTAGTCAAGGACTGGGGCACGGCTAGTCATTCAGCCTCTTTGAAGCGAATTATAAATTTTCGAGTTCATCCCAAAATCAAAGGAAAGTCCAAATTATTATAATTTTCATGTAAAACATTGCTATATTGCTAATAAAAGTGAGTTGTGAGGTAAAAGAGTAATTAAGCGACGGAAATATATTTCTGCGATACAATTAGACATTGGTGCCGGGGAATAATACAAAAAACTATAATGACGTTATCCCAGTAAAAGTATAACAGATGTATGGCTGCTATTTATCAAATTCAATGTTATTTCGTGAGACCAGGTAAAACAGGTCGTTGATTTATAAAATTTCAAATGTTTTCAGTGTTGTGTTTTGCTGTCTAACAACTTTTAACCATTAATAATAAATAAGGAAAGTATATAGCTATCAAAAGCAGGATGCTATAAGCCCGTGGGCTCCAACAGGGAAAATGAGCCCAGTGAGGCAATGAAACAAGGAAGTAAATAAACTACAAGAAAATTAACGAACCATTAAAATAAAATATTTTAGAAACAGTAACGACGTTAAAATGAATCATTCATATACAATATAAACTTTAAAAACGTAAAAAAGAGGAAGAGAAATAAGATAAAATAATATACCCGAGTGTATCTTCAAGCATTAGAACTATACCCCCAAGACAGTGGAAGACCATGGTACAGAGGCTATGGCACTACCAAAGACTAGAGAACAATGGTTTGATTTTGGAGTGTCCGTCTCATAGAAGAGCTGCTTACCATAGCTAAAAAAATCTTTTCTACCTTACCAAGAGAAAGGAAGCCACTGAACAATTACAGTGCAGTAGTTAACCCTTTGGGCGAGGAAGAATTGCTTGGTGACTTCAGTGTTGTCAGGTGAACGAGGACAGAGGAGAACGTGGGAAGAATAGGTCAGACTATCCGGAGTATGTGTGGACTAAGGAAATTTGAGCCGTAACCAGAGAGAGGAATCCAATGTAGTATTGTCTGGTCAGTCAAAGGACCCAATAAATCTCTAGCGGTAGTATCTTAACGGGTGGCTGGTGCCCTTACTACTTCAAATGTTTCAGTTTGTTCATAAGAGAAAGGGCAAATGAAACAATGACTTATAGGCTCTACACATATGATCAACTCCCAAGCCTCTTTCCACTTAAGCTAAAACCTGGAAGTTCTAGGCAATGGCTACTAATGATTCAGCAGGTAAACATATTGGCTCCCGAAGCTCGCTCCTTAGTTCACGAGAACTATGCAGTCATGTTCTATAGTAAAATCAATCAAGCATTGAGCGAGGATCGAACTTGGTGTCCATAAATAGTCAGTCACCATTAATTGCACAAATCTATCATAACCTTAAACGAAGAAAAAAAACCCGACTGCGCAAGATATACTGTGCCAAAGAAGTAATTTCATAAATGATAAGTAATGGATATGCAGGTCTTCAAGATAAATGAAAAGTTATCTTGTTACATAGTGATAACGCCAACCTAAGTAACTGATAATTAGGCAAATGATAAAACAAACAGTATCTAAATTTCCTCAATGCTATCACTTGCAAAGAGTGAGTAAATTAACAAATACTTTACTTTCAAACTTCTCTAAAGACTATTTCAAAACAAACTCAAATTCTTCCCATATCAATCTTTCTTATTCAAAATTTTGCTTTACAACTCTGGTATAACAAGTAACTTTACACTATGATTCATACAGTCGCCTTTATCACCTTTGTCATTATGTAACAAAACATTTAATCATCTCGTCCATTTTCTGGAACCTTTCTCTCATTTAGGTAGAGTTTTCTTGCTTGAGGGTACGCTTGAGCACATTATTCTATCTTATCTCCCTTCCTCTTTTCATTTTGAAGTTTTGCATGGAGTTACCACTCGCGCTGATCCATGTTTTTAGCTTGTGTTTCTCGTTTATAAAATCAATGACGAAGATATTAGTTGATCTCATGGAGAGACTAAAGTGAAGAAGAAATAATACATCATGTCTGCCCCCGACCCCGTGTACTGTCCTAAATGTCAAACTACGGACAGAGACGTAAAGAAGTGGATAGGATGTGATTGCAAGAGGTACTTTCATAAGAAATGTGTGTCTATAGTGACAAGCATCAGTGATAAAAAAAAGTATTAAACTTGAATTGGATATGCCCATATTGCGTTGAAGAAGCCAAAACAGCTAAGTTACATATATATTAGAATTGGAGGAGCAATTGAGTGAGGGGCCATGTTTTGAGTGCACAAGAGGCGAGAATTGATGAATTGAAAAAACAAGTTGCGGAGCTTAATGCATACGCAGCAAATTCCACCCAGACCACTGACCCCACTGAGAGGGTTGATAATCTATCAATGAATACTGAATCAATCAAGGAAACACTTCAAACACCGATGGACCCAAAACCAGAGAAAACAACATACGCCGACAAAGTAAAGCAAGTAATCAAATCAACAAATACAACAACTAAAATTACTGACAGTAAAAATAAATACTTGATACGAGGTCACCCTTAAATGGAAACGTTGTAAACTTTGCAAATGAGAGGATCAGAGAGGAAGCAGCAAACAAAATTCAGACAATGGTTGTCGACACTGAGACGAGGAAAATTGGAGAATTAAAACCAAAAATAATGATATGAAATGTTTACAATGATGAAGATGAAGTAGTAAATGCCTTGATTCAAAGAAATCGTTACCTGAACAAATGCAAAATATAGAAAAGATAAGTGTAGTACAGTAGAAAAATTCTGCAGGTGGGACTACCCACTATGTGCTGAAATGTGATCCTGAAGTTCGGAGGGCTATTCGTAATAATATTTAAGTAGTAGGTTGGCTAGGGCACCAGCCACCCGTAGAGATACTACCGCTAGAGAGTTACGGGATCCTTTGACTGACCGACCAGACAGCACTACATTGGATCCTTCTCTCTGGTTACGGTTCATTTTCCCTTTGCCTACACATACACCGAATAATCTGGTCTATTCTTTACATATTCTCCTCTGTCCTCCTACACCTGACAACACCGAGATTACCAAACAATTTTTCTTCTCTCAAGGGGTCTACTACTGCACTGTAATCGGTCAGTGGCCACTTTCCTCTTGGTAAGGGTAGAAGAGACTCTTTAGCTGTGGTAAGCAGCTCTTCTAGGAGAAGGACACTCCGGAATCAAACCATTGTTCTCTAGTCTTGGGTAGTGCCATAACCTCTGTACCATGGTTTTCCAATGTCTTGGATTAGAGTTCTCTTGCTTGAGGGTACACTCGGGCACACTATTTTATCTCCTTTCTCTTCCTCTTGTTTTGTTAAAGTTTTTATATTTTATAGAGGAAATATTAGTTTGAATGTTGTTACTGTTTTTAAAACAATTAGTTTTTTCCCTTTTTCCCTTCCTCACTGGGCTGTTTTCCCTGTTGGAGCCCCTGGGCTTATAGCATCCTGCTTTTCCAACTAGGGTTGCAGCTTAGCAAATAATAATAATAATAATAATAATAATAATAATAATAATAATAATAATAATAATAATAATAATAATGGCGACAAAGTTATGTTACGATGGGGTACTTATAACATATTGTGCGTGATAGGTACCACGTAATCACCTGCTACCACTGTCAGAGGTATGGACATCTTCAAAAAGATTGCAAGTCTAAGAATGATGATAAAGTCTGCGGGAAATGTTCAAGAAAACATTCCACCAAGAAGTGTAATTCGCAAATGTCAAAGTATATTAACTGCACAAAATTAAACAAACAAAATAACCACATAGTAAAATGACTACAGAGTAAATTCAAGAGATTGCAAAGATTATGACTTACAATTGAAAAGACTAGCAGAAAATACTGATCAGGGATACTAAAGACGTCATAAACTGTGGCTATGTAAATATACAATTTGTGGGCAATAAAACTATTCAAATTCGGGAATTGATAAATGGGGAATATTTGGACATACTAGCAATATCTGAAACATAAAGTAGTTAAATAGCTTTGACAAGGCTGAGGTTACTGAAATGACACAACCCCCACACACAGCTGCTTTCACATTCCGAGAGAGGGTGGGTCTGGTGGGAGTGTCGGGCTCTCCATTCATAAAAGTTACTCAAATCTCAAAATGTTAAAAAGAATTAGTGTAACAAGCTGTAAATATATAGAATTAAACTTTACGAAAAAAAAATCCATCGTCACAGTTTACAAACCTCCGAAAACAAATGCAAGTATCTTCTTTGAAGAATTCCGTGAACTCATTGAGAGAATTATCATGGAGAAAAAAAATAGTAATTTGTGACTTTAATCTTTGGATGGATGACGCATGAAATCCTGATGATTTAGCTTTTAGCGAGTTATTGGAATCACATAAATTGGTGAATAATGTCGACTGCGCAACTACTTTAACCGAACGAAAAAAATAAAATGACAGTGAAGGTCCTGTAGAGAGTAGGGTTCCCATGCTGTATAGGACCGGAATAACAGTCGTAAAAGTAAAGTATATATGAAAGATTTATTTTAATATTGTCAATCTTGAATATCTCTTGTAGTTTATTTTCTTATTTCCTTTCCTCGATGGACTATTTTCTCTGCTGGAACCCTTGGGCTTACAGCATCCTCCTTTTCCAAATAGGGTTAAATCTTACCAAGTAATAATGATGATGATAATAATATGACTTGCAAAGAATGGTCAACCAAATAAGGACACTATTAACAGGCTACTGCAGCGTCTATCTTGTAATACTATAAACTACTGGCAATTTTACTGTCTTAAGCATCTCGATCGTCTTTGTCTCATCATCTAAAGTCAAATCCTCAAGCATTATCGTCGGTACACTAACCCATTCAAGTCTTACCTGCTGCTTTCTTATCCCCTACACTTAACAAAACCCCAAGATACACAATCCATCTATATATATATATATATATATATATATATATATATATATATATATATATCTATATATATATATCTATATATATAGATAGATAGATAGATATATATATATATATATATATATATATATATATATATATATCTATCTATCTATCTATCTATCTATATATATATATATATATATATATATATATATATATATATATTTCAGTTGTTTTAAACCTAGCTACATTGGCAAAAGATGTGAGATCCAATCCTATTGAGAAAAAGATCTCTGAGCCCTTTATCTGAAGAATATATGACCCCTTTTGACCAAAGCAGTACACCGTGGTTATCTGGTGGTTAGTCGACTTTGGTGTCGCACAGTCAAAGCTGCGGAGGGCATTGAATTATGAATTTCTTTTAAAATGTTTTGTTGATACATTGAAGGTAATCATTGTCTGGAGTAATCCAATCAAAGAGAAAAAGCGTATGTTGAATTTATCACACACACACACACACACACACACACATATATATATATATATATATATATATATATATATATATATATGCCCAACACAGTAAAGAGCAAGTGTCTGGTATATATATATATATATATATATTACAGATGTAATCTTCCTCAGCACGAATATAATTCAATATATATATATATACATATATATATATATATATATATATATATATATATATATATATTTATATATACATATATATATTTCTTATAAAGTTTTCCTTCATTAAAGTAAAATATTTCATTCACGTATTTTATATGTGTATTTAACAGATGTATAGCCAGCTCGTAAGGTGAGTTCCACTCACATAGGTTAAGTAATGTATTACATAAGACTTTTGTCATTCCTTTAGTTGTATTTTCATTCAGTTCCATATACTGTATGTAAATTTACATTATTTTAAAGAATTAAATCTTCATTTCAAGTAGTTTTGTTACGAAGTCCTATGTAAGCTTGTTAAAAGGTATGCTGTATGACACAAAAGCTAGGGATTGCATCATGCTTTAATGTAATTGAAAGAGGCATGAAGATTCTAGACTAAATATGATTCTTTTCTTTAATGTTACGAGAGGAGGTGGGCGGAGTTAGCTAAGAGAGAGTTGCCTCGCAAGCAATGTTAGTACCCATTCTTCAAATTGCTGAGTTGGCAACCTTACACCACTAGAGCCATGTCCCCATGCTACGAGAATAATTTACTAGAAATTTCTAGAGTGAATCAATGCATATGAAACAGAAGAGATCCAGCCTAAACCTCAGAGGATCCATCATTCGACAGTCCTCTCCCTAGCATCTATCCAGCCACTAAGTATCTTCTCTCCAACATGCATAGTCTTTTCCTCTCCAACGTGCATAGTGTTTTCTCTCCAATGTGAATAGTGTTTGTTCAAACATTGAAATTTCTGTGGTTTAAATTATAGGAAGTGACATGTATATATGGGTACTGGTATATTATAAAAATTAATTGGTTTTTGTGAGTGTCCCTGTGTAATTAGCTTAAACTGTGAAGTTTACTTGTTTGCTTAACCGTTCGGTAATCTTGTGTGAGCCAAAGGACGTAAGAGTACCAGTTAAGTATAATATGTAAGTGTAATTTGATTTATTCTATATAGTGTTAAAGTGTCAGTTTTTTCATTAACTGTCAATATCATATATTTTTATAAATTAATTTCCAGTGAAACAAGTGATTGTATGTGTCTTTCTTTTTGTCTTAGTCTAAGGTTTAGTTCAGGTCTAATAGTTCGGGTGATTAAAATTTTGGTGTTAATTTTGAATTGTTAATTATCTATAGAATATATTTATTTTTGTAAAGTGTGTATTATTTTCATCACCAATACTTTGCTCAGTGCTTTGCTCATATCCCCTGACTAAAATTGAAGTAAGAGATTGATTTAAGAATAGTTCCCGTTAAAAGTAATCACCCAGTTTTGTCTTAAGTGTAAAGTAAAGAGACCTTTTAGATATTCAGTGTTCCTATATATTATTGTCTAGGAGTTGCCTACTATTCTCAGAGCTCGGAGGTATTTCTCTTGTATGACAAATGAAGTAATATAAAGTAGGTGGGTTTTGGAGCTCTGGAATTTACGTGATTTTCTAATCGTAATAATATACACATACACACACACACACACATATATATATATATATATATATATATATAGAGAGAGAGAGAGAGAGAGAGAGAGAGAGAGAGAGAGAGAGAGAGAGAGAGAGAGAGAGAGAGAGAGAGAGAGAGAGAGAAAGGGGGGGGGGGGGTTAACCACCTTTTAGTGCATCAATCCCGTAAAGAAACATTACATCAACAGTCCTTCTTAACGACGTCTCCGGAGACTCAGAAAGATGAGAGGAAGTAAGATGTGCAGGTGCCATCAAAAGGTAGAAACCCTATGGCGTCTGGCAATGAATATTTTAGGTGTATGAGTTCCCTTGCCTTCCTCTACGTGTCTTTCTTTCTGTTTGACACATTTTTTTCTCCATTTAAGGGACCGCCATGCCATCTGGTGTTGTCTTTTTCACTACCTTAAAAGGCTGAAATTCATCTTGATATTATTCAGCGCTCTCTCTCTCTCTCTCTCTCTCTCTCTCTCTCTCTCTCTCTCTCTCTCTCTCTCTCTCTCTCTCTCTCTCTCTAAATCCTTGTACCTTCCTTCTTCTTCATGACTTTCTTTTTAATTGCGTCGGTGGGGTATTATTATATTAAGTCTCTCTCTCTCTCTCTCTCTCTCTCTCTCTCTCTCTCTCTCTCTCTCTCTCTCTCTCTCTCTCTCAAAATTCCCTTCAGTTTTAATGGGCAGCATTTTCCTACGCCGACTCCCCAGCCTCATTTGAATGTCTGTGCTCTATCGTGTGTGCATGCAAGAGGACACTTTTATAAGTCTTGCGATTGCAAGCAAACATGTGTTATTTTCAGGATCGGTTCCTTCCTTGGTAAAAGGCTTTCTTCCTCAGACAAATATCGCCATTTTGCTTGCTTTGTGATAAGTTTTCCCTCCGCAACTTGCTTCCTTGTTTGTTTGTCATTTGTTCATTCCATGAATACGAATCAGTTTGCTCAGCTCAGTTGTAATTTGGTTTGGGTCCGATTTCTTATTGTCGAATAACTGCTGCTATCGCCTGTGTCTCAGATCGTTAAATATCCATTTGTATTCCTAAAAGAGCTTTTGGGGAATACACACACTCGTTCTCTGTCCCTCTCTGTCTCTTTTTATGTCTTCTGTTTATGAATATATTCGCATGTGCAAATGCTTATCTACATTTGTGGATACATAAACACACACATACATGCATACATACAAATTGTGGATGGTAATTTTGTTGTTTCACCGATTTCATATATATATATATATATATATATATATATATATATATATGTGTGTGTGTGTGTGTGTGTGTGTATGTGTGTGCGCGAATAAATAAATAAATATACATATATAATATATATATATATATATATATGTGTGTGTGTGTGTGTGTGTGTGTGTATAAATAAATCAATAAATACACACACACAGACATATATATATATATATATATATATATATATATATATATATATATATAAAATAAGCCATAGCCTATATATTAACACATTAAAGTCTGGATTCTCGTAACAACCTCGGGATCAGAGCCCCAAGCGAAATCACTGACAGACTATAGCATCTGTCCGGCCGGGCTTCGAACCCTGGTCCAGGATACTTGTTTATGTGACATTGACCACACCACTCAACCACGAAGAAAGATAAAAGTTAATGACAATTCTTCTGTACATATACCTGTCGAATTCAGGTTTTTTGTACTTAGAATTGAAATCAACCCATCTTCACCATCGTAGCTAATTGGTAGGTTTATGACTTAGCATTCAATTAATGATAAAGTTTGCACATTGAAACGTGTTTTTCATATTTCAAATAAGCCATATATATTCGAAGCCCGGCCGGACAGATGCTATAGTCTTTGAGTGATTTCACCTGGGGCTATGAAATATGAAAAACACGTTTAAATGTGCAAAATATATCACACACACACACACACACACACACACACACACACACACATATATATATATATTACCTTAACGTGGGGAAAGGGTTTATGTATCGCCATAATCAATAAAGTTGTACTAGTAAGGGCTACATATACCAAGTTGGTTTGAGATAAGTTATCAGACAAAAGTCTTCCACCATCACTATTGTACAGTTGGCCAACGTGGTGATGAAAACTGGACAAATCCCCGACATGAATAAGGTGGAGCCTTCTTTAAAAGTTAGTTGTCATGATTTTGTCAATTTAGTCAAGGCTTTTAATTTTCGATATATTGTTTTCCCATGCATTTATTACTTCAATTATTCTATCAATTCTTTTTATATTTCTCATTAAAATCTTTGTTGCATGTATTTTGTATGTTATTTCTAATAAACCAAATGACTGCAATAAATCATCTCTGTTTTCATAGCGGGGGAAGCAGGCTGTTTCCATATATTCCATAGATGTTAGAATATTCCATAATTTTTTTTTTTTTTCAAATCTGGAACATTCCATACACTTCATTTTCGATTATTCCATTAACTTTTTAAAAATCTGGAACATTCCAAACACTTCGTAATTTCCGATTATTCCATATATTTTATAATTCTAAATATTAAACATAATTATATTAAAGATAATGCACATATTTCATGCATTTTGGAATATTCCTCACATTTTATTTCCGAATATTTTATACGTTTCACAAATTTAAGAGTATCCATACATTTCAAACATTGCCAAATAGGTTCTCTATATTTCACGAATTTCGAAATACCGTTTCCTAACATGACTTCCTCCACGTATTATGCACCTGTGATACTCCGACGGGAACAGTGCATGCATCAGCAAGGCTGTCTTCATTAACAGAGATTAAGAGGATGTGGTCAAGCCCATTAATGCCTTAGGTCAGGAAATCCTCCTAATTCTGAAGGGGAGTGAATCTTCTCTTCTGTCTCATTAATCCATTGCAGAGTCGGTCCACGTCCGGCATATAATAATGCTCGCAATTACCGGGTTATTAATCCAAAGCTGTGATTAAGGAATTAGATCGTATCTTCAATGGGAGGACACAAGTCGTTCCACCTTCTCTCTCTCTCTCTCTCTCTCTCTCTCTCTCCTCTCTCTCTCTCTCTCTCTCTCTGTGGTAACAGGGAAATCACAGGTTCAGTCTTGGTCTAGGTACGAAAGAATACCGAACATTCCCTAAAATCTACTGAGAGAGAGAGAGAGAGAGAGAGAGAGAGAGAGAGAGAGAGAGAGAGAGAGAGAGAGAGAGAGAGAGAGAGAGAGAGAGAGAGCCAAGTCCTCAACTATTCTTTCGAACGATCTACTGAACAGAGTAGATTTTATTTACACATTTCTTCTTCAATGTACACTGACAAAACTAATGCTTGTGTCTGTCGTCTGTCACCATTGCAACTTTGGTTATCGGTGTAGTTCTGGTTGTCTAGAATTCTAAATTTAGATTATTAAATCCTCATGAGGTTTCTATAACCACTGACTGTTGCTGTAATGCCAGTTTATACATCAGGCAATCTAATCTTCAGGGTACATGGACTGAATGAGAAATGATGTGCTAAAACATGTATGCACAAAAATCCCCATCGTTTGCAATCCATGAAACTTTTCAAAAACATATTACACACACGAACACAGGAAATACTTTTGCCATTCCAACACAAATGGAGGGAAGTTGATATGGCAGTTAATGAAGCTTTGAAAAAGCAAAACACGCTAGCAGGGATGGAGAAAATCCATCCTTGTAATACTTCTCATTTGCGCAAATTGTGAGTTACGATTCACCTAAAGCTGAAAATCCCCAGGTCAGAATGTTATCGGATAAAACGAAAAGCTCTCGCTTATCTTGGAGGAAGTAAGGTGACAGCAGGGCTACCTCTTTGAATAGCTTGTTACTACCCAGCACGTCATAGGGAATAAACGATAATGATCGCTAATCTAAAGAGCTTGAACAGGAAGAGTAAAGTGTTTCCTTGTCATCAGAATGATCTGCGTTGCGTAAACTGGAAATGACAGCTTTAATTCCCAATGAAGGTATATTCGGTTCAGAAGAAACATGATTCGATACCTAGTGAAAGTTATCCTTTATGTCAAAAATAAAATGGTTTCCAACTACGTTTATACAACCTCTCTATCTTTCTCAATATGAAAAGTATATTTTTAAAAATGCGGCTGCGTAGACATGAATATCAAATAAAAACAGAGAATTGAAAGTCTTTTCAACTGACACTTTTCATGCTGACCCTGCCATAGAAATTTCAATCAATCGGTCAATCAATGCTACGGCTTCACATTAAAAATTCACAACGACAAACATTAAATGGAATTGTCTATACAACAGAAAAAAAAAAAAAAATTTATATAATATTTTACATTTGAAATGCTGAAATGGTGTTGAAACCATACCCTGGTTAAAGATGAAGCATAATAGACTTTGTTGCTGGGGGGAGAGTAGTGGGGGGGGGGGGTTTAAAATAAATGCTAGACAAGATTAACCCCCCTACGATCAAGGACCTTCTGATTTCTCGGATTCTGGATTACTTAACTTTATATAAGGGCTGCTTTCCTAGTTTTATCACGCAGAGGAACTCAGCTCACCACGAGACCACAAAATCAGTGGGTCGTACGAGTATATATTCTTAAGTATTTTGCGTATCACACTATGTAGTTTGTGTTTATTGACAAATCAAAATTATCGAAGCACGTAAAGAACAAGAAAGTTAGGAAAAACTCTAGTTGTAATCCTTATTGGAAGATGACGACCTTGCCAACAAAGTGCATTGAACAAAATCTCTTCTGAGAAGTGGCACTCGTGGACACATTTGCAACTAGTTAGGAGCAACAGTTTAAGGGAGAAGAGGATCACACACCCTCATGAAATTTCTCAAACATACATTCAGTGTCAGGGTGAAAATAACGAGATGGTAATAGTTGTCCCAATTAAGCTTGCTCGCGGCAAAATGTTAGTAATCTGTTGTTTGGGATGATCAATATCGGAAGGTCAATTCGACAAGGAAAGGCCTATAACTGGTGTTTTTTGTTGGATGAGAAAATTATGACGCCTTTTTTGTGCTTTACGATTTTCTCTTCGCAAAAACGCAACGCTGGCTTTGCAAGATTCAGGTTTCACGCGACTTCTTAACTTCTTTGAGAAGATGAGTATGTCGAGAGGAGGATGCTAAACATGGAGCCACCAGGTGAGAGGAGGAGAGGAAGGCCTAAGAGGAAATTTATGGAATAAATAAAAGAAGATATGAGGGCAGTTGATATGACAGAGGATGATTCAGTGGATAGAAATAGATGGAGACATACGATCCGCTGTGGCGATCCCTGAATGAAAGAATCGGAAAGATAAAGAAGAAAAGGAAGAGGCTCTAATGGAAGGTAAATGGACTGGGATTTGAAAAATACCTAACAAACTTTACCACAACAATATTTGACTTCAGATGAAATGCTCGTGATAGTATTGAATAGTTCTGCAACACCCAATTTATAAACAAACATGATTCTGAATATGCATTTTCATAAGTAATTCTCATTTAGGTATAAGTTAACCCCAAAGCACATTGAATTAGAAGCGTTGGCGGCATGAGAGTACAGCCTCCCAATTCCTTAGGGGGCCGTTACGAGACAAATGCCCTAGTTTTCCCGACCTGAGCAGATGCTGGTACTTATTTACACGTGGATGAATTTGGTAGTGGATAGTCAGCGAGCGGACCCGGTCCCAGTAATAGTCAGAAGAGTGCTGTTCAGAATAATATATATGTATATATATATATATATATATATATATATATATATATATATATATATATATATATATATATATATATATATATATATATATATACATACACACACACACACACACACACATATATATATATATATATATATATATATATAGAGAGAGAGAGAGAGAGAGAGAGAGAGAGAGAGAGAGAGAGAGAGAGAGAGAGAGAGAGAGAGAGAGAGAGAGAGAGAGAGAGGGTATCGCAGATCACTAATCGAACCCGACAGAATTTCCCCGGCATTTATTTGTCTGTCCAGAGAACGAACAACAGTTCCAAATTCCGTTGCACTCGCCCGACCGGGAAATGTTTCGAGGGGAATCCACGCCGAGGAAAGGCATTTGCTTCCCACGAACACCTCGGAAAACAAGCGCTTAACTGAATGTTGCGCATTTCGCAATACGTTTATGAATTGTTCATCGTGACATATTTCATGCTTGCGGAATGGCGAGGCAAAAATATGACACCCAGCGCCCCAGGACAATCGGTTGACAATTTGGTCGCTATTTCAGAGCCTCCACTGCGAATGTAGTGGGACGTTTTGAATAAAAGTAAATGAAACATTTATTTTACATCAATTTCATGGCTCGGATATATTTGTGAATATTGATTAAAACACACTATAGATAAGGAGAGAGAGAGAGAGAGAGAGAGAGAGAGAGAGAGAGAGAGAGAGAGAGAGAGAGAGAGAGAGAGAGAGATAAGATTGTTACCTTCTAAAATAAGATCCACATTGAAATTCTGGTGTTAAATTTACATTCTAGTCGACGAAAATCCGCAGCCTTTTAGGAAAGAAGGAAATACTTCACAACTGGTCTATAGCCGCTCTATTGTATGAATGGAATTTGCATTTTAGAACAGATACGACATTAAAGCGTTCCTTTTCCTTGGTTTAAATGTAAAGCGAAGGCTACCTTGGAAAGGGTTCGACATTTTTTCCTCAAACAATGAGCAGATTCTACAGAAGTTCAGAGTCAGAGTAAAGCCAGATAAGGACAATAAGCACAATCTATGAGGGGGTCTTATGGCTTTGCGTAATTGATAGGACTTTGAGACTTAACGATAAGGAGGTTGATCATTGATCTGGTCTGTGATGTAAGATCAATTCAAGACACGTAGCTCATGTTTCCCGGAACAAAGGCTGGGAAGACAATTTAATGCCGAAAGACAATTGAGGGAGGAGATTCCACTATTGTACCAAGAACTGAAAGTTAAAAGAGGCTGGAAAGTAAGATAGAAGAAAGAAAGCGGGAACAATTAAGTAGAAGGCTAAAAAGTGGTTGTGGGTAGGAGCATATAGGACACTGCGAAGACCCTTTAGTAGTGTCCTAGCATGAGGAGTACTAATAACTCTAGTCTTGAATATGATAAGATTTTTTAACAAAATACTTAGGATAGGCCAAGTTAATCCTGAAAAAGAATTACTCAATCAAGATCATTAAATATTAGTTTTGTTTGTTGAAACTATGTTTAATACCCATCCCTGGGTCGGCAATTAGTTATAAGAGACACAAAAAAGTATTTACATAACATAAGATACTTACACGAATAAGCTTCCGCATATGAAGTACATTGGTGTCCAGTATAGGATGTCTTTGACACCGATGTAAGGTTGTTATATTGATTGTAACTTGGATTTCATTTTTGTATATTTTTATCTAAAGTGAGGGATATAAAGTTGGAATTGACATAAATTTAGAACCAATGTAAAGTTGGAACTGACATAAAGTTAGAACCAAAGTAAAGTTGGAACTGACAAAATTAGAACCAATGTAAAGTTGGAACTGATATAAAGTTAGAACCGATGAAAAGCTAGAACTGACATAAAGTTAGAACTGATGTAGAGTTGCAATTGACATAAAGTGAGAACCAATGTAAAGTTGGAAATGACCTAAAGTTAGAACCGATGTAGAGCTGGAATTGACATAAAGTTTGAACCAAAGTAAAGTTGGAACAGACGGAAGGTTAGAACCGACATAAAGTTAGAACTGATGTCATGATGAAAATTACATAAATTTTGAACCGATGTAAAGTTGGAACTGACAAATTTACAACTAATGTAAAGTTGAAAATGACATAAAGTTAGAACCGATGTCAAGTTGAAACTGACTAGAGTTAGAACCGGTGTAAAGTTGGAATTGACAAAGTTAGAATAAATGAAAAGTTGAAACCGACGTAAAGTTGGAACCGATGTAAAGTTGGAACTTACTTAAGTTAGAACCAATGTAAAGTTGGAGCTGGCATAAAGTTAGAACCAACGTAAAACTAGAACTGACATACAGTTAGAACCGATGTAAAGTTGAAACTGACATGAATTTAGAACTGATGTAAAGTTGGAACTGAGTTAAGTTAGAACCAATGTAAAGTTGGAGCTGACATAAAGTTAGAACCCACGTAAAACTGGAACTGACGTAAAGTTAGAACTGATGTAAAGTTTGAAATGACAATGTTAAAACCAATGTAAAGTTAAAAATTACAAAGTTAAAACCATGTAAAGATAGAACAGACAAAGTTAAAACCAATGTAAAGTTGGAACTGACAAAGTTAGAACTAATGTAAAGTTGGAAATGACATAAAGTTAAAGCCAATGTAAAATTGGAGCTGACATAAAGTTAGAGCTAATGTAAAGTTGGAAATGACATAAAGTTAAAACCAATGTAAAGTTGGAACTGACATAAAGTTAGAACTAATGTAAAGTTGGAAATGACAAAGTTAAAACCAATGTAAAGTTGTAGCTGACATAAAGTTAAAACCAATGTAAAGTTGGAGCTGACATAAAGTTAAAACCAATGTAAAGTTGTAGCTGACATAAAGTTAAAACCAATGTAAAGTTGTAGCTGACATAAAGTTAAAACCAATGTAAAGATGGAGCTGACATAAAGTTAAAACCAATGTAAAGTTGGAGCTGTTAAAACCAATGTAAAGTTGGAGCTGACATAAAGTTAGATCTAATGTAAAGTTGGAAATTACATAAATCTAAAACTAATGTAAATTTAGAACTGACATAAAGTTAGAACTAATGTAAAGTTGGAAATGACATAAAGTTGAAACCTATGTAAAGTTTGAGCTGACATAAAGATAAAACCTATGTAAAGCTGAAAATGCCATACAGTTAGGACCGATGTAAAGTTGAAACTGACATAAAGTTAGAATTGATGTGAATTTGGAGCTGACATAAAGTTAGAACTAATGTAAAGTTGGAAATTATATAAAGTTAAAACCAATGTAAAGTTGGAGCTGACATAAAGTTAAAACCAATGTAAAGTTGGAGCTGACATAAAGTTAGAACTAATGTAAAGTTGGAAATGACATAAAGTTAAAACCAATGTAAAGCTGGAACTGACATAAAGTTAAAACTAATGTAAAGTTGGAAATGATATAAAGTTAAAACCAATGTAAAGTTGGAATTGACATAAGGTTAGAACTAATGTAAAGTTGGAAATGTCATAAAGTTAAAACCAATGTAAAGCTGGAACTGACATAAAGTTAAAACTAATGTAAAGTTGGAAATGATATAAAGTTAAAACCAATGTAAAGTTGGAATTGACATAAGGTTAGAACTAATGTAAAGTTGGAAATGACTTAAAGTTAGAACTAATGTAAAGTTGGAAATGTCATAAAGTTAAAACCAATGTAAAGTTGGAGCTGACATAAAGATTAAAACCAAAGTAAAGTTGGAATTGACATTACGTTAAAACCTATGTAAAGTTGAAAATGACATAAAGTTAGAATCGATGTGAATTTGGAGCTGACAAAGTTAGAACTAATGTAAAGTTGAAAATGAAATAAAGTTAAAACCAATGTAAAGTTGGAATTAACAAAGTTAAAACCTATGTAAAGCTGAAAATGACATACAGTTAGTACCGATGTAAAGTTGAAACCAACATAAAGTTAGAACACATGTGAATTTGGAGCTGACAAAGTTAGAACTAATGTAAAGTTGGAAATGACATAAAGTTAAAACCAATGTAAAGTTGGAGCTGACATAAAGTTAGAACAGATGTGAATTTGGAGCTGACAAAGTTAGAACTAATGTAAAGTTGGAAATGACATAAAGTTAAAACCAATGTAAAGTTGGAGCTGACATAAAGTTAGAACAGATGTGAATTTGGAGCTGACAAAGTTAGAACTAATGTAAAGTTGGAAATGACAAAGTTAAAACCAATGTAAAGTTGGAATTGACAAAGTTAAAACCTATGTAAAGCTGAAAATGACATACAGTTAGGACCGATGTAAAGTTGAAACTGACATAAAGTTAGAACCGATGTAAAGTTGAAACTAACATAAAGTTAGAACTAATGTAAAGTTGGAAATGAAATAAAGTTAAAACCAATGTAAAGTTGGAAATGAAATAAAGTTAAAACCAATGTAAAGTTGGAAATGAAATAAAGTTAAAACCAATGTAAAGTTGGAATTGACAAAGTTAAAACCTATGTAAAGTTGAAAATTACATACAGTTAGAACCGATGTAAAGTTGGAACTGACATAAAGTTAGAACCGATGTAAAGTTGGAGGTGACTTGAGTTAAAACCGATGTAAAGCTGGAACTGACATAAAGTTAGAACTGATATAAAGTTGGAAATGACAAAGTTAGAACCAATGTAAAGTTGGAACTGACATAAAGGTGAATCTAATATAAAGTTGGCACTGACATAAAGTTAAAACCAATATACGGTTGGAACTGACAAAGTTAGAACTGATATACAGTTGGAACTGACATAAAGTTAAAAGCAATGTAAAGTTGGAACTGACATAAGGTTAAAATCAATGTAAAGTTAGAACTGACATAAAGTTAGAACCGATGTAAAGTTGGAAATGACATTATTAAGTTAGAACTGATACAAAGTTGGAACTGACGAAGTTAGGACTGACGTAAATAAAGTTGGAACTGTATCATATCAAACTGACGTTAAGTTGGAACTGACGTTTTTGAGCCAAAGTAAATTAAGAACTGGCGTATATTAAATCGACGTAAAGAGGGATATCAACTATAGCAGTAAACAATATATGCAAGTTACTGATGAGTAGGGAACGGAAAACAATATTGGTATTAATCAAAATTAGGGAACGGAAAACATTATTGGTATTAATCAAAATTATTGTTATTATTATTACTATTATTAGGGCAATTTCATATTTCATCCTAATGATGATAATAACAGGAATTATTATCATAGTACTACTACTTTCATTGGTGTTATTTTGGTCTTTCTAGTAGTAAATCCCAGGAAAAAATCCCCTTTTTTGACCCAAAGAGTATGCATAGTTTACTAGACCGTGTCCCATGTCTCATAATCTGAGAATAGAGGTAGGCAGGTGGAGCCGCACACCTCGGGAAGAACGTGTCTGTCAGAGATAATATTCACGTGCAGACTGAACATGTGTTGATACACTGCCCACTTACTGATCACTGTCGGGAGAGGTACCGAATGTGAAACTTCGCAGATATTAAGGAATTATTCAGTGAAACAATTTATTTGGAAGAATTATGTCCTTTTGTATATGAAGAATTGCTGGCCTATGTCAAATAATTACGATGCTCTAAGGACGTAGTTTTATATTGTATTAGGGTTATGATATGTTGGAGGTTAAACCCTAAAGATTTATTAGTAGATTGATACTGTAGGGGAAGAAAAAAGAAAAGAAAAGAAAAGAAAAGAAAGAAGGAAAAGAAGAAAAAGAGGAGGGAGAGGGGAAAACAAGAATTATGATCTTAGGTCTTGTGTTGTGGATTGATAGCGTAGGTGTGAAATATTGCTTTCAAAATATATTTGTGTATGGGGGATTATTTTGGACAAATCTAATTCATGTTTAATGAAGATTACTTTTCTGTACCATATGTTTATTTTGACAATAAATTACTACTAGTCAATTCAGATCAGAAAGTGGATTATGATATATATGCTGAAATAAAACTGTTCTCTTCTACTTCAGTATTGAGAGAAATATGATAACGTTTTCGTTTTGAGATGCTGGGGGAAATAAATTTTAGCTTAGAGATATATATTATTAATGGAAACTCTGCCTCAAGTTTATCTAACTTCCTGATGCAACAAAAGCAATTAACCAATATTAATTGTAGTTAAAACTTATATGTAAGAAAGTTTGGTAAACATATTATACTTTAATTTTAGACAAATACAGAACATGAACCATATATATATATATATATATATATATATATATATATATATATATATATATATATATATATATATATATATATATATATATATATATATATATCTTACACGCTATCTTGTATCATATCGATTTTTGACAATGAATATTTGGGCAAACCTCCAGTTCATGAGTTTTCACACCCGCCTCAATATTAAAACCAATTCCCCACCCAAACCGGGGTTTGGGTGGGGAACACCAAAAAACGAGTGATTTGCAGCAATTGCAATTGTCAGAAATGCATAACAAATACAAGATAACCAGTTGGAACTATACATGGTTCATGTAAGTGGCGTGAAATTAAATTTAATTCATATCACGTCCCCAAGATGGTTGTTGTTCTGCAGTTGCTAGCTTGGCTTGAAAATAAACATTGGGCGGATCATAAAGAAAAGGATATGCTTATAATTGCAAAATATGAAGGAAATCCTTCTACTTGTATTTATAAAAATTTCAAGCAGAAGCTTCTACTTTTAGAGCAAAAGCATATCCTTATAATCACATAAAAGTAAATGGTTATACATAAAGAAGACCCTTTACTTCAAATAAAGAGCATATGCTTCGAAAAAGCTGAGTCTGGTCAGTAGCAGACTGCAGTTCGAAGAGAAAGGTTGTTCTGTCCGATTCTCAGCACGATGGCAGATTTTGTGGATGTGAGGCATGTTAAACAATACATGCCTCGTTTACTCACACTTGATCGTGATTTCAAGATGTTATTCCGTTTTGAAGAACAAAATGTACAGTGGCTTGCGGACAGATATCTTGTCCACACCTGGAATCTCGATGAAATATCAAGGTTAAGCCATAACTTGGTGATATGCATTTTACATTTGCTTTTGCATGTATAAATAGTTGGGAGAATACCAAAGCTGCTGTATTTAGAGATGTTTGTATGTATGTATGTATGTATGTATGTATATATATATATATATATATATATATATATATATATATATATATATATATGTATATAGTAGTTTATTATTATTATTATTATTATTATTATTATTATTATTATTATTATTATTATTATTATTATTATTATTATAAAACAAGAATGGAATTTTTCGCGAGTCCTAAAACAATTCGGAAGAAAATCTCGGATTTCCAAATGGCTTCAGAAGAAATAGCCATAGACTTAGCATGGGATTCTGAATGCCTGCAGAACGGAATCTCGGAACGGTATCGGAAGAAAACTTTCCCGGATTTCCAAATGAATGACTTCAGAAAAATAGCCATAGACTTAGCATGGAATTCTGAATGCCTGCAGAACGGAATCTCAGAACGGTTTTGGAAGAAAACTTTCCCGAATTTCCAAAAGTCTTCAAAGGACATACTGTAGACGTACACTTAACATGGATTTCTGAATGACTCCAGAACTGAAATTTCCAGGAGCAGTCCTGAACAACTCCTCACCGAGTTTCAAATGACTTCTGAAGACATGATCTTCATTTTTTCAAACGTAGCCTGCAACACCTCACATGATCTGTATGTAGCTGGCGAAATTTAACCAAGGAATTGCGCGTCAATAGGAGTAAGAGGAAATGAGTTGATGACCGGGAGAAGGATTTCACTTAACTCACAGAGATCGCGTTCTGGCGGAATAGGAAGCTGCTGGTAAGAATTATGTGTTAAGTCTTCGGAACACCATCAACTACAGATGGTTTTGGTTGCTTCCGAAGTTGCCAATCGTTCGTTTTATATCACCCGACCTATAGAAAGACACGGGATCTTCCGTTGGCAGCTGAGCTTTGAAGATCATAATGTATGCGCCTTGAAAGATCCTTTGCTTGGGCTTTCACGACGATGTCTTATTAAGGGAGACTCTTGGAAAAAGTACGAGGCTTTGTATCGGTGCAAAAACGGATTGCAGGGAATGAGGATGGAGGCAGAATGTTTCAACTGAACGGTGAGTGACGTGTAATTCTTCGACAGGATTGTCCCAAAATTCGCCATTGAAGTAAGGATATACCCAGATGACATTGGTAAATATATCATGTTGCTCGTCATTTACTTTGGCATGATAGTGTATGCGGAGATATCGATAGTATTCATCTCTTTACTCATTGCCCAGATAGGTAAAGAATAAATGCCTTCGATTTCCCTGAGGAATCTGACGAAGTGAGGACTCGCGGCACTGAAATCTCTTTTGAAATCTAGAAGGACACTGACGAACTAAGGAAAAGAGACAATGAAATCTCGAAAGAGACAGATAATCTAATGAAAGAAGATCTTGAAAACTCGAAGACAGGAGAAAACAGCGAAGAAGAGCCTAGAATGACAGAGGTAAGACACCTAAAAATAGAGAGCCTCTAATGCTAGATGTAAGGCACATCAAAATATAGATCGAAGACCCTCTAATGCTAAAAGTATGGAACCTAGAAATATATGTCAAAGAACTTCTAATGCTAGAAGTGTAGGAGCTAAAGAGAGAGGTCATAGAACTTCTAATGTTAGAGGTGTGGGAGCTATAAAGAGAGGTCAAAGAACTTCTAATGCTGAGGTGGGAGCTAAAAGAGGAAAAAAACTTCTAATGCTAGAGGTGTGGGAGCTAAAAAGAGTCAAAGAACTTCTAATGCTAGAGGTGTGGGAGCTAAAAAGAAGTCAAAGAACTTCTAATGCTAGAGGTGTGGGAGCTAAAAAGAGGTCAAAAACTTCTAATGCAGAGGTGTGGGAGCTAAAAAGAAGTCAAAGAACTTCTAATGCTAGAGGGTGGGAGCTAAAAAGAGGCCAAAGAACTTCTAATGCTAGAGGTGTGGGAGCTAAAAAGAGGTCAAAGAACTTCTAATGCTAGAAGTGGGAGCTAAAAAGAGGTCAAGAACTTCTAATGCTAGAGGTGTGGGAGCTAAAAAGAGGTAAAAAAACTCTAATGCTATAGGTGTGGTGAGCTAAAAAGAGGTCAAAGAACTTCTAATGCTAGAGGTGGGGGAGCTAAAAAGAGGTCAAAGAACTTCTAATGCTAGAGGTGTGGAGTAAAAAGAGGTCAAAGAACTTCTAATGCAAGGGGTGGGGGAGCTAAAAAGGTCAAAAGAACTTCTAATTCAAGAGGTGTGGGAGCTAAAAAGAGGTCAAAGAACCTCTAATGCAAGGGTGTGGAGCTAAAAAGAAGTCAAAGAACTTCTAATGCAAGGGGTGTGGGAGCTAAAAAGAGGTCAAAGAACTTCTAATACAAGAGGTATGGGAGCTAAAAAGATGTCAAAGAACTTCTAATGCAAGGGGTGTGGGAGCTAAAAAGAGGTAAGAACTTCTAATGCAAGAGGTGTGGGAGCTAAAAAGAGGTCAAAGAACTTCTAATGCAAGGGGTGGGGGAGCTAAAAAGAGGTCAAAGAACTTCTAATGCAAGGGGTGTGGGAGCTAAAAAGAGGTCAAAGAACTTCTAATGCAAGGGTGTGGGAGCTAAAAAGAGTCAAAGAACTTCTAATGCAAGGGGTGGGGGAGCTAAAAAGAGGTCAAAGAACTTCTAATGCAAGGGTGTGGGAGCTAAAAAGAGGTCAAAGAACTTCTAATGCAAGGGGTGGGGAGCTAAAAAGAGGTCAAAGAACTTCTAATGCAAGGGGTGTGGGAGCTAAAAAGAGGTCAAAGAACTTCTAATGCAAGGGGTGGGGAGCTAAAAAGAGGTCAAAGAACTTCTAATGCAAGGGGTGTGGGAGCTAAAAAGAGGTCAAAGAACTTCTAATGCAAGGGGTGTGGGAGCTAAAAAGAGGTCAAAGAACTTCTAATGCAAGGGGTGGGGAAGCTAAAAAGAGGTCAAAGAACTTCTAATGCAAGGGGTGTGGGAGCTAAAAAGAGGTCAAAGAACTTCTATGCAAGGGGTGGGGAGCTGAAAAAGTCAAGAACTTCTAATGCAAGGGGTGGGGAGCTAAAAAGAAGTCAAAGAACTTCTAATGCAAGGGGTGGGTGAGCTAAAAAGAAGTCAAAGAACTTCTAATGCAAGGGGTGGGGAAGCTAAAAAAAGTCAAAGAACTTCTAATGCAAGGGGTGGGAGCTAAAAAGAAGTCAAAGAACTTCTAATGCAAGGGGTGGGGAGCTAAAAAAGGTCAAAGAACTTCTAATGCAAGGGGTGGGGAGCTAAAAAGAGGTCAAAGAACTTCTAATGCAGAGGTGGGTAGGCTAAAAAGAGGTAAAAGAACTTCTAATGCAAGGGGTGGGGGAGCTAAAAAGGTCAAAGAACTTCTAATGCAAGAGGTGTGGGAGCTAAAAAGAGGTCAAAGAACTTCTAATGCAAGAGGTGTGGGAGCTAAAAAGAAGTCAAAGAACTTCTAATGCAAGGGGTGTGGGAGCTAAAAAAGGTCAAAGAACTTCTAATGCAAGAGGTTGGGAGCTAAAAAGAGGTCAAAGAACTTCTAATGCAAGGGGTGTGGGAGCTAAAAAGAGGTCAAAGAACTTCTAATGCAAGAGGTGTGGGAGCTAAAAAGAGGTCAAAGAACTTCTAATGCAAGGGGTGGGGGAGCTAAAAAGAGGTCAAAGAACTTCTAATGCAAGGGGGTGGGAGCTAAAAAGAGGTAAAAGAACTTCTAATGCAAGGTGTGGGAGCTAAAAAGAGGTCAAAGAACTTCTAATGCAAGGGGTGGGGGAGCTAAAAAGAGGTCAAAGAACTTCTAATGCAAGGGTGTGGGAGCTAAAAAGAGGAAAAGAACTTCTAATGCAAGGGGTGGGGAGCTAAAAAGAGGTCAAAGAACTTCTAATGCAAGGGGTGTGGGAGCTAAAAAGAGGTCAAAGAACTTCTAATGCAAGGGATGGGGAGCTAAAAAGAGGTCAAAGAACTTCTAATGCAAGGGGTGTGGGAGCTAAAAAGAGGTCAAAGAACTTCTAATGCAAGGGTGTGGGAGCTAAAAAGAGGTCAAAGAACTTCTAATGCAAGGGGTGGGGAAGCTAAAAAGAGGTAAAGAACTTCCAATGCAAGGGGTGTGGGAGCTAAAAAGAGGTCAAAGAACTTCTATGCAAGGGGTGGGGAGCTAAGAAGAAGTCAAAGAACTTCTAATGCAAGGGGTGGGGAGCTAAAAAGAAGTCAAAGAACTTCTAATGCAAGGGGTGGGGAGCTAAAAACGAAGTCAAAGAACTTCTAATGCAAGGGGTGGGGAAGCTAAAAAGAAGTCAAAGAACTTCTAATGCAAGGGGTAGGAAAGCTAAAAAGAAGTCAAAGAACTTCTAATGCAAGGGGTGGGGGAGCTAAAAAAAGGTCAAAGAACTTCCGATGCAAGGGGTGTGGGAGCTAAAAAAAGGTCAAAGAACTACTAATGCAAGGGGTGGGGGAGCTAAAAAAAGGTCAAAGAAATTCTAATGCAAGGGGTGGGGGAGCTAAAAAGAAGTAAAAAAACCTCAAATGCAAGGGGTGGGGAAGCTAAAAAGAGGTCAAAGAACTTCTAATGCAAGGGGTGGGGAGCTAAAAAGAGGTCAAAGAACTTCTAATACAAGGGGTGGGGAAGCTAAAAAAAGGTCAAAGACCTTCTAATGCAAGGGGTGTGGGAGCTAAAAGAGGTCAAAGAACTTCTAATGCAAGGGGTCGGAAAGCTAAAAAGAGGTAAAAAAAACTTCTAATGCAAGGGGTGGGGGAGCTAAAAAGAGGTCAAAGAACTTATAATGCAAGGGGTGTGGGAGCTAAGAAGAGGTCAAAGAACTTCTAATGCAAGGGGTGGGGGAGCTAAAAAGAGGTAAAAAAAACTTCTAATGCAAGGGGTTTGGGAGCTAAAAAGAGGTCAAAGAACTTCTAATGCAAGGGGTGTGGAAGCTAAAAAGAGGTCAAAGAACTTCTAATGCAAGGGGTGGGGGAGCTAAAAAGAGGTCAAAGAACTTCTAATGCAAGGGGTGTGGGAGCTAAAAAGAGGTCAAAGAACTTCTAATGCAAGGGGTGGGGAAGCTAAAAAGAGGTCAAAGAACTTCTAATGCAAGGGGTGTGGGAGCTAATAGAAGTCAAAGTTCTTCTAATGCAAGGGGTGGGGAAGCTAAAACGAGGTCAAAAAACTTCTAATGCAAGGGGTGGGGAAGCTAAAAAGAGGTCAAAGAACTTCTAATGCAAGGGGTGTGGGAGCTAAGAAGAGGTCAAAGAACTTCTAATGCAAGGGGTGAGGGAGATAAAAAGAGGTAAAAAAACTTCTAATGCAAGGGGTTTGGGAGCTAAAAAGAGGTCAAAGAACTTCTAATGCAAGGGGTGGGGAGCTAAAAAGAGGTCAAAGAACTTCTAATGCAAGGGGTGCGGGAGATAAAAAGAGGTCAAAGAACTTCTAATACAAGGGGTGGGAAAGCTAAAAAGAGGTCAAAGAACTTCTAATGCAAGGGGTGTGGGAGCTAAAAAGAGGTCAAAGAACTTCTAATGCAAGGGGTGTGGAAGCTAAAAGAGGTCAAAGAACTTCTAATGCAAGGGGTCGGAAAGCTAAAAAGAGGTCAAAAAACTTCTAATGCAAGGGGTGGGGGAGCTAAAAAGAGGTCAAAGAACTTATAATGCAAGGGGTGTGGGAGCTAAGAAGAGGTCAAAGAACTTCTAATGCAAGGGGTGGGGGAGCTAAAAAGAGGTAAAAAAAACTTCTAATGCAAGGGGTTTGGGAGCTAAAAAGAGGTCAAAGAACTTCTAATGCAAGGGGTGTGGAAGCTAAAAAGAGGTCAAAGAACTTCTAATGCAAGGGGTGGGGAAGCTAAAAAGAGGTCAAAGAACTTCTAATGCAAGGGGTGTGGGAGCTAAAAAGAGGTCAAAGAACTTCTAATGTAAGGGGTGGGGAAGCTAAAAAGAGGTCAAAGAACTTCTAATGCAAGGGGTGGGGAAGCTAAAAAGAGGTCAAAGAACTTCTAATGCAAGGGGTGTGGGAGCTAAAAGAGGTCAAAGTTCTTCTAATGCAAGGGGTGGGGAAGCTAAAACGAGGTCAAAAAACTTCTAATGCAAGGGGTGGGGAAGCTAAAAAGAGGTCAAAGAACTTCTAATGCAAGGGGTGTGGGAGCTAAGAAGAGGTCAAAGAACTTCTAATGCAAGGGGTGAGGGAGCTAAAAAGAGGTAAAAAAAACTTCTAATGCAAGGGGTTTGGGAGCTAAAAAGAGGTCAAAGAACTTCTAATGCAAGGGGCGTGGGAGCTAAAAAGAGGTCAAAGAACTTCTAATGCAAGGGGTGGGGAAGCTAAAAAGAGGTCAAAGAACTTCTAATGCAAGGGGTGTGGGAGCTAAAAAGAGGTCAAAGAACTTCTAATGCAAGGGTGGGGGAGCTAAAAAGAGGTCAAAGAACTTCTAATGCAAGGGGTGGGGAAGCTAAAAAGAGGTCAAATAAACTTCTAATGCAAGGGGTGGGGAAGCTAGAAAGAAGTCAAAGAACTTCTAATGCAAGGGGTGTGGGAGCTAAAAGAGGTCAAAGAATTTCTAATGCAAGGGGTTTGGGAGCTAAAAAGAGGTCAAAAAACTTCTAATGCAAGGGGTGTGGGAGCTAAGAAGAGGTCAAAGAACTTCTAATGCAAGGGGTGTGGGAGCTACAAAGATATCAAAGAACTTCTAATGCAACGGGTTTGGGAGCTAAAAAGAGGTCAAAGAACTTCTAATGCAAGGGGTGTGGGACCTAAAAAGAGGTCAAACAACTTCTAATGCAAGGGGTGTGGGAGCTAGAAAGAGATCAAAGAACTTCTAATGCAAGGGGTTTGGGAGCTAAAAAGAGGTCAAAGAATTACTAATGCAAGGGGTGTGGGAGCTAAGAAGAGGTCAAAGAACTTCTAATGCAAGGGGTGTGGGAGCTAGAAAGAGATCAAAGAACTTCTGATGCAAGGGGTTTGGGAGCTAAGAAGAGGTCAAAGAACTTCTAATGCAAGGGGTGTGGGAGCTAAAAAGAGGTCAAAGAACATCTAATGCAAGGGGTGAGGAAACTAAAAAGAGGTCAAAGAACTTCTATTGCATGGGGTGTGGGAGCTAAAAAGAGGTCAAAGAACTTTTAATGCAAGGGGTATGGGAGCTAGAGGTCAAAGAACTTCTAATGCTAGAGGTGTGGGAGCTAAAAAGAGGTCAAAGAACTTCTAATGCTAGATGTGTGGGAGCTAAAAAGAAGTCAAAGAACTTCTAATGCTAGAGGCGTGGGAGCTAAAAAGAGGTCAAAGAACTTCTAATGCTTGAGGTGTGGGAGGTAAAAAGAAGGTCAAAGAACTTCTAATGCAAGGGGTGGGGGTGCTAAAAGGAGGTCAAAGAACTTCTAATGCAAGAGGTGGGGAGCTAAAAAGAGGTCAAAGAACTTCTAATGCAAGGGGGTGTGGGAGCTAAAATGAAGTCAAAGAACTTCTAATGCTAGAGGTGTGGGAGCTAAAAAGAGGTAAAAAAACCTCTAATGCTCGAGGTGTGGGAGCTAAAAAGAGGTCAAAGATATTCTAATGCAAGGGGTGTGGGAGCTAAAAAGAGGTCTAAGAACTTCTAATGCAAGAGGTGTGGGAGCTAAAAAGAGGTCAAAGAACTTCTAATGCTAGGGGTGGGGGAGCTAAAAAGAGGTCAAAGAACTTCTAATGCAAGGGTGTGGGAGCTAAAAAGAGGTCAAAGAACTTCTAATGCAAGGGGTTTGGGAGCTAAAAAGAGGTCAAAGAACTTCTAATGCAAGGGGTGGGGGAGCTAAAAAGAGGTCAAAGAATTTCTAATGCAAGGGATGTGGCAGCTAAAAAGAGGTCAAAGAACTTCTGATGCAAGGGGTGTGGGAGCTAAAAAGAGGTCAAAGAACTTCTAATGCAAGGGGTGTTGGAGCTAAAAAGAGGTCAAAGAACTTCTAATGCAAGGGGTGTGGGAGCTAAAAAGAGGTCAAAGAACTTCTATTGCAAGGGGTGGGGAAGCTAAGAAGAAGTCAAAGAACTTCTAATGCAAGGGATGGGGGAGCTAAAAAGAAGTCAAAGAACTTCTAATGCAAGGGGTGGGGGAGCTAAAAAGAAGTCAAAGAATTTCTAATGCAAGGGGTGGGGAAGCTAAAAAGAAGTCAAAGAACTTCTAATGCACGGGGTGGGGAAGCTGAAAATAAGTCAAAGAACTTCTAATGCTTGAGGTGTGGGAGCTAAAAAGAAGTCAAAGAACTTCTAATGCTAGAAGTGGGGGAGCTGAAAAGAGGTCAAAGAACTTCTAATGCTAGAGGTGTGGGAGCTAAAAAAAGGTAAAAAAACTTCAAATGCTATAGGTGTGGGAGCTAAAAACAGGTCACAGAACTTTTAATGCTAGAGGTGTGGGAGCTAAAAAGAGGTCAAAGAACCTATAATGCTAGAGGTGTGGGAGATAAAAAAAAAAGGTTAAAAAACTTCTAATGCAAGGGGTGGGGGAGCTAAAAGGAGGTCAAAGAACTTCTAATGCAAGAGGTGGGGAGCTAAAAAGAGGTCAAAGAACTTCTAATGCAAGGGGGTGTGGGAGCTAAAATGAAGTCAAAGAACTTCTAATGGTAGAGGTGTGGGAGCTAAAAAGAGGTAAAAAAAACCTCTAATGCTAGAGGTGTGGGAGCTAAAAAGAGGTCAAAGATATTCTAATGCAATGGGTGTGGGACCTAAAAAGAGGTGTAAGAACTTCTAATGCAAGAAGTGTGGGAGCTAAAAAGAGGTCAAAGAACTTCTAATGCAAGGGATGTGGGAGCTAAAAAGAGGTCAAAGAACTTCTGATGCAAGGGGTGTGGGAGCTAAAAAGAGGTCAAAGAACTTCGAATGCAAGGAGTGTTGGAGCTAAAAAGAGGTCAAAGAACTTCTAATGCAAGGGGTGTGGGAGCTAAAAAGAGGTCAAAGATTTTCTATTGCAAGGGGTGGGGAAGCTAAGAAGAAGTCAAAGAACTTCTAATGCAAGGGGTGGGAAAGCTAAAAAGAAGTCAAAGAATTTCTAATGCAAGGGGTGGGGAAGCTAAAACGAAGTCAAAGAACTTCTAATGCACGGGGTGGGGAAGCTAAAAATAAGTCAAAGAACTTCTAATGCTTGAGGTGTGGGAGCTAAAAAGAAGTCAAAGAACTTCTAATGCTAGAAATGGGGGAGCTAAAAAGAGGTCAAAGAACTTCTAATGCTAGAGGTGTGGGAGCTAAAAAGAGGTAAAAAAACTTCAAATGCTATAGGTGTGGGAGCTAAAAACAGGTCACAGAACTTTTAATGCTAGAGGTGTGGGAGCTAAAAAGAGGTCACAGAACCTATAATGCTAGAGGTGTGAGAGGTAAAAAAAAAAAAGGTTAAAAAACTTCTAATGCAAGGGGTGGGGGAGCTAAAAGGAGGTCAAAGAACTTCTAATGCAAGAGGTGGGGAGCTAAAAAGAGGTCAAAGAACTTCTAATGCAAGGGGGTGTGGGAGCTAAAATGAAGTCAAAGAACTTCTAATGCTAGAGGTGTGGGAGCTAAAAAGAGGTAAAAAAACCTCTGATGCTAGAGGTGTGGGAGCTAAAAAGAGGTCAAAGAACTTCTAATGCAAGGGGTGGGGAAGCTAAAAAGAGGTCAAAGAACTTCTAATGCAAGGGTGTTGGAGCTAAAAAGAGGTCAAAGAACTTCTAATGCAAGGGGTGGGGGAGCTAAAAAGAGGTCAAAGAACTTCTAATGCAAGGGGTGGGGGAGCTAAAAAGAGGTCAAAGAACTTCTGATGCAAGGGGTGTGGGAGCTAAAAAGAGGTCAAAGAACTTCTGATGCAAGGGGTGTGGGAGCTAAAAAGAGGTCAAAGAACTTCTAATGCAAGAGGCGTGGGAGCTAAAAAGAGGTCAAAGAACTTCTAATGCAAGGGGTGTTGGAGCTAAAAAGAGGTCAAAGAACTTCTAATGCAAGGGGTGTGGGAGCTAAAAAGAGGTCAAAAAACTTCTATTGCAAGGGGTGGGGAAGCTAAGAAGAAGTCAAAGAACTTCTAATGCAAGGGATGGGGAGCTAAAAAGAAGTCAAAGAACTTCTAATGCAAGGGGTGGGGGAGCTAAAAAGTCAAAGAATTTCTAATGCAAGAGGTGGGGAAGCTAAAAAGAAGTCAAAGAACTTCTAATGCAAGGGGTGGGGAAGCTAAAAAGAGGTCAAAGAACTTCTAATGCAAGGGGTGGGGGAGCTAAAAAAAGGTCAAAGAACTTCCGATGCAAGGGGTGTGGGAGCTAAAAAGAGGTCAAAGAACTTCTAATGCAAGGGGTGGGGGAGCTAAAAAAAGGTCAAAGAAATTCTAATGCAAGGGGTGGGGGAGCTAAAAAGAGGTAAAAAAAACTTCTAATGCAAGGGGTGGGGAAGCTAAAAACAGGGTCAAAGAACTTCTAATGCAAGGGGTGGGGAGCTAAAAAGAGGTCAAAGAACTTCTAATGCAAGGGGTGCGGGAGCTAAAAAGAGGTCAAAGAACTTCTAATGCAAGGTGTGGGGAAGCTAAAAAGAGGTCAAAGAACTTCTAATGCAAGGGGCGTGGGAGCTAAAAGAGTTCAAAGAACTTCTAATGCAAGGGGTGGGGAAGCTAAAAAGAGGTCAAAGAACTTCTAATGCAAGGGGTGGGGGAGCTAAAAAGAGGTCAAAGAACTTCTAATGCAAGGGATGTGGGTGCTAAAAAGAGGTCAAAGAACTTCTAATGCATGGGGTGTGGGAGCTAAGAAGATGTCAAAGAACTTTTAATGCAAGGGGTGGGGGAGCTAAAAAGAGGTCAAAGAACTTCTAATGTAAGGGGTTTGGTAGCTAAAAAGAGGTCAAAGAATTTCTAATGCAAGGGGTGTGGGAGCTAAAAAGAGGTCAAAGAACTTCTAATGCAAGGGGTGGGGAAGCTAAAAAGAGGTCAAAGAACTTCTAAGGCAAGGGGTGTGGGAGCTAAAAAGAGGTCAAAGAACTTCTAATGCAAGGGGTGGGGAAGCTAAAAAGAGGTCAAAGAACTTCTAATGCAAGGGGTGTGGAAGCTAAAAAGGGGTCAAAGAACTTCTAATGCAAGGGGGGTGGAGGAGCTAAAAAGAGGTCAAAGAACTTCTAATGCTTGAGGTTTGGGAGCTAAAAAGAAGTCAAAGAACTTCTAATGCTAGAAGTGGGGGAGCTAAAAAGAGGTCAAAGAACTTCTAATGCAAGGGTGGGGGAGCTAAAAAGAGGTCAAAGAACTTCTAATGCAAGGGGTGGGGAAGCTAAAAAGAGGTCAAAGAACTTCTAATGCAAGGGGTGGGGGAGCTAAAAAGAGGTCAAAGAACTTCTAATGCAAGGGATGTGGGTGCTAAAAAGAGGTCAAAGAACTTCTAATGCATGGGGTGTGGGAGCTAAGAAGATGTCAAAGAACTTTTAATGCAAGGGGTGGGGGAGCTAAAAAGAGGTCAAAGAACTTCTAATGTAAGGGGTTTGGTAGCTAAAAAGAGGTCAAAGAATTTCTAATGCAAGGGGTGTGGGAGCTAAAAAGAGGTCAAAGAACTTCTAATGCAAGGGGTGGGGAAGCTAAAAAGAGGTCAAAGAACTTCTAAGGCAAGGGGTGTGGGAGCTAAAAAGAGGTCAAAGAACTTCTAATGCAAGGGGTGGGGAAGCTAAAAAGAGGTCAAAGAACTTCTAATGCAAGGGGTGTGGAAGCTAAAAAGGGGTCAAAGAACTTCTAATGCAAGGGGGGTGGAGGAGCTAAAAAGAGGTCAAAGAACTTCTAATGCTTGAGGTTTGGGAGCTAAAAAGAAGTCAAAGAACTTCTAATGCTAGAAGTGGGGGAGCTAAAAAGAGGTCAAAGAACTTCTAATGCAAGGGTGGGGGAGCTAAAAAGAGGTCAAAGAACTTCTAATGCAAGGGGTGGGGAAGCTAAAAAGAGGTCAAAGAACTTCTAATGCAAGGGGTGGGGAAGCTAGAAAGAAGTCAAAGAACTTCTAATGCAAGGGGTGTGGGAGCTAAAAGAGGTCAAAGAACTTCTAATGCAAGGGGTGTGGGAGCTAAGAAGAGGTCAAAGAACTTCTAATGCAAAGGGTGTGGGAGCTAGAAAGAGATCAAAGAACTTCTAATGCAAGGGGTTTGGGAGCTAAAAAGAGGTCAAAGAACTTCTAATGCAAGGGGTGTGGGAGCTAAAAAGAGGTCAAACAACTTCTAATGCAAGGGGTGTGGGGGCTAGAAAGAGATCAAAGAACTTCTAATGCAAGGGGTTTGGGAGCTAAAAAGAGGTCAAAGAACTTCTAATGCAAGGGGTGTGGGACCTAAGAAGAGGTCAAAGAACTTCTAATGCAAGGGGTGTGGGAGCTAGAAAGAGATCAAAGAACTTCTAATGCAAGGGGTTTGGGAGCTAAAAAGAGGTCAAAGAACTTCTAATACAAGGGGTGTGGGAGCTAAAAAGAGGTCAAAGAACTTCTAATGCAAAGGGTGGGGAAACTAAAAAGAGGTCAAAGAACTTCTATTGCATGGGGTGTGGGAGCTAAAAAGAGGTCAAAGAACTTTTAATGCAAGGGGTATAGGAGCTAGAGGTCAAAGAACTTCTAATGCTAGAGGTGTGGGAGCTAAAAAGAGGTCAAAGAACTTCTAATGCTAGATGTGTGGGAGCTAAAAAGAAGTCAAAGAACTTCTAATGCTAGACGCGTGGGAGCTAAAAAGAGGTCAAAGAACTTCTAATGTTTGAGGTGTGGGAGCTAAAAAGAAGTCAAAGAACTTCTAATGCTGAAAGTTGGGGAGCTAAAAAGAGGTCAAAGAACTTCTAATGCTAGAGGTGTGGCCCGTGGGAGCTAAAAAGAGGTCAAAGAACCTATAATGCTAGAGGTGTGGGAGGTTAAAAAAAGGTCAAAGAACTTCTAATGCAAGGGGTGGGGGAGCTAAAAGGAGGTCAAAGAACTTCTAATACAAGAGGTGAGGAGCTAAAAAGAGGTCAAAGAACTTCTAATGCAAGGGGGTGTGGGAGCTAAAATGAAGTAAAAGAACTTCTATTGCAAGGGGTGGGGAAGCTAAGAAGAAGTCAAAGAACTTCTAATGCAAGGGATAGGGGAGCTAAAAAGAAGTCAAAGAACTTCTAATGCAAGGGGTGGGGGAGCTAAAAAGAAGTCAAAGAATTTCTAATGCAAGGGGTGGGGAAGCTAAAAAGAGGTCAAAGAACTTCTGATGCAAGGGGTGTGGGAGCTGAAAAGAGGTCAAAGAACTTCTAATGCAAGGGGCGTGGGAGCTAAAAAGAGGTCAAAGAACTTCTAATGCAAGGGGTGTTGGAGCTAAAAAGAGGTCAAAGAACTTCTAATGCAAGGGGTGTGGGAGCTAAAAAGAGGTCAAAGAACTTCTATTGCAAGGGGTGGGGAAGCTAAGAAGAAGTCAAAGAACTTCTAATGCAAGGGATGGGGGAGCTAAAAAGAAGTCAAAGAACTTCTAATGCAAGGGGTGGGGGAGCTAAAAAGAAGTCAAAGAATTTCTAATGCAAGGGGTGGGGAAGCTAAAAAGAAGTCTAAGAACTTCTAATGCAAGGGGTGGGGAAGCTAAAAAGAGGTCAAATAACTTCTAATGCAAGGGGTGGGGGAGCTAAAAAAAGGTCAAAGAACTTCCGATGCAAGGGGTGTGGGAGCTAAAAAGAGGTCAAAGAACTTCTAATGCAAGGGGTGGGGGGGCTAAAAAAAGGTCAAAGAAATTCTAATGCAAGGGGTGGGGGATCTAAAAAGAGGTAAAAAAAACTTCTAATGCAAGGGGTGGGGAAGCTAAAAACAGGGTCAAAGAACTTCTAATGCAAGGGGTGGGGAGCTAAAAAGAGGACAAAGAACTTCTAATGCAAGGGGTGCGGGAGCTAAAAAGAGGTCAAAGAACTTCTAATGCAAGGGGTGGGGAAGCTAAAAAGAGGTCAAAGAACTTCTATTGCAAGGGGCGTGGGAGCTAAAAGAGGTCAAAGAACTTCTAATGCAAGGGGTGGGGAAGCTAAAAAGAGGTCAAAGAACTTCTAATGCAAGGGGCGGGGGAGCTAAAAAGAGGTCAAAAAACTTCTAATGCAAGGGATGTGGGTGCTAAAAAGAGGTCAAAGAACTTCTAATGCATGGGGTGTGGGAGCTAAGAAGAGGTCAAAGAACTTTTAATGCAAGGGGTGGGGGAGCTAAAAAGAGGTCAAAGAACTTCTAATGTAAGGGGTTTGGTAGCTAAAAAGAGGTCAAAGAATTTCTAATGCAAGGGGTGTGGGAGCTAAAAAGAGGTCAAAGAACTTCTAATGCAAGGGGTGGGGAAGCTAAAAAGAGGTCAAAGAACTTCTAATGCAAGGGGTGTGGGAGCTAAAAAGAGGTCAAAGAACTTCTAATGCAAGGGGTGGGGAAGCTAAAAAGAGGTCAAAGAACTTCTAATGCAAGGGGTGTGGAAGCTAAAAAGGGGTCAAAGAAATTCTAATGCAAGGGGGGTGGAGGAGCTAAAAAGAGGTCAAAGAACTTCTAATGCTTGAGGTGTGGGAGCTAAAAAGAAGTCAAAGAACTTCTAATGCTAAAAGTGGGTGAGCTGAAAAGAGGTCAAAGAACTTCTAATGCAAGGGTGGGGGAGCTAAAAAGAGGTCAAAGAACTTATAATGCAAGGGGTGGGGAAGCAAAAAAGAGGTCAAAGAACTTCTAATGCAAGGGGTGGGGAAGCTAGAAAGAAGTCAAAGAACTTCTAATGCAAGGGGTGTGGGAGCTAAAAGAGGTCAAAGAACTTCTAATGCAAGGGGTGTGGGAGCTAAGAAGAGGTCAAAGAACTTCTAATGCAAGGGGTGTGGGAGCTAAGAAGAGGTCAAAGAACTTCTAATGCAAGGGGTGTGGGAGCTAGAAAGAGATAAAAAAACTTCTAATGCAAGGGGTTTGGGAGCTAAAAAGAGGTCAAAGAACTTCTAATGCAAGGGGTGTGGGAGCTAAAAAGAGGTCAAACATCTTCTAATGCAAGGGGTGTGGGAGCTAGAAAGAGATCAAAGAACTTCTAATGCAAGGGGTTTGGGAGCTAAAAAGAGGTCAAAGAACTTCTAATGCAAGGGGTGTGGGACCTAAGAAGAGGTCAAAGAACTTCTAATGCAAGGGGTGTGGGAGCTAGAAAGAGATCAAAGAACTTCTAATGCAAGGGGTTTGGGAGCTAAAAAGAGGTCAAAGAACTTCTAATGCAAGGGGTGTGGGAGCTAAAAAGAGGTCAAAGAACTTCTAATGCAAAGGGTGGAGAAACTAAAAAAAAGGTCAAAGAACTTCTATTGCATGGGGTGTGGGAGCTAAAAAGAGGTCAAAAAACTTTTGATGCAAGGGGTATAGGAGCTAGAGGTCAAAGAACTTCTGATGCTAGAGGTGTGGGAGCTAAAAAGAGGTCAAAGAACTTCTAATGCTAGATGTGTGGGAGCTAAAAAGAAGTCAAAGAACTTCTAATGCTAGACGCGTGGGAGCTAAAAAGAGGTCAAAGAACTTCTAATGTTTGAGGCGTGGGAGCTAAAAAGAAGTCAAAGAACTTCTAATGCTAGAAGTGGGGGAGCTAAAAAGAGGTCAAAGAACTTCTAATGCTAGAGGTGTGGGAGCTAAAAAGAGGTCAAAGAACTTCAAATGCTATAGGTGTGGGAGCTAAAAAGAGGTCAAAGAACTTTTAATGCTAGAGGTGTGGGAGCTAAAAAGAGGTCAAAGAACCTATAATGCTAGAGGTGTGGGAGGTTAAAAAAAGGTCAAAGAACTTCTAATGCAAGGGGTGGGGAAGCTAAAAGGAGGTCAAAGAACTTCTAATGCAAGAGGTGGGGAGCTAAAAAGAGGTCAAAGAACTTCTAATGCAAGGGGGTGTGGGAGCTAAAATGAAGTCAAAGAACTTCTAATGCTAGAGGTGTGGGAGCTAAAAAGAGGTAAAAGAACCTCTAAATGCTAGAGGTGTGGGAGCTAAAAAGAGGTCAAAGATATTCTAATGCAAGGGGTGTGGGACCTAAAAAGAGGTGTAAGAACTTCTAATGCAAGAAGTGTGGGAGCTAAAAAGAGGTCAAAGAACTTCTAATGAAAGGGGTGGGGGAGCTAAAAAGAGTTCAAAGAACTTCTAATGCAAGGGTGTGGGAGCTAAAAAGAGGTCAAAGAACTTCTAATGCAAGGGGTGGGGGAGCTAAAGAGGTCAAAGAACTTCTAATGCCAGGGATGTGGGAGCTGAAAAGAGGTCAAAGAAATTCTGATGCAAGGGGTGTGGGAGCTAAAAAGAGGTCAAAGAACTTCTAATGCAAGGGGTGTTGGAGCTAAAAAGAGGTCAAAGAACATCTAATGCAAGGGGTGTGGGATCTAAAAAGAGGTCAAAGAACTTCTATTGCAAGGGGTGGGGAAGCTAAGAAGAAGTCAAAGAACTTTTAATGCAAGGAATGGGGGAGCTAAAAAGCAGTCAAAGAACTTCTAATGCAAGGGGTGCGGGACCTAAAAAGAAGTCAAAGAATTTCTAATGCAAGGGGTGGGGAAGCTAAAAAGAAGTAAAAGAACTTCTAATGCAAGAGGTGGGGAAGCTAAAAAGAAGTCAAAGAACTTCTAATGGAAGGGGTGGGGGAGCTAAAAAAAGGTCAAAGAACTTCCGATGCAAGGGGTGTGGGAGCTAAAAAGAGGTCAAAGAACTTCTAATGCTTGAGGTGTGGGAGCTAAAAAGAAGTCAAAGAACTTCTAATGCTTGAAGTTGGGGAGCTAAAAAGAGGTCAAAGAACTTCTAATGCAAGGGTGGGGGAGCTAAAAAGAGGTCAAAGAACTTCTAATGCAAGGGGTGGGGAAGCTAAAAAGAGGTCAAAGAACTTCTAATGCAAGGGGTGGGGAAGCTAGAAAGAAGTCAAAGAACTTCTAATGCAAGGGGTGTGGGAGCTAAAAGAGGTCAAAGAACTTCTAATGCAAGGGGTGTGGGAGCTAAGAAGAGGTCAAAGAACTTCTAATGCAAGGGGTGTGGGAGCTAGAAAGAGATCAAAGAACTTCTAATGCAAGGGGTTTGGGAGCTAAAAAGAGGTCAAAGAACTTCTAATGCAAGGGGTGTGGGAGCTAAAAAGAGGTCAAACAACTTCTAATGCAAGGGGTGTGGGAGCTAGAAAGAGATCAAAGAACTTCTAATGCAAGGGGTTTGGGAGCTAAAAAGAGGTCAAAGAACTTCTAATGCAAGGGGTGTGGGACCTAAGAAGAGGTCAAAGAACTTCTAATGCAAGGGGTGTGGGAGCTAGAAAAAGATCAAAGAACTTCTAATGCAAGGGGTTTGGGAGCTAAAAAGAGGTCAAAGAACTTCTAATACAAGGGGTGTGGGAGCTAAAAAGAGGTCAAAGAACTTCTAATGCTAGAGGTGTGGGAGCTAAAAAGAGGTCAAAGAACTTCTAATGCTAGATGTGTGGGAGCTAAAAAGAAGTCAAAGAACTTCTAATGCTAGACGCGTGGGAGCTAAAAAGAGGTCAAAGAACTTCTAATGTTTGAGGTGTGGGAGCTAAAAAGAAGTCAAAGAACTTCTAATGCTGAAAGTTGGGGAGCTAAAAAGAGGTCAAAGAACTTTTAATGCTAAAGGTGTGGGAGCTAAAAAGAGGTCAAAGAACTTCAAATGCTATAGGTGTGGGAGCTAAAAACAGGTCACAGAACTTTTAATGCTAGAGGTGTGGGAGCTAAAAAGAGGTCAAAGAACCTATAATGCTAGAGGTGTGGGAGGTTAAAAAAAGGTCAAAGAACTTCTAATGCAAGGGGTGGGGGAGCTAAAAGGAGGTCAAAGAACTTCTAATGCAAGAGGTGAGGAGCTAAAAAGAGGTCAAAGAACTTCTAATGCAAGGGGGTGTGGGAGCTAAAATGAAGTCAAAGAACTTCTATTGCAAGGGGTGGGGAAGCTAAGAAGAAGTCAAAGAACTTCTAATGCAAGGGATAGGGGAGCTAAAAAGAAGTCAAAGAACTTCTAATGCAAGGGGTGGGGGAGCTAAAAAGAAGTCAAAGAATTTCTAATGCAAGGGGTGGGGAAGCTAAAAAGAGGTCAAAGAACTTCTGATGCAAGGGGTGTGGGAGCTGAAAAGAGGTCAAAGAACTTCTAATGCAAGGGGCGTGGGAGCTAAAAAGAGGTCAAAGAACTTCTAATGCAAGGGGTGTTGGAGCTAAAAAGAGGTCAAAGAACTTCTAATGCAAGGGGTGTGGGAGCTAAAAAGAGGTCAAAGAACTTCTATTGCAAGGGGTGGGGAAGCTAAGAAGAAGTCAAAGAACTTCTAATGCAAGGGATGGGGGAGCTAAAAAGAAGTCAAAGAACTTCTAATGCAAGGGGTGGGGGAGGTAAAAAGAAGTCAAAGAACTTCTAATGCAAGGGGTGGGGAAGCTAAAAAGAAGTCTAAGAACTTCTAATGCAAGGGGTGGGGAAGCTAAAAAGAGGTCAAAGAACTTCTAATGCAAGGGGTGGGGGAGCTAAAAAAAGGTCAAAGAACTTCCGATGCAAGGGGTGTGGGAGCTAAAAAGAAGTCAAAGAACTTCTAATGCAAGGGGTGGGGGAGCTAAAAAAAGGTCAAAGAAATTCTAATGCAAGGGGTGGGGGATCTAAAAAGAGGTAAAAAAAACTTCTAATGCAAGGGGTGGGGAAGCTAAAAACAGGGTCAAAGAACTTCTAATGCAAGGGGTGGGGAGCTAAAAAGAGGACAAAAAACTTCTAATGCAAGGGGTGCGGGAGCTAAAAAGAGGTCAAAGAACTTCTAATGCAAGGGGTGGGGAAGCTAAAAAGAGGTCAAAGAACTTCTAATGCAAGGGGCGTGGGAGCTAAAAGAGGTCAAAGAACTTCTAATGCAAGGGGTGGGGAAGCTAAAAAGAGGTCAAAGAACTTTAATGCAAGGGGCGGGGGAGCAAAAAAGAGGTCAAAGAACTTCTAATGCAAGGGATGTGGGTGCTAAAAAGAGGTCAAAGAACTTCTAATGCATGGGGTGTGGGAGCTAAGAAGAGGTCAAAGAACTTTTAATGCAAGGGGTGGGGGAGCTAAAAAGAGGTCAAAGAACTTCTAATGTAAGGGGTTTGGTAGCTAAAAAGAGGTCAAAGAATTTCTAATGCAAGGGGTGTGGGAGCTAAAAAGAGGTCAAAGAACTTCTAATGCAAGGGGTGGGGAAGCTAAAAAGAGGTCAAAGAACTTCTAATGCAAGGGGTGTGGGAGCTAAAAAGAGGTCAAAGAACTTCTAATGCAAGGGGTGGGGAAGCTAAAAAGAGGTCAAAGAACTTCTAATGCAAGGGGTGTGGAAGCTAAAAAGGGGTCAAAGAACTTCTAATGCAAGGGGGGTGGAGGAGCTAAAAAGAGGTCAAAGAACTTCTAATGCTTGAGGTGTGGGAGCTAAAAAGAAGTCAAAGAACTTCTAATGCTAGAAGTGGGGGAGCTGAAAAGAGGTCAAAGAACTTCTAATGCAAGGGTGGGGGAGCTAAAAAGAGGTCAAAGAACTTCTAATGCAAGGGGTGGGGAAGCAAAAAAGAGGTCAAAGAACTTCTAATGCAAGGGGTGGGGAAGCTAGAAAGAAGTCAAAGAACTTCTAATGCAAGGGGTGTGGGAGCTAAAAGAGGTCAAAGAACTTCTAATGCAAGGGGTGTGGGAGCTAAGAAGAGGTCAAAGAACTTCTAATGCAAGGGGTGTGGGAGCTAAGAAGAGGTCAAAGAACTTCTAATGCAAGGGGTGTGGGAGCTAGAAAGAGATAAAAAAACTTCTAATGCAAGGGGTTTGGGAGCTAAAAAGAGGTCAAAGAACTTCTAATGCAAGGGGTGTGGGAGCTAAAAAGAGGTCAAACATCTTCTGATGCAAGGGGTGTGGGAGCTAGAAAGAGATCAAAGAACTTCTAATGCAAGGGGTTTGGGAGCTAAAAAGAGGTCAAAGAACTTCTAATGCAAGGGGTGTGGGACCTAAGAAGAGGTCAAAGAACTTCTAATGCAAGGGGTGTGGGAGCTAGAAAGAGATCAAAGAACTTCTAATGCAAGGGGTTTGGGAGCTAAAAAGAGGTCAAAGAACTTCTAATGCAAGGGGTGTGGGAGCTAAAAAGAGGTCAAAGAACTTCTAATGCAAAGGGTGGAGAAACTAAAAAAAGGTCAAAGAACTTCTATTGCATGGGGTGTGGGAGCTAAAAAGAGGTCAAAAAACTTTTAATGCAAGGGGTATAGGAGCTAGAGGTCAAAGAACTTCTGATGCTAGAGGTGTGGGAGCTAAAAAGAGGTCAAAGAACTTCTAATGCTAGATGTGTGGGAGCTAAAAAGAAGTCAATGAACTTCTAATGCTAGACGCGTGGGAGCTAAAAAGAGGTCAAAGAACTTCTAATGTTTGAGGTGTGGGAGCTAAAAAGAAGTCAAAGAACTTCTAATGCTAGAAGTGGGGGAGCTAAAAAGAGGTCAAAGAACTTCTAATGCTAGAGGTGTGGGAGCTAAAAAGAGGTCAAAGAACTTCAAATGCTATAGGTGTGGGAGCTAAAAACAGGTCACAGAACTTTTAATGCTAGAGGTGTGGGAGCTAAAAAGAGGTCAAAGAACCTATAATGCTAGAGGTGTGGGAGGTTAAAAAAAGGTCAAAGAACTTCTAATGCAAGGGGTGGGGAAGCTAAAAGGAGGTCAAAGAACTTCTAATGCAAGAGGTGGGGAGCTAAAAAGAGGTCAAAGAACTTCTAATGCAAGGGGGTGTGGGAGCTAAAATGAAGTCAAAGAACTTCTAATGCTAGAGGTGTGGGAGCTAAAAAGAGGTAAAAGAACCTCTAAATGCTAGAGGTGTGGGAGCTAAAAAGAGGTCAAAGATATTCTAATGCAAGGGGTGGGGGAGCTAAAAAGAGTTCAAAGAACTTCTAATGCAAGGGTGTGGGAGCTAAAAAGAGGTCAAAGAACTTCTAATGCAAGGGGTGGGGGAGCTAAAAAGAGGTCAAAGAACTTCTAATGCAAGGGGTGGGGGAGCTAAAAAGAGGTCAAAGAACTTCTAATGCCAGGGATGTGGGAGCTGAAAAGAGGTCAAAGAACTTCTGATGCAAGGGGTGTGGGAGCTAAAAAGAGGTCAAAGAACTTCTAATGCAAGGGGTGTTGGAGCTAAAAAGAGGTCAAAGAACTTCTAATGCAAGGGGTGTGGGATCTAAAAAGAGGTCAAAGAACTTCTATTGCAAGGGGTGGGGAAGCTAAGAAGAAGTCAAAGAACTTTTAATGCAAGGAATGGGGGAGCTAAAAAGCAGTCAAAGAACTTCTAATGCAAGGGGTGCGGGACCTAAAAAGAAGTCAAAGAATTTCTAATGCAAGGGGTGGGGAAGCTAAAAAGAAGTAAAAGAAGTTCTAATGCAAGAGGTGGGGAAGCTAAAAAGAAGTCAAAGAACTTCTAATGGAAGGGGTGGGGGAGCTAAAAAAAGGTCAAAGAACTTCCGATGCAAGGGGTGTGGGAGCTAAAAAGAGGTCAAAGAACTTCTAATGCTTGAGGTGTGGGAGCTAAAAAGAAGTCAAAGAACTTCTAATGCTTGAAGTTGGGGAGCTAAAAAGAGGTCAAAGAACTTCTAATGCAAGGGTGGGGGAGCTAAAAAGAGGTCAAAGAACTTCTAATGCAAGGGGTGGGGAAGCTAAAAAGAGGTCAAAGAACTTCTAATGCAAGGGGTGGGGAAGCTAGAAAGAAGTCAAAGAACTTCTAATGCAAGGGGTGTGGGAGCTAAAAGAGGTCAAAGAACTTCTAATGCAAGGGGTGTGGGAGCTAAGAAGAGGTCAAAGAACTTCTAATGCAAGGGGTGTGGGAGCTAGAAAGAGATCAAAGAACTTCTAATGCAAGGGGTTTGGGAGCTAAAAAGAGGTCAAAGAACTTCTAATGCAAGGGGTGTGGGAGCTAAAAAGAGGTCAAACAACTTCTAATGCAAGGGGTGTGGGAGCTAGAAAGAGATCAAAGAACTTCTAATGCAAGGGGTTTGGGAGCTAAAAAGAGGTCAAAGAACTTCTAATGCAAGGGGTGTGGGACCTAAGAAGAGGTCAAAGAACTTCTAATGCAAGGGGTGTGGGAGCTAGAAAAAGATCAAAGAACTTCTAATGCAAGGGGTTTGGGAGCTAAAAAGAGGTCAAAGAACTTCTAATACAAGGGGTGTGGGAGCTAAAAAGAGGTCAAAGAACTTCTAATGCTAGAGGTGTGGGAGCTAAAAAGAGGTCAAAGAACTTCTAATGCTAGATGTGTGGGAGCTAAAAAGAAGTCAAAGAACTTCTAATGCTAGACGCGTGGGAGCTAAAAAGAGGTCAAAGAACTTCTAATGTTTGAGGTGTGGGAGCTAAAAAGAAGTCAAAGAACTTCTAATGCTGAAAGTTGGGGAGCTAAAAAGAGGTCAAAGAACTTCTAATGCTAAAGGTGTGGGAGCTAAAAAGAGGTCAAAGAACTTCAAATGCTATAGGTGTGGGAGCTAAAAACAGGTCACAGAACTTTTAATGCTAGAGGTGTGGGAGCTAAAAAGAGGTCAAAGAACCTATAATGCTAGAGGTGTGGGAGGTTAAAAAAAGGTCAAAGAACTTCTAATGCAAGGGGTGGGGGAGCTAAAAGGAGGTCAAAGAACTTCTAATGCAAGAGATGAGGAGCTAAAAAGAGGTCAAAGAACTTCTAATGCAAGGGGGTGTGGGAGCTAAAATGAAGTCAAAGAACTTCTATTGCAAGGGGTGGGGAAGCTAAGAAGAAGTCAAAGAACTTCTAATGCAAGGGATAGGGGAGCTAAAAAGAAGTCAAAGAACTTCTAATGCAAGGGATGGGGGAGCTAAAAAGAAGTCAAAGAATTTCTAATGCAAGGGGTGGGGAAGCTAAAAAGAGGTCAAAGAACTTCTGATGCAAGGGGTGTGGGAGCTGAAAAGAGGTCAAAGAACTTCTAATGCAAGGGGCGTGGGAGCTAAAAAGAGGTCAAAGAACTTCTAATGCAAGGGGTGTTGGAGCTAAAAAGAGGTCAAAGAACTTCTAATGCAAGGGGTGTGGGAGCTAAAAAGAGGTCAAAGAACTTCTATTGCAAGGGGTGGGGAAGCTAAGAAGAAGTCAAAGAACTTCTAATGCAAGGGATGGGGGAGCTAAAAAGAAGTCAAAGAACTTCTAATGCAAGGGGTGGGGGAGCTAAAAAGAAGTCAAAGAACTTCTAATGCAAGGGGTGGGGAAGCTAAAAAGAAGTCTAAGAACTTCTAATGCAAGGGGTGGGGAAGCTAAAAAGAGGTCAAAGAACTTCTAATGCAAGGGGTGGGGGAGCTAAAAAAAGGTCAAAGAACTTCCGATGCAAGGGGTGTGGGAGCTAAAAAGAGGTCAAAGAACTTCTAATGCAAGGGGTGGGGGAGCTAAAAAAAGGTCAAAGAAATTCTAATGCAAGGGGTGGGGGATCTAAAAAGAGGTAAAAAAAACTTCTAATGCAAGGGGTGGGGAAGCTAAAAACAGGGTCAAAGAACTTCTAATGCAAGGGGTGGGGAGCTAAAAAGAGGACAAAAAACTTCTAATGCAAGGGGTGCGGGAGCTAAAAAGAGGTCAAAGAACTTCTAATGCAAGGGGTGGGGAAGCTAAAAAGAGGTCAAAGAACTTCTAATGCAAGGGGCGTGGGAGCTAAAAGAGGTCAAAGAACTTCTAATGCAAGGGGTGGGGAAGCTAAAAAGAGGTCAAAGAACTTTAATGCAAGGGGCGGGGGAGCTAAAAAGAGGTCAAAGAACTTCTAATGCAAGGGATGTGGGTGCTAAAAAGAGGTCAAAGAACTTCTAATGCATGGGGTGTGGGAGCTAAGAAGAGGTCAAAGAACTTTTAATGCAAGGGGTGGGGAGCTAAAAAGAGGTCAAAGAACTTCTAATGTAAGGGGTTTGGTAGCTAAAAAGAGGTCAAAGAATTTCTAATGCAAGGGGTGTGGGAGCTAAAAAGAGGTCAAAGAACTTCTAATGCAAGGGGTGGGGAAGCTAAAAAGAGGTCAAAGAACTTCTAATGCAAGGGGTGTGGGAGCTAAAAAGAGGTCAAAGAACTTCTAATGCAAGGGGTGGGGAAGCTAAAAAGAGGTCAAAGAACTTCTAATGCAAGGGGTGTGGAAGCTAAAAAGGGGTCAAAGAACTTCTAATGCAAGGGGGGTGGAGGAGCTAAAAAGAGGTCAAAGAACTTCTAATGCTTGAGGTGTGGGAGCTAAAAAGAAGTCAAAGAACTTCTAATGCTAGAAGTGGGGGAGCTGAAAAGAGGTCAAAGAACTTCTAATGCAAGGGTGGGGGAGCTAAAAAGAGGTCAAAGAACTTCTAATGCAAGGGGTGGGAAAGCAAAAAAGAGGTCAAAGAACTTCTAATGCAAGGGGTGGGGAAGCTAGAAAGAAGTCAAAGAACTTCTAATGCAAGGGGTGTGGGAGCTAAAAGAGGTCAAAGAACTTCTAATGCAAGGGGTGTGGGAGCTAAGAAGAGGTCAAAGAACTTCTAATGCAAGGGGTGTGGGAGCTAAGAAGAGGTCAAAGAACTTCTAATGCAAGGGGTGTGGGAGCTAGAAAGAGATAAAAAAACTTCTAATGCAAGGGGTTTGGGAGCTAAAAAGAGGTCAAAGAACTTCTAATGCAAGGGGTGTGGGAGCTAAAAAGAGGTCAAACATCTTCTAATGCAAGGGGTGTGGGAGCTAGAAAGAGATCAAAGAACTTCTAATGCAAGGGGTTTGGGAGCTAAAAAGAGGTCAAAGAACTTCTAATGCAAGGGGTGTGGGACCTAAGAAGAGGTCAAAGAACTTCTAATGCAAGGGGTGTGGGAGCTAGAAAGAGATCAAAGAACTTCTAATGCAAGGGGTTTGGGAGCTAAAAAGAGGTCAAAGAACTTCTAATGCAAGGGGTGTGGGAGCTAAAAAGAGGTCAAAGAACTTCTAATGCAAAGGGTGGAGAAACTAAAAAAAGGTCAAAGAACTTCTATTGCATGGGGTGTGGGAGCTAAAAAGAGGTCAAAAAACTTTTAATGCAAGGGGTATAGGAGCTAGAGGTCAAAGAACTTCTGATGCTAGAGGTGTGGGAGCTAAAAAGAGGTCAAAGAACTTCTAATGCTAGTTGTGTGGGAGCTAAAAAGAAGTCAAAGAACTTCTAATGCTAGACGCGTGGGAGCTAAAAAGAGGTCAAAGAACTTCTAATGTTTGAGGTGTGGGAGCTAAAAAGAAGTCAAAGAACTTCTAATGCTAGAAGTGGGGGAGCTAAAAAGAGGTCAAAGAACTTCTAATGCTAGAGGTGTGGGAGCTAAAAAGAGGTCAAAGAACTTCAAATGCTATAGGTGTGGGAGCTAAAAACAGGTCACAGAACTTTTAATGCTAGAGGTGTGGGAGCTAAAAAGAGGTCAAAGAACCTATAATGCTAGAGGTGTGGGAGGTTAAAAAAAGGTCAAAGAACTTCTAATGCAAGGGGTGGGGAAGCTAAAAGGAGGTCAAAGAACTTCTAATGCAAGAGGTGGGGAGCTAAAAAGAGGTCAAAGAACTTCTAATGCAAGGGGGTGTGGGAGCTAAAATGAAGTCAAAGAACTTCTAATGCTAGAGGTGTGGGAGCTAAAAAGAGGTAAAAGAACCTCTAAATGCTAGAGGTGTGGGAGCTAAAAAGAGGTCAAAGATATTCTAATGCAAGGGGTGTGGGACCTAAAAAGAGGTGTAAGAACTTCTAATGCAAGAAGTGTGGGATGTAAAAAGAGGTCAAAGAACTTCTAATGAAAGGGGTGGGGGAGCTAAAAAGAGTTCAAAGAACTTCTAATGCAAGGGTGTGGGAGCTAAAAAGAGGTCAAAGAACTTCTAATGCAAGGGGTGGGGGAGCTAAAAAGAGGTCAAAGAACTTCTAATGCGAGGGGTGGGGGAGCTAAAAAGAGGTCAAAGAACTTCTAATGCCAGGGATGTGGGAGCTGAAAAGAGGTCAAAGAACTTCTGATGCAAGGGGTGTGGGAGCTAAAAAGAGGTCAAAGAACTTCTAATGCAAGGGGTGTTGGAGTTAAAAAGAGGTCAAAGAACTTCTAATGCAAGGGGTGTGGGATCTAAAAAGAGGTCAAAGAACTTCTATTGCAAGGGGTGGGGAAGCTAAGAAGCAGTCAAAGAACTTTTAATGCAAGGGATGGGGGAGCTAAAAAGCAGTCAAAGAACTTCTAATGCAAGGGGTGCGGGACCTAAAAAGAAGTCAAAGAATTTCTAATGCAAGGGGTGGGGAAGCTAAAAAGAAGTAAAAGAACTTCTAATGCAAGAGGTGGGGAAGCTAAAAAGAAGTCAAAGAACTTCTAATGCAAGGGGTGGGGGAGCTAAAAAAAGGTCAAAGAACTTCCGATGCAAGGGGTGTGGGAGCTAAAAAGAGGTCAAAGAACTTCTAATGCAAGGGGTGGGGGAGCTAAAAAAAGGTCAAAGAAATTCTAATGCAAAGGGTGGGGGAGCTAAAAAGAGGTAAAAAAAACTTCTAATGCAAGGGTTGGGGAAGCTAAAAAGAGGTCAAAGAACTTCTAATGCAAGGGGTGGGGGAGCTAAAAAGAGGTCAAAGAACTTCTAATGCAAGGGGTGTGGGAGCTAAAAAGAGGTCAAAGAACTTCTAATGCAAGGGGTGGGGAAGCTAAAAAGAGGTCAAAGAACTTCTAATGCAAGGGGTGTGTGAGCTAAAAGAGGTCAAAGAACTTCTAATGCAAGGGGTGGGGAAGGTAAAAAGAGGTCAAAGATCTTCTAATGCTAGGGGTGGGGGAGCTAAAAAGAGGTCAAATAACTTCTAATGCAAGGGATGTGGGAGCTAAAAAGAGGTCAAAGAACTTCTAATGCATGGGGTGTGGGAGCTAAGAAGAGGTCAAAGAACTTTTAATGCAAGGGGTGTGGGAGCTAAAAAAAGGTCAACGAACTTCTAATGCAAGGGGTTTGGTAGCTAAAAAGAGGTCAAAAAATTTCTAATGCAAGGGGTGTGGGAGCTAAAAAGAGGTCAAAGAACTTCTAGTGCAAGGGGTGGGGAAGCTAAAAATAGGTCAAAGAACTTCTAATGCAAAGGGGTGTGGAAGCTAAAAAGAGGTCAAAGAAATTCTAATGCAAGGGGGGGTGGAGGAGCTAAAAAGAGGTCAAAGAACTTCTAATGCAAGGGGTGGAGAAGCTAAAAAGAGGTCAAAGAACTTCTAATGCAAGGGGTGGGGGAGCTAAAAAGAGGTAAAAAAAACTTCTAATGCAAGGGGTGGGGAAGCTAAAAAGAGGTCAAAGAACTTCTAATGCAAGGGGTTGGGAAGCTAGAAAGAAGTCAAAGAACTTCTAATGCAAGGGGTGTGGGAGCTAAAAGAGGTCAAAGAACTTCTAATGCAAGGAGTGGGGGAGCTAAAAAGAGGTCAAAGAACTTCTAATGCAAGGGGTATGGGAGCTAAAAGGAGGTCAAAGAACTTCTAATGCAAGGGGTTTGTGAGCTAAGAAGAGGTCAAAGAACTTCTAATGCAAGGGGAGGGGGAGCTAAAAAGATGTCAAAGAACTTCTAATGCAAGGGGTGTGGGAGCTAAAAAGAGGTCAAAGATATTCTATTGCAAGGGGTGTGGGAGCTAAAAAGAGGCCAAAGAACTTCTAATGCAAGGGGTGTGGGAGCTAAAAAGAGGTCAAAGAACTTCTAATGCAAGGGGTGCGGGAGCTTAAAAGAGGTCAAAGAACTTCTGATGCAAGGGGTGGGGAAGCTAAAAAGAGGTCAAAGAACTTCTAATGCAAGGGGTGGGGAAGCTAAAAAGAGGTCAAAGAACTTCTAATGCAAGGGTTGTGGGAGCTAAAAAGAGGTAAAAAAACCTCTAATGCTAGAGGTGTGGGAGCTAAAAAGAGGTCAAAGATATTCTAATGCAAGGGGTGTGGGAGCTAAAAAGAGGTCAAAGAATTCCTAATGGAAGGGGTGGGGGAGCTGAAAAGAGGTCAAAGAACTTTTAATGCAAGGGGTGGGGGAGCTAAAAAGAGGTCAAAGAACTTTTAATGCAAGGGGTGGGGGAGCTAAAGAGAGGTCAAAGAACTTCTATTGCAAGGGGTGCGGGAGCTAAAAAGAGGCCAAAGAACTTCTAATGCAAGGGGTGTGGGAGCTAAAAAGAGGTCAAAGAACTTCCGATGCAAGGGGTGGGGAAGCTAAAAAGAGGTCAAAGAACTTCTAATGCAAGGGGTGTGGGAGCTAAAAAGAGGTCAAAGAACTTTTAATGCAAGGGGTGGGGAAGCTAAAGAGAGGTCAAAGAACTTCTATTGCAAGGGGTGTGGGAGCTAAAAAGAGGCCAAAAAACTTCTAATGCAAGGGGTGTGGGAGCTAAAAAGAGGTCAAAGAACTTCTAATGCAAGGGGTGCGGGAGCTAAAAAGAGGTCAAAGAACTTCTGATGCAAGGGGTGGGGAAGCTAAAAAGAGGTCAAAGAACTTCTAATGCAAGGGGTGGGGAAGCTAAAAAGAGGTCAAAGAACTTCTAATGCAAGGGTTGTGGGAGCTAAAAAGAGGTCAAAGAACTTCTAATGCAAGGGGTGCGGAAGCTAAAAAGAGGTCAAAGAACTTCGAATGCAAGGGGTGGGGAAGCTAAAAAGAGTTCAAAGAACTTCTAATGCAAGGGGTGGGGAAGCTAAAAAGAGGTCAAAGAACTTCTGATGCAAGGGGTGGGGAAGCTAAAAAGAGGTCAAAGAACTTCTAATGCAAGGGGTAGGGAAGCTAAAAAGAGGTCAAAGAACTTCTAATGCAAGGGTTGTGGGAGCTAAAAAGAGGTAAAAAAACCTCTAATGCTAGAGGTGTGGGAGCTAAAAAGAGGTCAAAGATATTCTAATGCAAGGGGTGTGGGCGCTTAAAAGAGGTCAAAGAACTCCTAATGCAAGGGGTGGGGGAGCTAAAAAGAGGTCAAAGAACTTTTAATGCAAGGGGTGGGGGAGCTAAAAAGAGGTCAAAGAACTTTTAATGCAAGGGGTGGGGGAGCTAAAGAGAGGTCAAAGAACTTCTATTGCAAGGGGCGTGGGAGCTAAAAAGAGGCCAAAGAACTTCTAATGCAAGGGGTGTGAGAGCTAAAAAGAGGTCAAAGAACTTCTAATGCAAGGGGTGCGGGAGCTAAAAAGAGGTCAAAGAACTTCTGATGCAAGGGGTGGGGAAGCTAAAAAGAGGTCAAAGAACTTCTAATGCAAGGGGTGTGGGAGCTAAAAAGAGGTCAAAGAACTTTTAATGCAAGGGGTGGGGAAGCTAAAGAGAGGTCAAATAACTTCTATTGCAAGGGGTGTGGGAGCTAAAAAGAGGCCAAAGAACTTCTAATGCAAGGGGTGTGGGAGCTAAAAAGAGGTCAAAGAACTTCTAATGCAAGGGGTGCGGGAGCTAAAAAGAGGTCAAAGAACTTCTGATGCAAGGGGTGGGGAAGCTAAAAAGAGGTCAAAGAACTTCTAATGCAAGGGGTGGGGAAGCTAAAAAGAGGCCAAAGTACTTCTAATGCAAGGGGTGTGGGAGCTAAAAAGAGGTCAAAGAACTTCTAATGCAAGGGGTGTAGGAGCTAAAAAGAGGTCAAAGAACTTCGGATGCAAGGGGTGAGGAAGCTAAAAAGAGGTCAAAGAACTTCTAATGCAAGGGGTGTGGGAGCTAAAAAGAGGTCAAAGAACTTTTAATGCAAGGGGTGGGGAAGCTAAAAAGAGGTCAAAGAACTTCGAATGCAAGGGTTGGGGAAGCTAAAAAGATTTCAAAGAACTTCTAATGCAAGGGTTGTGGGAGCTAAAAAGAGGTCAAAGAACTTCTGATGCAAGGGGTGGGGAAGCTAAAAAGAGGTCAAACAACTTCTAATGCAAGGGGTGGGGAAGCTAAAAAGAGGTCAAAGAACTTCTAATGCAAGGGTTGTGGGAGCTAAAAAGAGGTAAAAAAACCTCTAATGCTAGAGGTGTGGGAGCTAAAAAGAGGTCAAAGATATTCTAATGCAAGGGGTGTGGGAGCTAAAAAGAGGTCAAAGAACTCCTAATGCAAGGGGTGGGGGAGCTAAAAAGAGGTCAAAGAACTTTTAATGCAAGGGGTGGGGGAGCTAAAAAGAGGTCAAAGAACTTTTAATGCAAGGGGTGGGGGAGATAAAGAGAGGTCAAAGAACTTCTATTGCAAGGGGCGTGGGAGCTAAAAAGAGGCCAAAGAACTTCTAATGCAAGGGGTGTGAGAGCTAAAAAGAGGTCAAAGAACTTCTAATGCAAGGGGTGCGGGAGCTAAAAAGAGGTCAAAGAACTTCTGATGCAAGGGGTGGGGAAGCTAAAAAGAGGTCAAAGAACTTCTAATGCAAGGGGTGTGGGAGCTAAAAAGAGGTCAAAGAACTTTTAATGCAAGGGGTGGGGAAGCTAAAGAGAGGTCAAATAACTTCTATTGCAAGGGGTGTGGGAGCTAAAAAGAGGCCAAAGAACTTCTAATGCAAGGGGTGTGGGAGCTAAAAAGAGGTCAAAGAACTTCTAATGCAAGGGGTGCGGGAGCTAAAAAGAGGTCAAAGAACTTCTGATGCAAGGGGTGGGGAAGCTAAAAAGAGGTCAAAGAACTTCTAATGCAAGGGGTGGGGAAGCTAAAAAGAGGCCAAAAAACTTCTAATGCAAGGGGTGTGGGAGCTAAAAAGAGGTCAAAGAACTTCTAATGCAAGGGGTGTAGGAGCTAAAAAGAGGTCAAAGAACTTCGGATGCAAGGTGTGGGGAAGCTAAAAAGAGGTCAAAGAACTTCTAATGCAAGGGGTGTGGGAGCTAAAAAGAGGTCAAAGAACTTTTAATGCAAGGGGTGGGGAAGCTAAAGAGAGGTCAAAGAACTTCTATTGCAAGGGGTGTGGGAGCTAAAAAGAGGCCAAAGAACTTCTAATGCAAGGGGTGTGGGAGCTAAAAAGAGGTCAAAGAACTTCTAATGCAAGGGGTGCGGGAGCTAAAAAGAGGTCAAAGAACTTCTGATGCAAGGGGTGGGGAAGCTAAAAAGAGGTCAAAGAACTTCTAATGCAAGGGGTGGGGAAGCTAAAAAGAGGTCAAAGAACTTCTAATGCAAGGGTTGTGGGAGCTAAAAAGAGGTAAAAAAACCTCTAATGCTAGAGGTGTGGGAGCTAAAAAGAGGTCAAAGATATTTTAATGCAAGGGGTGTGGGAGCTAAAAAGAGGTCAAAGAACTCCTAATGCAAGGGGTGGGGGAGCTAAAAAGAGGTCAAAGAACTTTTAATGCAAGGGGTGGGGGAGCTAAAAAGAGGTCAAAGAACTTCTAATGCAAGGGGTGGGGGATAGATGTCGCCAGCGAGGCTTTTGGGAAGGCGCGGCGGCGTCTATGTTCTTTCTGATGCGTAAACTTAATTAAATGCAAGTAAAAACAGGGAATTAAATACGTATTTTAAATACTAAACTCTTTCTTATCTTGACAGCACAAATGAAATCTTACAAGTTCCAACATGTAACTAAGCGCTCCCGAAACACGAGTCAACCTTTTACTTCTGCTTGGAGGATATCCTCGCAAGTAAAAGGTTATCATTATGAAAATGGAAAGAAAGATTTGCTTATACTTCTACCTTTTGCTTCAGAGAATTACCTTGTACTTCTACCTTACGCTTACAAGGATATCCTTCATTTATATGAATACCTCCCATTATCTCTCTGCTCCTCGGTTTTCGCAAGCTGTACATGGTTGTGCTGATCACGCCATCCAATTGGGTTACTATTAAAGTATCACAATTACTTACAATCTATATCACGTTCCTCGAATGGTTTTTGATCGGCCGTGGCTTGCTTCACTCGCAAATAAACATCTTATTACTGCTCCTCTGTTCTAAAAAGGGCATGCCAATCTGGTGGGTCATTATTTCAGGGTTATTTTACACTGTCACATTAGTGAAAATAGCCATATACTGAACGGGGAGCACGTTCGGCATAATCAATTACCGAAATAAATAAAATTACACTAAATTTCGAAATATATTCAACTTCCCTTTGTTTCAGGATGTCGTCTTCTGACTGTAGTTATGCTAAAACTGAAGCGTAGAGAAAAGGAAGTCTTGTATAACAACAACATGGAACGTGTATCTGGAAGATCTTAATTAGAAAAGAAAAGCTAGATAATGATTACATCATACATCAAAATAGTACAGCTGGCAAAAGCGAATGCAAACAACACATGCGCATAAACCCACAACCAGTTTCCCAAAAGTAACCAATGGACTTGTGGATGTATGTATGAAGGGCTCCATGAGTGAAGTGTTGTAATTCTTGGTGTTTTCGTTATATTCCTGGAACAGGCTCTGGGACCTCTGACAAGGCCGTCTTCTGCAGACCACAAGAAGAAAGTAAGGCTTTCTATTATTTTCAAATAATATAAGAGTTAATAGATAGCAGATAGGTTAGCAACCCTACCCTACGGCTGCTTAGGTTAAGGCGACCCAGGATGAATTTGATCGACCAGGATAATGACCTTTTAACTATGCCCTCCGATGATGAGTGTAACCGAGAAATGGATTACGACTGGACTGAAATAGAAAGTATAAATTCTAGAAGAAGGAAAAAGGAACAAGAGAAAAGTGATAGTTCGGAGGGAGAAATTGAATACCATATTGGAAGTAGAGTTGGTCGAGTGGACAAAATTAAAAGGCTGACATCTACAAGGGATGTGCCTCCTACAAAATTAACAACAAAAAGTAGCACAGATAAACATGTAACAAATCAGTTAAAGCAAGATAGGAAAATAAAAGGTTAAAACATAAAGTAGTAAGTAAGGTAATAATCATGCAATTTTTAGATACAGAAGGAAAATCAGTGAGACTACTTGGGAACCCTATTAAGGTGGAGAGATATTTAAGGCTCGCCATTTGTACAGAGAAACGTGGTGGACTATAAAACAAATGAAACGAAAAAACACCTAGTAGCAGTTTTTAATGAAAAAGATAACATGAATGATTTATTGACTCTAACAACTTTTGGCCCTCAAGAAGACACATATCAGGTAAAATGTCGACAACCAATAGGAGACACAAGGAAAGTAGGGGTACTAGGACCAATCTATGTGGAAATAGAAGAGGAGGAAAATAAGGCATATTTGGAAGATCAGGATATTAAGGTTAGCAAAATAGAAAGGATGTGGAAAGGTAAGAGAGAGGATGGAGTAAAAGCAAAATGTGTAAAGATTACATTCGAGGGAAATGAGATGCCATAGAAAATAAAATTTGGAAACAGAATACTGGAAGTTAGGCCGTTTATACCAAAGGTCATACAGCGTTTCAAATGTCAGAGGTTTGGTTACCATCAAGACGAATGTAAATAAATAAATAAATGTGTAAAATGCGGAGGAGACCATATGGCCAAAGAGTGCAGTAAAGACCTAAACAAGGACCAATCAAAGTGCACAAATTGCTCGGGGAAGCATGTCGCTAGTTATAAGGGTTGTGAAGTAACTTGAGAAGCACAAAGAATACAGATAGTAAAAACATTGGAAAATGTACCTTATGACTAAGCTAAAGTCAAATATAATCAGTGGAAGAGGGAAAATGTAAGGGGTAATGAAAAATTTGACCAGGTAAGTAATAAAACGACAGAAACAGGGACGAAGGGTGACATGTTAAGTTCAAAGCTTAGTACTAAACAAATAAGAGACGAAACTTTCAAGAGAAATTATGCTGAAATTGTGAAAAGGGAAAAAATAAAATCGAATGATAAAAGCTGTCAAACTGAAGAGATGGAAAGTTCTAAAATTGAAATAAAATGGACTCGAAAGATATAATTAAGTTATGCAGATTCATCTGTGTTGTACAAAGAATTTTGGTCAATAGGGAAACTTCTGATAGTCATTCAATATTAATGGATGAAAATGTTGAAAGGGAAATGCTAGTAACGTTTGGTGTAACTGTTGACGATGGGGAATTGGAAAATCTTAGGGAAGGATTTAAAGGAAAAACCAATAGCAAGTAAAAATGGATATTAATACGTCAAAATTATTTATAATTCAATGGATTGCGAGGGATGTGTGTAACAATCTGTCGGAGTTAAAACTGATGTTGTACAGTGTCAAACCACATGTTTGCTGTGTATGTGAAACGTTTTTGAAAGAAGATCAACTTGTAAAGTTTATAAACTATAGAGTTCTAAGGAAAAACAGAGTAGGTCAAAGAATGGGGGGTGTAATGATCCTTATTAGACATGACGTTTGTTATGTAATAGGAAACACCACAGAATATCCAAATGGTAATATGGAAGTTCAACAAACAGAGGTAATTTAGATGTAATAAATGCGTATAACCCTAGTGACAGGTTGACTAAAGTGGAATTTGTTTATTACATAGAGAAAAGGGGAGAAATCTTATAGTTGTAGGGGATTTTAATGCTCATCACTCCTTGTGGGAATATGATATCGCCGAAAATAAAATCAACAACAGCGGAAAAAGGATAGTGGAAGTATTTACTGAAAACGACAATTTAGTACTAATTACGCCACCAAGTCTACCTACAAGACTAAATCCTATTACAGGGACATTTTCAACAATTGATTTATGTTTCAGTTCATCCGCAATAGAGAATTACTTTAATATTAAAGAGCTAGCTGATAGGGGTAGTGATCACACACCAATTTTAACATATAGTGGCTTGGAAACTGAACAAACTGGGTTATGGAAAAGAAAGAGGTTGGTGTTGAAAAATGTTAACTGGCAAAAGTGGAATAATGATATTGACGCGATAGAAGTGGCATATACATTGGCACTGAATGGTGAAATACAAGATTTCAGCAATAGAATAATCAAATCTAGTGAAAAGAATATCAGACAAACTAATGAGAAGGTAAGTATTAAATATAACAAGCTATGGTGGAACGAGAAATGCAGTAAGGTAGTGGCAGAGAGGCGACGAGCGAGAAAGTTGTTCACCAAACACCCAACCACTTGCAATAAAATCGATTTCCTTAAAAAAGAAGCAGTTGTAAAGAAATGTAATAAATTTACAAAAAGAATTTTCTGGGGGTAATCACACAGGTAAAATGAATATGAATACACCTCAGAAAGAAGTTTGGAACACTATTAATAGGATTAAGGGAATTCCAGTTAGAGATAACCATCCACTTACTAATGGGGAAAACAAATAAAAAGATAAAAAAAACTAATGGTGAAAACAAATTGATTTTCAATCCGATAGAAAGGGCAGAATTGCTAGCAGAAGCCTTTGGGAAAAATTTGTGAGTCAATTGTCTTAAGTCAGAGAGGGAAATGATTGAATGGGTTGAAATAGCAAAACACAACAGTTAATTTCAGGATTACAACAAATTATTCTCAATGGCTGAGCTAGAAGAGTGCCTCAAAGACTTGCCCAATAAAAGTGCAAGGCCGGTACTAAAACCTGGAAAACCCGAGGAACTACCAGAATTATACAGACCAATCGCATTGTTATATTGCTTCAGCAAACTAATGGAAAGAATGCTCTATAAACGCCTATACTAGGTGTTAGAAAATAACGAGCAATTCGGAAAAAACCAGAGTGGATTCAGAAAAACTAAGAGTACAACAGACCAGTTAGTTAGATTGGATCACGAGGTAAGTGTTTCATTAATAAATCGTTAGGTAACAGTAGTCGTTTTCTTTGATTTACAGTGCCTACGATACAATAAACCATGCAGCTTTGATGTATAATATATTCGCACGAATGGTCACAGGGAGACTGTTAACATGGCATGAGTGCTTTTTGAAAGATAGGGAATATGTGGTAAAAGTAGTAAATAAATATTCTAACCCTAGAAAAATTAGATCAGGGGTTCCTCAAGGCTCAGTCTAAGTCCTACACGCCAATATGATGATGAGTGACGTACCAAACGTAGAACCAGTCAAAAGTTCAGAATTTGCAGATGGTACTTGCTTCTATGTAATGGCAGATACAACTGAGATAGCTTGTCTGGAAATTCAGGATGCGGTTGAAAGGTTTTACGAATGGACCCAGAAATGGGGGCTAAGGATAAATACAGGAAAAACGAAGATCATGTATTAAAAAAAAAAAAAATAAATAAATAAATAAAGGAAAAAAAGATATCTTACCTAAAATCAAAATTGACAACAATATAATTAAATGGATATATAAATACAAGTATCTAGGATTGGTATGAGACAGTCCAGGCCTCACTTGGACACATGACATCAACCAGGTAAGAGCAACATGCTACCAGCGACTGAATTTATTAAAGGCGGTTTCCTCCAACACCTGGGGAGCAGATAGGAAAACTTTGCTGACGTTCTACAAGGCTTACATTTTAAGCAAAATTGAATATGGAATTGAAGCATATTCGTCAGCAGCTAGAAGTAACATAGAAAAAACTGGAAAAAATACAAAATATCGCTTTACGAATAGCACTTGGAGCCAAATATACATCACCCATTGTATCACAAAAAGTTGAAAATAACGTGACACCAGTAAGAATAAAAATACAATACAAAATGTTGCTTTACTATGTCAAATTAAAACAGGGCATAAGAGATCATGATTAAGTGGAAAGTGAAGTTAGGGATGCAACGGGAAGAAAGAGCATTTCCCGTTGCAGCCCCCTGGCAATGTATTGGTAAGTATCTTGGTATTAACCCAACCCAATGAATGACATTGACCAGGAGGAGCCTAATAACAAATTTATTCAAGAGTTCTGTAGGATTAAAGAGGAAAGGTATCTTGACCATTTAGACATATATACGGATGGATCCAAAAAAGAAATTAATAGTAAGGAATGGTCATGTGCAGCTGCCTATGTTGTTCCCGGCCTTGACTTTTATTGTAGTCGTTTGCTATATGCGAAGCGCTGAAATTGACAGGGGGTAATTACATAAGCAAACAGACGGTAATATTCACAGATTGATTATCCGCCATTTCAATGATAAATAGTAAGGATACAAAAAGATTCACAACATTAGTGAACAATATACAGGAAATGCTAATCGAAATGAATAGCAAATACAATTTTGTAAAACTGCAGTAATTCCAGGCCACAAAGGAATCCTGGAAAACGATTTGGCAGACGCAACCGCTAAACAAGGGTTAAACAACCCCTGTACTATCAACAACCACTTGTCGATGACAGAGAAGAAAACAGTATTAAAGAAAAAAATGATAGAAACCTGGCAAATGGAATCGGGTGTTATCAAATCAAGTAAGTGGCTTGGTACGTTTAAACCTATTATAGAAGATTCGGAGACAGCTTATCGTAAAAATAGAAACCTTAATGGGAAATTTGAGAATTGGACATGTTAGAGTAAATGCATATTTACATAAATTCAAGATGACAAATACACCTCTATGTAGCACATGCAATGTAGTAGAGGACATTTCACACGTAATGATGAATTATAAGAATGCTCTTTGAATAATCTATTAGAAAACATGAAGAAAAGGATATACAGGAGAAGGTGAAAATTGCTTTTATAACATTCCTAACTAAAACTAATCTACTAAACACATTATAATCATCTGTAAAATTAATTATCCAACAGAGGAATAAGGATTAAATTTAGTCTTTAAACCCACATAAATGTTCTTTTGTAAAGAGACTACATTTAATGCAACGATTTTGCAATAGACAAACCACGGGAGGTTGTTTTGACTATAAATAAATGTAAACGTATTTAAATCAAATTGTTTTTAATAAAGTGTGATATATATATATATATATATA
>NC_090739.1:64002246-64017246 GCF_036898095.1 Palaemon carinicauda
TTGTTAGGACATCTTCGCGTGATGCTTCGCCTCTTCCCCTGCCTTTTAATGTTTTTTTTTTACTTCTCCTACTGTAACGTTTGGTACTGGCTCAATTGTTTCATTATTTCTATTGGTGAAGTTATTTCTTATATCACTATTGCATAGCATTGTATAGAAACCCGCTGCGAATTTTAACACATCTCTATCGTGGACAATATTTCTATTTTCATCCTTTCAAGCAAACATCTGTAGGAACCCTGTTCCAAGTCTTCTCTTAATTAATTTGATGCTTCTCCCTTTCTTTAGTGTTTCCTCAATTTTGGTTTAATTGTGTTTACGAATATCTCGGGTTTTTAGTCTGTTTATTGTTTTGGATAGTTATGCTAATTCTATTTCATCTCTCTTGGATTTTATCTTCATTTCCAATCTCTTCTTTATCAGGTTTTTGGTCTTTTCTGATAGTTTTACACCTACCTATCTCATGTGCAGGTGTATATATATATATATATATATATATATATATATATATATATATATATATATATTTATATATATATATATATGACAAAATAATGGCCCTATATATCTAAGTAAAATTGAAAATGGATGCACAAGGCATTTCCAGATAATAATAATAATAATAATAATAATAATAATAATAATAATAATAATAATAAGAAGAAGAAGAAGAAGAAGAAGAAGAAGAAGAAAGATGGTAAACAATCTGACAGCGCCATTGTTTACCAACCCACTCTCGTCAGCATTCTTCAGTCCAGGGATGTTGTTTTACAACATATCTGGAAGACATTCCTCATTTAGGAAGTTCTTTTCTCGTCGAGAGCTAATAACACCCTTCATTGCTCGGAGTGTTTTGACGACGTAGACCCTTTTAGCTTTGTCGTCTTCGAAGGAGTTCAGATGCCTGTCCTACACGTGGATGCGTCTGGTCCTTTGAAGTCGGTGTGTTAGTAAGAGAATTTGTTAAGGAATTTGTGAGAGAATTCGTAATAAACGTCTCAGAGGCGTTTGTTTGATGTCAATCTAGATGGAATTTGGATGATGTCACCTTCAGTTGTCTCTGCTCTCGAGTATGTTTACTTAGCTACAGTATATGTTTGTTTGTTTGTTAGCATGCCTGACAAGAGCTTTGGGTTTCCTTTTTATCCACGGTCATTATCCTTTAATTACTTCTTTAACCCTAATGATTTACCTCTTCATTCTCTTGATGTACTTTTTACAACCGGAATGTTCTTAACCTTTCCATCTTCTGATTTACTTTTTCCCTTATAGGATTTCATTTTTTTAATCAGTTGATTTACATTCTAATGATAAGAATGTACAATATCTCCTTCAGAATTTACCCTTTAGACACAAAAAGTATCCTTAATCCTTACAACTTACAATGGCACTACTGTACACGAATTTCCCTTTTCCCCTCTGTAATGCACATACATTTAACCTTGGATTAAACATTTACACGTTTAGGAAGTATATTTTCGACACAATAATTCACCTCCTCATTCCAACAATGGATCTTTTACCCGCAGAGCTTAGCATTCTCAGAAAAAGAAATTTTCTCCCTCAAAAAACCCCAGAAAGTGCCATTACCTTGATGAGACCAGGCGAGATTTTCTATCATTACGCAGATGGAACCAAACGTAACTACTCACATTCCCAAATGTTTATTTTTGTCTCTGTTCCTCTTGATTCTGGGACATCTTAACCCGAAATGTTCGCCTCAAACATTAAACAAACATTCGTGCCTAATTGAACTAAGTGTGGAACACATATCCATCTTAAAACATTCTGGTTCTCTTTCGAGTGCTAAGTAAGCTGCAGTGAGTAAATGTAGATTAAAAGCTCTTCTTTCCTACTTTTATTTATTTGTAGAAAAGTCTTATTTTCGAGATAGTCCTTATCTTCATTAAGTGTCATCACATCACAGTTATTTGCTTTCCGGAAGTATATTTTAGTTGTAAATTGACACGAAATGGGGATGCAACTTAAACTAACGTGATAAATATCAAATGGTTACAACATGGAAATACAGATGAAGCCAAGAAATTCCAGAGATTAATGAAGGGGTTATGACAGAATAGCGAAGAGTAACGACTCTTGCGCTCACAATTCTTAAAAAAGGGGAAAAAATTTATTATACGGAATCTGCCAAGTTATCAAATTTAGATTATATCAACTATTTAAAACTGTGGAACTTTCTGTCTGCCTACGTTTTCCCAGAATTATAAACCCTATTCCTTAGTGATTATAACCTTCTCCATCTCTTTCTTTTTTCCTTTTTTCAGGTATGCGCTAAAAAATGGAGTTAAGCTACTCATATAGTTATCTTTAAGATCAAAAGAAATTGAACAGAAAAACGGTAATTTTAAAGCAAATAAACAATCACGCAGCAAACACAGATCACCAACGCTATTGAAAACCAACCCAACGGGGAACACAACTTCCACGTTTTGAATCGCCAGAAAACAACTGAGGATTTGGAACAGACAAGATTCATACGTACGTGACTCTTCCGACAAGAGTAGGGCAAAGATGGATTCTTTTATTCGCCCATTTTCCTTCTCCTCCTGCTCTCTCCCCTTGTCCTACTCCTCATTTTTTCCACCTAATCTTGACAAAAAGGGTAGGTTACTTCCTACTTTTCTTCTTCTTCGTCTATGGGAATGACAAATGTCCAAACCTTACGTACAAATCATCCTACTATAGAAAGTAAGAGAGAGCAGACCACTTGAGCCCGCAATTAATCTAGCCTCGTTCTTGTAAGTAGGAGGGTTCCTTGGAGAGGAGTTCTGGGACGTGACTTTCATCCTTGTGGTGTACCCCTTTCCACCTGCAGGGTAAAAAAAAAAAAAAAAAAAAAAAAAAACAGAGCGAGAAATACAAAACTCAACTCGGTGTTATGACTGAGAGAAAATCATCTTTCTTGTTCATCGGATGAAGACGGAAATATGCCTCATGTAAGGAACAAAGGCAACCTCGCCCTATAATTAATTACTGGAAATCAAACGAGTAACATCTTCGTAAATTACCCACTACCAAAATTCTATATACAGGATTGTATAACACACATACACACGCATATGTACATTATATATATATATATATATATATATATATATATATATATATATATATATATATATATATATATATATATATATATATATATATACATATATATATATATATATATATATATATATATATATATATATATATAGAGAGAGAGAGAGAGAGAGAGAGAGAGAGAGAGAGAGAGAGAGAGAGAGAGAGAGAGAGAGAGAGAGAGAGAGAGGTTTCTCACTAGCACATGAAAAAAAAAATCATGATGGGAGCACCAATTTTGGTACTACATACACACATAACACGTACACATACATACTGTACATACACGTATATATATATATATATATATATATATATATATATATATATATATATATATATATATATATATATATATATATTTACTCTTTGGTCATTATTCTCTCAGGCATCATCAAGAGCCCTTGATGTCCATGACCCTTGTTTCGCTACGAAGTACCATTTTGGGTTCCAAAAATAAAGTTCTTATTGTTCTGGGAAACTGCGAAGGAGTCCCATAAGAAGCTACATCTTACCGACTGATGGCTGAACATAAGGGATGAGAGACTCATTAGCTATGGTAAACAGCTCTTCTAGGAGAAGGACACTCCAAAATCAAACCATTGTTCTCTAGTCTTGGGTAGTGTCATAGCTTTCGTACTGCGTTTCTTATTTTTTACTGTCTTGAGTTCGAGTTCTCTTACTTGAGGGTACACTCGGGGACACTATTCTACCTGTTTCCTTACCCTACTGGGCTATTTTCCCTGTTGGAGCTCTTGGGCTTATAGAATCCTGCTTTTACGACTAGGGTTGTAGTTGAACTGGTAATAATAATAATAATAATAATAATAATAATAATAATAATAATAATAATAATAATAATAATAATAATAATAATTTCAAAGAACTTTTAAGAGAAGATGCGGAGCCAAACTACTAAAACACTTTTACAAATATGGTAACCTTAGTGAAACGTTATCTAAGAGACGACGTATGTTTACACAGAAGCTCACTAAGTTCTCTTTTTTAAGAAGCAAGAGTTCTTTCACGATTATATTTTCATTTTAATACTTTTGGGGATTATTTAAATATCCACATAGCATACTAAAAAGGAGAAATATGATTTTAATTTAGATTAGTTTTAGGATCTATTTACTTCATTGCTAAAATATTTGTCATATTTGGTGCTAAATGTTGTATTTTAGATTGCTGTTTATACACATTTCGACTGTCATTAAACTGACCTATTCAAGCCATTTTGTTGTAAAGCTACATGACTTAAATGAAGTTTTCAATTATATATTTTTTCTGTACATCCATCAACAAAACCAGTTTCGCCTGGCCAGACCTGACTTGGAGAGATCATGCCCATCTTGCCTTGAAAGGTGGCCGACGTTAAACAACCGAGACCTCGTTAGGATTGTTCGAATGTGAGGAGGAGGGAAATTACCGATATCGCTCAAAGAAATGCGATGATGAATGAAATACATATGAAAAGAGAGAGAACATTTTTATTCTTTTAAGAAATGTAATCTTATATCATTTCGAAACTAATTCATCAAGAGATTATATGATAACTTTTCATTTGAATTTTCCTATCCTGTTTCTAAATAAAATTTTCTTGAATAATATTGGAACTGACTATTCATATTAATATTCATAACACGGAAATATCCTTCGTTTGCATTTTCCTAAGCATCCCCCCCCTCTCTCTCTCTCTCTCTCTCTCTCTCTCTCTCTCTCTCTCTCTCTCTCTCTCTCTCTCTCTCTCTCTCTCTCTCTTCAAATTATAAAAAAAACCAAAGTACTTTACTCCTATGCAAAAAAGATGAATAAACGGAGATTAGAAAAAGGCCCTCTAAGAATTGAAGGACGGCTAACGAATGAAAAAAAAGGAAATATGCAACATATTAGCAGAAAAATATAAGAGTGAGTTCACACCAAGAATTGCGAATGAGAATAATGAAACAGAAATGAGAAAAGAAAATGTTGAATATCTAATGGATATAGATATTAATGAAGCAGATATTGTCAAGGCTATAAACGAAATTAAAAATGGATCGGCAGCCGGACCAGATGGAGTTCCAGCGATTTTGTTAAAAAAAAAACTGCAAACACTATCGCGAAGCCGCTTGCAATACTGCTAAGACAAAGTGTAGATATGAGCGATATATGTGTTAAACATAAATTAGCTTATATAACCCCTATCTTCAAAAGTGGATCAAGACTAGAGGCAAGCAATTATAGACCTGTTAGTCTAACATCACATATGAAAGTGTATGAAAGGGTAATAAAAAGAAAACAATGAATCATTTGGTTAAAAATAATTTGTTTAATATAGGTCAACGCCGTTTTGTGTCCGGGAAAAGTACACAAACCCAACTGATAGCACACTATGAAAACATACAAAAATATGATAAATGAAAAAGACACAGATGTGATCTATGTAGATTTTGCAAAAGCCTTTGACAAGGTAGACCATAATATATTAGAGAAAAAAATGAGAAAGCATAATATTGTGGAAAAGATAGGAAAATGGGTAAAAGAATTCTTGCAAATCAGAAAACAGATAGCGGTTGCAAATAACGAGAAATCAGATGGAGCTCAGGTAATATCTGGCGTGCCACAGGGTACGGTATTAGCTGCACTGCTATTTGTTATTATGATCTCAGACATAGACTGTGATGTTGAAAACTCTGTAGTGAGAAGTTTCGCCGATGACACAAGAATAAGTAGAGAAGTTACTTGTAATGAAGATAGGAACCTACTACAAAGAGATCTAAACAAAATATATGAATGGGCAGAGATAAATAGGATGGTATTTAACTCCGATAAATTCGAATCAATTAATTATGGAAACAGAGAAGGAATGGTATATGCATACAAGGGACCTAATAACGAGACAATCACAAACAAGGAAGCAATTAAAGACCTTGGTGTAATGTTAAATAGGAATATGTTATGCAACGACCAAATAGCAACACTGTTGGCTAAATGTAAAGCAAAAATGGGAATTGTACCAACCGTGTTTCACACAATTGTACATAATTCCTTTTGTATATATTATGGTTGTATCTTCGCTCTTCCCTCGCACTAAAACGAACATGAAAATTCAAGTCTGGTTTTTCCTCTGTGATTTTGTCTGTCTTGTGAACTTGTCATATCCTGTTGCCTTGAGGTTTTGTATATAAGGAGAGTGTTCCACAACAATATAACTCAGTCATTTCCAATCTGCCTTTGATTTCACAACTCCTTTCTCGGTACGTCACAGAATCTTATTCAGACACTTTAAAACAAGAAAAGCTGAACACATGATTATGCTTACAAAACTTATGTACGTAGTACACTCGAGTACTGCAATGTGATATGGTACCTACACTACCAAAAGGATATTGCACAAATAGAGAGTGTACAAAGGTCCAATACTGCTAGAATAGAAGAAGTTAAGGACCTTGACTACTGGGAAAGACTGCCATTTTTAAAACTTTACAGTCTAGAAAGGAGAAGAGAACGCTACATGATAATACAAGCATGGAAGCAAATAGAAGGAATTACTGAAAACATCATGGAGCTAAAAATATCAGAAAGAGCAAGCCGAGGTAGATTAATAGTGCCAAAAAATATACCAGTAAAACTAAGGAAGGCGCACAGGACATTAATTCACTACGTACCAGCATCGATAATGCAACGACTATTTAATGCACTTCCAGCTCATCTAAGAAACATATCAGGAGGGAGCGTAGATGTGTTTAAGAATAAGCTCGATAAATACCTAAGATGCATCCCAGACCATCCAAGACTGAAAGATGCAAAATACACCGGAAGATGTATTAGAAACTCTCTGGTGGATATACGAGGTGCCTCACACTGAGGGACCTGGGGGAACCCAGACATAAAATAAGGTAAGGCTCTCTCTCTCTCTCTCTCTCTCTCTCTCTCTCTCTCTCTCTCTCTCTCTCTCTCTCTCTCTCTCTCTCTCTCTCTCTCTCCACATACTGTAGCCTACGTACTATATGTAGGGGCTAATAATGTATCGTTTCAAATAGTACCTATTGGGTCACCAGTAAGTGGTCGTTGTTCAAAATTTCGAAGGTAATGCGGTTTAAAGTTTTAGTTGTTGACCTCAGCGTTCTCCTTTGATTTCGATCATGAGCCATGTAGCTCGGTGTAGTTGGGATCAGGTTTTGTCACGGGCTACTTGGCTCCTGCCCTCTTAGAGAAAATAGTATTATTTGCTATATCAATTATATTAGTTTAAGGTTGGAGATTTAAAATGCATCATCAGTTAACATAATTTATATTGTTTCAGAAGTGATTGTTTAGAATGAAATATTTGAAATGACATGCAATGAAAGTTCAATGGTGCATTATTATAGTGATGATATGGTATATAGGATATAGGGTATAAAAGATTAAACTACCAACACATTGTTTACTCAAATTATCTGATTCGGCGTCAATAACCCTAGATGTCAAGAGGACAGAAAACTCCTAATCAATCAATCAATCGATCAAATTATCGGGACAAGTCGCCCAATTCCAAGCGAATCCTCTTCCCTGGTGACGATTGCTCAATGCTCGAAGGTCCGAGTCTAGCTGGCTTCACCCTCCCCAAGGCAAAAGGAAATATTTCCTTAGCATTGATTATTCGTATTATTACGATTTTATTTGTCGTTTCATGTCCTGATGTCCAACACCTTACAGGTGTTCCTCAGGTAAGCTCTTCAAGAAATCCATTACTCTCGATATCTATTCCATCAGTCTTTTGCATATTTACTTCGTTATTTATAGTTTTGAAATAATTCTAAACACCTGGAAAGAAAACTATATGAAATATTGTCATCTTAGTATTTTGTATTTCATTTACTAAAAAACTCCCACCAAAAGGATCTCATCATAACTGTGAGACTTTTAAACCTCAAACATGTGGGGATGGGGATAGAAGGATATAACGAGGTGGGGGTTAAAGATGAGGGTGGAGAGGTGGCATTTGGGTGATTTTAATGTATGGCTTGACGAGGTTTGCATATTAACATTTATAAAGTGATGATCATGATGGTAATACCCTTATTGATAACCTTTGATATCAATGATTCCAATTCGCAAAGAAAACGGGAATATATCATTCTAACATTGTTTTTAGGTGATCATTGAACATCTTTGGAACATGTGATCTTCACAAAAACGAAATATAAATCAAACACCAGCTTGCAAAGTAGTTAGCGGTCTTGTGTGATCCTTAGGCCTATTCAATTAACATGAAATATTAGATATATAAGCATTTAGAGTTCTTATGACCTTATCTAACTTGTTCTTGAACTCAAGAGAGAGAGAGAGAGAGAGAGAGAGAGAGAGAGAGAGAGAGAGAGAGAGAGAGAGAGAGAGAGAGAGAGCAGCTGCTAGGATAATGCAAACATAGGATATATTATTCTGACGTATATTAATTGGAATAGTCAGTTACCACAATATTTAAGGATGTTCCATATAAAAATGTAATATGGAATTCAAATATATCGGTGTGATTATATTTTTCAATAACTATTCTCGAAAACGATTGCATTTCTTAAAAGAATAAGAGATGAGACCTCTCTATCTCTTTCCAATAAATAAATAAATATATATATATATATATATATATATATATATATATATATATATATATATATATATATATATTATATATATATATATATATATATATATATATATATATATACATATATATATATATATATATATATATATGTATATATATATATATATAATATATATATATATATATATATATATATATATATATATATATATCTATATATATATATATATATATATATATATATATATATATATATATATATATATAGATCATTAATCCTCACACTTCTTTGACTGATATCGGTAATTTCCCTTCTCCTCACATTCAAACCATCCTAACGATGTCTTGGTTGTGTAAACGTCGGGCCACCTTTCAGGGCAAGAATGGCATGATGTATCCACGTCGGATCTGGCGAGGCGACACCGGTTTTGTTGGTGGGTATACTTAGGACAGACATGTGTGTGTGTGTGCATGTGTGTGTGTGCATGTGTGTGTGCGTGTGTGTGTATATATAAACCATTGGTAGAAAATTAACATATACACATCATAACATCCATCGCCTTCGAAAAAAATCTAGAAAGTAATAATTCCATTGGAAAAATCGTGTGAATATTACATCATTATTGATTATCTAAAATTAATTCTTCAGAAAAAGTACTCATGAAATGCGATTTTCCGAGACGTATTTTCTGTTTCGAACGGCTCTGATATCGATTCGTACCGAAAATGGGTTGTTTTAAATCTCAAACCTGAAAAAATAAGTCGAAGCCTTCGGTTATTTCAATGCGGTTTACTGAAAACGTCAATTACCCTTTGCCCGAGTTCGATCGCCAAGTGCGCTTCAGGCGTTACTTAATAATGAAAGTAATAAATTACAGTATTAATTATCTTTTCATCTTCCTATTCAGTCTCTTAACTTTTCCTTCAAATTGCAAATCCGAGCGTTGAATGACTTCAGAACGTTCAGACTCAAATCCATAAATCAAATCACGTAGGTTATTATTATTATTACTATTATTATTATCATCATAATCGTTATTATTATCATTATCATTAATATTATTATCATTATATTTATTATATTTATTATTATTATTATTATTATTGTGATAATGATGATGATGATGAGTTACTAGGGTTTATTGAAACAAAAGAGGAGTTTTTTCGCGAGTCTAAATGGCTACGAAAGAAAATCTTCACGGATATCTGAATGGCTTCAGAAGAAATTGCCATAGACTTAGCATGGAGTTTTGAATGACCCTAGAACAATCTCTGAACGGCTTCTGAAGAAAACTCTCCCGGATTTCCAAATGCCTTCAGAAGCAACAACCGTAGACTTAGCATGGAGTTCTGAATGACTCCAGAACAGATTCTTCCTAGAGCTCCCTGAACGGCACCTGAAGAAAATTTTCCGGGATCTTCAGAAGGCTTCAGACGACACGACCGTAGACTTAGCATGGAGTTCTGAATGACTCCAGAACAGAATCTTCCCGGAGCAGTTCTGAACGGGTCCGCCCTGAGCTTCAAATGACTTTTGAAGACCTGATCTCTTTTTTCAAACTAAGCATGCAACGCAATGAACATTGTTAATGACTATTTTTGGAACAGGGAGCTGACTGTGAGAATTGTGTATTACAACTACAGGATCAACAGGAGGCTCTTCGGAACACCTTCATCTACAGTTGGTTTTGGTGGTTGCTGCAGAAGCAGTCCAGCTTTGAAGAACATAATGTACGCGCCTTGAATGATCCTTTGCTTGGGCTTTTGCAACGATATCCTATAATTGGAGACTATTGGAACTAAGGTGATAAGGACGGAGACAGAATGGTTCAACTGAACGGTGAGCGACGTGTGGTTCTTCAACAGGATAGTCCAAAAATTCGACATTGAAGAAAAGACATCCAGATCGTATTGGTAAATATATTGTGTTGCTCCTCGTTTACTTTAACGTGATGACGTATGCGGATAACATTTAGAGCATTCCCGAAGGACAAAGACATGGATGCCATCGATTTCTCTGAGGAATCTGACGAACTGAGGCCACACGACACTGAAATCTCTCTTGAAATCTAGAAATATAGAAGGAAACTGATGAACCAGGAAAGAATACGATGAATTCTCGAAGGAAATTAACGAACTAAGGAAACTGGGAGATGAAATATCAAAGGAAACAGAGAAACTAAAAAACTTGAAAAATTACACCAGACAGAAGAGAAGAGCAACGAAGAGCCTTTCAACGAAGACGTAAAATGGCCTTTAATGCTAGAGGTAAGTCACCTTGAAATAAAGGTGAAAAAAGTCAGTAATAAGAGAAATAAGGCACCTCAAAATAAAGGTAAAATACCCCTTAACGCTAGAAATAAAGTACCTCAATATAGAGGTTAAAAAAACTTAATGCTAGAAATAAGGCACCTAAAAATAGAGGTGAAAAAACCTCTAATACTACAAGGAATGCACCTCAAAATCGAGGTCAAAAAGCCCCTAATGCTATATATAAGGCTCCTAAAATAGAGGTCGAAGAGCCTCTAATGCTATAAGGCGACTAAAAATAGAGGTCAAAGAGCCTCTAATGCTAGAAGTAATGCACCTAAAAATACAGGTAAATAAGCCCTAATGCTATAAATAAGGCACCTAAAAAGAGAAGTCAAAGAGCCTCTAATGCTAGAAGTAATGCACCTCAAAATCGTGGTAAAAAAAAGCCCCTAATGCTATAAGTAAGGCACTTAAAAATAGAGGTCAAAGAGCCTCTAATGCTAGAAGTAATGCACCTCAAAATCGAAGTCAAAAAGCCCCTAATGCTATAAGTAAGGCACCTAAAAATAGAGGTCAAAGAGCCTCTAATGCTAGAAGTAATGCACCTCAAAATCGAGGTCAATAAGCCCCTTATGCTATAAATAAGGCACCTAAAAATAGAAGTCAAAGAGCCTCTAATGCTATAAGGCACCTAAAAATAGAGGTCAAAGATCCTCTAATGCTATAAATAAGGCACCTAAAAAGAGAAGTAAAAGAGCCTCTAATGCTATAAGGCACATAAAAATCGAGGTCAAAAGGCCCTTAATGCTATAAATAAGGCACCCAAAAAGAGAAGTCAAAGAGCCTCTAATGCTATAAGGCACCTAAAAATAGAGGTCAAAGAGCCTCTAATGATAAAAGTAATGCACCTCAAAATTCAGGTCAAAAAGCCCTTAATGCTATAAATAAGGCACCTAAAAAGAGAAGTCGAAGAGCCTCTAATGCTAGAAGTAATGCACCTCAAAATCGAGGTAAAAAAAAAAAAAAAAAAACCCTAATGCTATAAGTAAGGCACCTAAAAATAGAGGTCAAAGACCCTCTAATGCTAGAAGTAATGCACCTCAAAATCCGAGGTCAAAGAGCCCCTAATGCTATAAGTAAGGCACCTAAAAATAGAGGTCAAAGAGCTCCTACTGCTAGAAGTAATGCACATCAAAATCGAGGTCAAAAAGCACCTAATGCTATAAATAAGGCTCCTAAAAATAGAAGTCAAAGAGCCTCTAATGCTATAAGGCACCTAAAAATAGAGGTCAAAGAGCCTCTAATGCTAGAAGTAATGCACCTCAAAATACAGGTCAAAAAGCCCCTAATGCTATAAGTAATGCACCTAAAAATAGAGGTCAAAGAGCCTCTAATGCTAGAAGTAATGCACCTCATAATCGAGGTAAAAAAGCCCCTAATGATATATATAAGGCTCCTAAAAATAGAGGTCAAAGAGCCTCTAATGCTATAAGGCACCTAAAAATAGAGGTCAAAGAGCCTCTAATGCTAGAAGTAATGCACCTCAAAATCGAAGTCAAAAAGCCCTTAATGCTATTAATAAGGAACCTAAATAGAGAAGTCAAAGAGCCTCTAATGCTAGAAGTAATGCACCTCAAAATCCAGGTAAAAAAGTCCCTAATGCTATAAGTAAGGCACCTAAAAATAGAGGTCAAAGAGCCTCTAATGCTATAAATAAGGCACCTAAAAATAGCAGTCAAAGAGCCTCTAATGCTAGAAGTGATGCACCTCAAAATTGATGTAAAAAAAGCCCCTAAAGCTATAAGTAAGGCACCTCAAAATGGAGGTCAAAAAGCCCCTAATGTTATAAAAAGGCACCTAAAAATAGAAGTCAAAGAGCCTCTAATGCTATAAGGCACCTAAAAATAGAGGTCAAAGAGCCTCTAATGCTAGAAGTAATGCACCTCAAAATACAGGTCAAAAAGCCGTTAATGCTATAAATAAGGCACCTAAAAAGAGAGAAGTCAAAGAGCCTCTAATGCTAGAAGTAATGCGCCTCAAAATTGAGGTAAAAAAGCCCCTAATGCTATAAGTAAGGCACCTCAAAATAGAGGTCAAAAAGCCCCTAATGCTATAAATAAGGCACCTAAAAATAGATGTCAAAGAGCCTCTAATGCTATAAGGCACCTAAAAATAGAGATCAAAGAGCCTCTAATGCTAGAAGTAATGCACCTCAAAATACAGGTCAAAAAGCCCTTAATGCTATAAATAAGGCACCTAAAAAGAGAACTCTAAGAGCCTCTAATGCTAGAAGTAATGCACCTCAAAATCGAGTCAAAGAGCCTCTCATGCTATAAGGCACCTAAAACTAGAGGTCAAAGAGCCTCTAATGCTAGAAGTAATGCAACTCAAAATCGAGGTCAAAAAGCCACTAATGCTATATATAAGGCTCCTAAAAATAGAGGTCAAAGAGCCTCTAATGCTATAAGGCACCTAAAAATAGAGATCAAAGAGCCTCTAATGCTAGAAGTAATGCACCTCAAAATACAGGTTAAAAAGCCCTTAATGCTATAAAGAAGGCACCTAAAAAGAGAAGTCAAAGAGCCTCTAATGCTAGAAGTAATGCACCTCAAAATCAAGGTAAAAAAAAGCCCCTAATGCTATAAGTAAGGCACCTAAAAATAGAGGTCAAAGAGCCTCTAATGCTAAAAGTAATGCACCTCAAAATCGAGGTAAAAAAGCCCCTAATGCTGTATATAAGGCTGCTAGTAATACAGGTCAAAGAGCTCCTAATGCTATAAAGCTATAAATAAGGCACCTAAAATAGAGGTCAAAGAGCCTCTAATGCTAGAGGTAATGCACGTCAAAATAGAGGTAAAAAGCCCCTAAGGCTATAACACCTAAAATAGAAGTCAAAGAGCCTCAATGCTACAAGTAATGCACCTCAAAATCAAGGTAAAGAAGCCCCTAATGCTATAAGTAAGGCACCAAAAAAGAGGTCAAAGGGCCTCTAATGCTAGAAGTAATGCACCTTAAAATCGAGGTCAAAAAGCTCCTAATGCTATATATTATGCTCCTACAAATAGAGGTAAAAAAGCCCTGAATGCTATATATATATATAAGGCTCCTAAAAATACAGGTAAAAGAGACTCTAATGCTAGAAGTAATGCTCTTCAAAATCGAGGTCAAAAAGCCCTGAATGCTATATATATAAGGCACCTAAAAATAGAGGTAAAAGAACCTCTAATGCTAGAAGTAATGCACCTCAAAATCGGGGTTAAAAAATCCACTAATGCTAGAGATAAGGCAGCTCAAAATAGAGGTAAAAATAACCCCAATGCTAGAGATAAGGCACCTCAAAATGGAGTTTAAAAAAAGACACTAATGCTAGAAATAAGGCACCTTGAAATACAGATAAAAAAACCTCTAATGCTTGAGATAAGGCACCTCGAAATAGAGATCAAAAAGTCCCTAGTGCTAGAAATAAGGCACCTCAAAATAGAGGCAAAAAAGCCCTTAATGCTAGAGATATTGCTCCTAAAAAAAGAGGTAAAAAAGCTCCTAATGTTAGAGACAAGGCACTTCAAAATATAGGTCAAAATTCCCCTAATACTAGAGATAAGGCACCTCAAAATAAAGTAAAAGAGCCCCTAATGCTAGAGGCTAGAGATGAGGCACCTCAAAATCAGAGGTCAAAAAGCCCCTAATGCTAGAGATAAGGCATCTAAAAATAGAGGTCATCTTCTTTCTCTGCATCTTTTCCCACTTTTATGTGGGGTCGACGTTTTTAGCCAGCGTTCTCCATCTACCTCTGTCCCACACTTCATTACCGGTTAATCCCTTTGATCGAAGGTCATAAAGCCCCTAAATCTAAAGTTAAGGCACCTAAAAGCAGAGGTATAAAAGATCCTAATGCTAGAGATAAGGCATCTCAAAATATAGGTAAACAAATCCACTAATGCTAGAGATAAGGCTCCTTAAAATAGAGGTTATAAAGTCCCTAACGCTAGAGATAAGGCACCTCAAAACAGAGGTAAAAAAGCCGCTAATTCTAGAGATAAGGCTCCTAAAAATAGAGATAAAAAAAA
>NC_090739.1:64022246-64027246 GCF_036898095.1 Palaemon carinicauda
AATTCTGACCATCCTTTACATTCAGATCTTCCTGGATAGTTCCATCCTGTTCGTAATACTAGTAATGCAGTTAATTCTTTTAGTCAGGCCTTTTCCATCTCGAGGCTCAATACTACACAGTAATCTAGAAGCTTTATTCCAGCTGTGACCAAGTTGTGGAATGATCTTTCTAATCGGGGTAGAACTTCAAAAGTTCAAAGTTGGAGCAAATGTTTTTATGTCGAACAAGCTGACGTAAGTCTTTTTATAGTTTATATATGACATATCTGTTTTGATGTTACTGTTTTTGTAAATATCTTATTGTTAATTCTTTCTCATATCGTTTATCTATTTCCTCATTTCCTTTCCTCACTGGGCTCTTTTTCCTTGTTGGAGCCCTTGGGCCTATAGCATATTGCTTTTCCAACAAGGGTTGTAGCTTGGGTAATAATAATAATAATAATAATAATAATAATAATAATAATAATAATAATAATAATAATACTATAAAACTGAACGAACTAGTGAATTGTTGCAGAACGGGTAAAACAAGAAAGGTATCAGGTGCGTGCAAAAGATTAGGAGCGAACTTTCGTCATCTTTGAAAGCCAAGGCGTGAATATATGAATGATCAATTTGAACTAAATCTCCTTTATGGAAATGAAGTATGATTGCAAAGAATATAAGGCAAATGAGATAACGAGACTTATCAAAGAAAGGGGGAAAATGGGATGATACGATATTATTATTATTATTATTATTATTACTTACTAAGCTACAACCCTAGTTGGAAAAGCAGTATGCTATAAGCCCAGGGGCTCCAACAGGGAAAATAGCTCAGTGCGGAAAGGAAAAAAGGAAAATAAAAATATTCTAAGAAGAGTAACAACAATAAAATATCTCCTATATAAACTATAAAAACTTTAACAAAACAAAAGGAAGAGAAATAAGATAGGAGAGTGTGCTCGAGTGTACCCTCAAGCAAGAGAACTCTAACCCAAGACAGTGAAAGGCCATGGTACAGAGGCTATGGCACTACCCAAGACTAGAGAACAGTGGTTTGATTTTGGAGTGTCCTTCTCCTAGAAGAGCTGCTTACCATAGCTAAAGAGTCTCTTCTACCCTTACCAAGAGGAAAGTGGCACTGAACAATTACAGTGCAGTAACCCCTTGGGTGATGAATAATTGTTTGGTAATCTGTGTTGTCAGGTGTATGAGGATAGGAGGAGAATATGTAAAGAATATGCCAGACTATTCAGTGTGTATGTAGGCAAAGGGAAAATGAACCGTAACCAGAGAGGAGGATCCAATGTAGTACTGTCTGGCCAGTCAAAAGACCCCATAACTCTCTAGCGGTAGTATCTCAACGATACATAAAGAAGAATAAGAAGGAATAGAGAGGTAGAAGAGGTAATAATGTGAAAGCAAGAGGAAAAAGGGCCGCTCGTAGATGAAGAGCGAGAAGAAAACATGTCCCTGACAGCAGCTGTCTACTTTCGGGCGCGAGATGAAATTGAAATGAGGTGTTTATGCACTGCCAAACAGAAGTAGCACTAAAAGTACAATCGAGACTTCATTTCGTATGTAAATTCAGTCGTTTACTTGCAAATTGCGAATGAGCACCGGTGGTTGGGGGGGGGGCACGAAAGACGATTAGGACGGTGGTACTGCAAATGCCTCTAATTCAAAGCTGGGTGAAGTAAGTAACGAAGTTAATGGGAAACGGGAAGCTCATATCAACTAAGTTAGTGAGCCTTCTCTCTCTCTCTCTCTCTCTCTCTCTCTCTCTCTCTCTCTCTCTCTCTCTCTCTCTCTCTCTCTCTCTCTCTCTCTCTCTCTCACACACACACATAAGGATACACATACGCAGTCACACACACACACAATATATATATATATATATATATATATATATATATATATATATATATATATATATATATGTATGTATATGTATAACTTTTTATTCATTAATTATAAGTACATATCCCACAGGTCCATCGGTAAGAAAAACTTCATGAGAACAATTAAAGAATCAAATATCATGAATGCATTTAATATGATATAAAAAATAGCAATTCGAGTTTCGTCTTAAGTTGTTGATATATCGTGAGAGAGTCTTCTTCATTATTCTTCTAGAAAAAATATCGGGAATTATTTTTCGTAAAAATCTTCACGAGAATATGAGGAGAGACGAATATAAAAGATGATACAAGTAGGAGATTGAAAAATGGAGTTAATACGATTATAAATATCTAAAAAGGATGGCGAAATAATAAAAAGAGGATAAGTGATGAAAAACTAAAAGGTTGAATAAAACTGTCGTTTCTTTTTCTTCTTCTTCTATAAAGTTTGTGATTAGATCTTTTTTCTTTGTTCTCCCAAAATTCTAATTTTCATATGTTATTTTTCTTTTGTCATCGTCATTATATTTTACACCCATCTGACTTATTGTTTTACAGAAGGGTAAAAAATTTCGTACATAAAATTAACAATAATTATACACCATCATCATTATTAGTATCATTCAAGGTCACGGATAAAATAAAATCTATAATTGAGGATAAAAAAATGTGAAAAAAATTATGCAAACAAATGATTTCAATTATTAAAGAATAAAATTTGAAAGATAGTGTGTAACATTCAACTTCCACCTTTCCAAATGGGTCATATTGTAGTTTATACATCCATGTAACTACAAACCCAATTTCAAGATGAAGGCAGAGCGTAGGAGTAATGCCATATACAGTATATGTATTTTTAAAAAATGCATAATTAAAACTTGCACCAAATTTTATCGATAAGGTGCAAACGGCATAAAGCAGTTAAAGTGATCAAATAAATTATTATTTGCGACTGTAATACTAAATAAAAATTCGTATATTAATCTTAAGTAGACATCGTCACTGAAAGGCAAAAGAGAAATTGTAATTAAACTTTGGGTTCAACTGATTGTATCTGCTTAATCACCATTTGAGTCCTATCTCTCTCTCTCTCTCTCTCTCTCTCTCTCTCTCTCTCTCTCTCTCTCTCTCTCTCTCTCTCTCTCTCTCTCTCTCTCTCTCCTTAACTTTTTTATTGATAAGTATTATACCTTCTATCTGGGTTATCTGTTTCCCAAGTCATCCACCTTCTCTCTCTCTCTCTTGACTTTTTTATTGATAAGTAGTTTACCTTTTATCTGGGTTATCCGTTTCCCAGGTCATCCACCTTCTCTCTCTCTCTCTCTCTCTCTCTCTCTCTCTCTCTCTCTCTCTCCTCTCTCTCTCTCTCTCTCTCTCTCTCGTTTGTATTAGAACAAGGTCTGTATCATAAAATTCTATAAATTAATGCCTCTGCTATAGCTTCCTCTCACAAAAAAAAAAATCCCTCCATTTATTTCTTTTGGTTACTTAAAGGCAGTTATCCTCTATTCTGTAGTAAGCAATTGCATTGCACATACTGGGCTATATTGGAAAGAGACGGGAGAAGTAAAAAGGAAAACAATAAAAAACATATGGAAAAGAGAATTAAGACAAAGGAGTCGAGAGTCCTCACAAAAATACTGTGGCATGAATAAATTGGATTTTTTTTTTTCGTCGAAATAAAGAAGGTTAAGAGTCCAACACCGTTTTTCTATTTGTTTCTATTTTAAAGATCACTTAGTTTGTATCATGATAGAATTTTCTCGGCAGATTTTAAGCAATATATTGAGGGAGATTATTTTATCCTCTTAAGATAATTGGGAAAAAATGTGAAGATACGTTAAGAAGATTCAATTTAGGGAAGTTTTTCATTTCCCCGATGGAGCTGGACACCATCAATGGTGACGAGAAGGGATTCATTTCGCCATAGTTTCACACAGTCATTAGAATGCTTTATAATGAACATGCTTAAACACTTGCAAAAATTGAAAAGAATGTACATACATGCATCCGTAGAAACTATCAATACAAAATAGCTAAAAGTTTATCATCATCATCCTCATCATCACCTACGCCTATTGACGCAAAGGGCATCGGTTACATTTCACCAGTCGTCTCTATCTTGAGCTTTCAATCAATACTTCGCCATTTATCATCTCCTACGTCGCGCTTCTTCCAACTCTTGTAGTGCCTTGTGGAGCTCAGTTAAAAGTTTGGTGAAATAATCTCTCTTGGGGAGTGCTTTAAGTTAAGAGCATAATATTGAAATTTGTAAATTTGCAAATGACTAATATCGAAATCTGTTTTTCATGTTTTTTTTTTTTTTTTTTTTTTTTTTTTTAATGCTGGTGGTCATCTTGACGATCAAATTATACAACACTATGCTTGGTCAGTACTTGGAAGATTAACCAGGAACGAAAAACCTATAATGTATAATCGTTTTAACCAAAGTTTGTGAATCAAATGAATTAAAGATACCATTAAGTTTATGGTAATTACAAACCAGTTATGTTTTTCCTCTTATTTAAATTTTAAAGGAATAAAATGTCCATTGTTTATGTAAATTTATTGTGAGATAGAGATTTATAAGCTTGTTTTTTCAAAGGTATTTTTGTTTAAAATCTAAATTTGGGTTATTCAAAATACACTGTATTTAAATCTCAGAATTTTTTTTTTATATATTTTTTCCTTTTTAATTATGGCTTATATCTCGTATTTATGTATTGTAATAAATATTTTCTTCTATGTTATCTAAATGTTTGATATTTTTAAACTGTAAATTAATTCCTCCTGTCACTCAAAAAATGTAATCATTTACCAATGAATAAAATGTAAAAATCCCCCCAGATTATATTTCGACGTTAGCAAGACTGTCTTCAGTGAGAGAGCTTTAAAAAACTGAAATTAAAAAATTCCATTTGGGCCTAAGCTAGTTTATATCCCTAGTCTTTTATGATGCAATATAATGAACGACTTATATTCCAGAATTTCACTCTTTCAAAAGTTCTATGGTTTAAATAGTGGAAACTCTTTATATTTTCTCATAAAATAAGACAAGTACATTTACAACTTTTTTGGTGTGTGTGTGGATGGGGGGTGGGGGTGGAATAAAACCTT
>NC_090739.1:64029746-64032246 GCF_036898095.1 Palaemon carinicauda
AATTTAATAGACCGTAAGTTTCTGTCCAACAAATTAAGATGAGAATCAGCAGCTGAACACCAGACAGGAGAACAATACTCAAAAAAAGGTAGAATGAAAGAATTAAAGCACTTCTTCAGAATAGATTGATCACCGAATATCTTAAAAGACTTTCTCAATAACCGAATTTTTTTTTTGTGCAATTGAAGAAGACACAGACCTAATGTGTTTCTCAAAAGTAAATTTGCTGTCGAGAATCACACCTAAAATTTTAAGTCATACAAATTTAAAGAAATATTATCAATACTGAGATCCGGATGTTGAGGAGCCACCGTCCTTGACCTACTTACAATCATACTTTGAGTTTTGTTAGGATTCAACTTCATACCCCATAATTTGCACCATGCACTAATTTTAGCTAAATCTCTATTAAGGGATTCACCAACCCCAGATCTACATTCAGGGGATGGAATTGAAGCAAAGAGAGTAGCATCATATGCATATGCAACAGGCTTGTTTTCTAGGCCAAACCACATGTCATGTGTATATAGTATAAAAAGTAATGGGCGAAGAACACTACCCTGTGAAACACCGGATATCCCATTCTTATACTCACTATGGTGCCCATCAACAACAACTCTTTGAGATCTATTACTTAAAAAATCAATATTAATGCTAAGAAACAATCCACCCACTCCCAACTGTTTGAGTTTGAAAATATGGGCCTCATGATCAACACGGTCAAAGGCAGCACTAAAATCAAGGCCAATCATACGAACTTCCTGACCACAATCAAGGGATTTCTGTACAGCATTGGAGATTGTAAGAAGGGCATCACATGCTCCAAGGCCTTTACAAAAACCAAATTGCAAACTAGGGAATAGATGATTACCTTCAGCAAACCTATTAAGACGTTTTGCCAGAAGACACTCAAAAACTTTAGATAATATGGGAGTTATGGAAATTGGGCGGTAATCAGTGGGACTTGAGCTACCACAAACACATTTACATAGAGGAGTAACATTACCAATCCTCCAACAAGTGCTAAAAGCTCCTCTTCTTGCTAACTTGCGCAAAATAACAGATAACTTTGGAGCTAAGAAATCTGATGTCTATAAAAAACAATGGAAAAATACCATTTGGGTCTACACTTCTATAAGCATCAAGGTCCATCAACAGAACTTTAATTTCACGAGATCGAAAACCTAAACTAGTTAGTTTAGCCTCAGGAAATCATAAATGAGGAATTCCAAGTTTTTCATTACTCTGTTTACTGTCAAAAACATCAGCCAAAAAGATTGCCTTTTCCTTTGGTCAATGAGTGACTGAGCCATCTGGTTTAAGTAAAGGAAGAACTGTTGCATCTACACCAAAGAGTGCAGATTTAAGGGTAGACCACCATTTATGTTCCTGAGTTGTACCAGAAAGGGTTTCTTTTATGGTTAAATTGTACTCCTTTTCAGTTGAGGCGTAAACTCTCTGAGCAAAAGTTCGAAGCTGAGTATAGTTATACCAGGTCAAATCTGATCTATTACCCTTCCAAAGATTATAGGCCTCCTGCTTCTCCAAATAAGCACGTCTACAATCATCATTGAACCACGGTTTGTCCTTCAATCGGTACCTTAGCACACGAGAAGGGATACACCTATAAATTATGTTGACTATATTCTCATTCAAAGCGACAACAGGATCTACACTACTATATAATTGTGACCAATTCAAGCACAAATGAATGGCTATTCTATATTGATTTTAGCTGATCGTGAGGAAGCTGACTAATATAAGATGACTCCTCCGTTTCGTGAGAGGTAATTTAATTTCTGGAATCTCAATCAAATACTATATATATATATATATATATATATATATATATATATATATATATATATATATATATATATATATATATATATATACACACACACACACACACACACACATATATATATATATACACGCGCACACACAGACTTTTATATATATATATATATATATATATATATATATATATATATATATATATATATATATATATATATATATATATATATATATATACACATACATGCGCACACAGACAGTTTTATATATATATATATATATATATATATATATATATATATATATATATATATATATATATATATATACATATATATATATATATATATATATATATATATATATATATATATATATATATATATATATATATAAAGTACTTTACTACCTTTCCATATATTTTGGCATCTCCATAAAACAATTTATTTCAAGCATATTCGCTTTTTGGTAGATTTATATTACAGATTTGGTGAATAATTATTAATCATGTCCCGCAATATGTAAAATTACAATCAAACAATAATCAAAATTGGACGGAGAAGCTAAAAAGGAAAAAGTTCAGACAGAGAACCAACAAGCTTTCGTAAATCAAGAGAGAGAGAGAGAGAGAGAGAGAGAGAGAGAGAGAGAGAGAGAGAGAGAGAGAGAGAGAGAGAGGGGGGGGGGGATAGTAATCCCA
>NC_090739.1:64039746-64054746 GCF_036898095.1 Palaemon carinicauda
GTTCATGAGCATAGCGAGTGCAAAGTTAATGTTAGTTGGGTTTTTCAAATGAATTTCCAGTGAACAGTGGAGTATTCCAAGTAAATGTATTCTCACCTATGTTGTTTATCCTCCTCATGGATTTTGTAATGCATAAAGAAGACGGTAATGGTTTAAAAGGATTGGACTGGATTGGTAACAGGAAGTTAGCTGACCTAGACTCTAGGTCAGCTAACTTCCTAGGTCCTAGAGTATGCTGATGACGCTGTCCTTATTAGCAAAACGCCACAGGACTTGCTCAGCGTGCTTAGAAGAATGCATAAGGTTGGGTTTAAGATAAATAGAAGAAAGACAGAGATGATGAGAACGGAATATGCAATGGAAGATGATATATCATTAGAAGGAGAAAAGATTAATGAGGTGGAATCATTTGAATATCTATGAACTATGATCTCTAATACAGGGTCTTTAGAATTGGAGTTTAATGAAAGATGAGAAATAAAATAAAAATGAGACAATGTCTATGTTGAGTAAAATTTGGAGATCAAATAGTTTGAAATAACATAAAAAATAAGTCTGTGCATCAGTTTAGTGAGATTGGTGTTTCTGTATGGACATGAGTCGTGGTATGGCAATGAAACGATATCCAACAGATTTTGTTAAATTGAGAATACAGTCCTCAGAATAATATTGAGGGTTAAATGGCAGGATAGGATTAGAAATGAAACTATTAGAGAGATTACTCGAGTGTCACATGTAGATGAGATCATGGTGAGGGGCAGATGTAGATGGTTTGGGAATGCTCTTCGCAAGAGAGATTAGTTCAACAAACTTTCAACTGGGATCCACAAGGAATTAGAAGAGTTGGAAGACCCAGGCCTACATGGCTGAGAATTAGGAAACACGATGTAGATGATGAATGGAAAAGTATTGATGTAAAAGCTCAAGATAGAGATTGTTAATGAATAGATGTACTTAGGACAGACAGTATATGTTATCCTCAGACATAAGATCGAAATTAGAACAAGGATAAGTATGGAATGGAGAGCTTTAGATAAACGAAATGAGATTATGAAACGTAAAATGACACTTTCTCTAAAAAGAAATGTATTAAATGAGATGGTCCTACCAGAATTAACTTATGCATCAAATACTTACAGCCTTACTAAAGCCTTAGAACATAAGCTTGCTAGAACTCAAAGAGCTATGGAAAGAATAATGATGGGAATAACACAAACAGACAGAAAAAGAAATATTGATACGAGAGGATATTCCAACATGTAAGATAAAGAAATGGACATAGGCAAGACATTAAATGAGAATGACAGATAATACATGGACATTACGAATAACAGAATGGGTCCTTAGATATTGCAGGAGAAGCAGGGGAAGGTAGAGAAGACGATGGATTGACAGACTAAGAACATTTGCGGGTATAAACTAGCATGAAAAACCATAGAAAAAACGGGAGTGGAAGGGCATGCCTGAGGCTTTTGTTCTGCAATAATCTAATAAAGGTTGACGATATATATATATATATATATATATATATATATATATATATATATATATATATATATATATACATATATATATATATATATATATATATATATATATATATATACATACACACACACACACACATATATATATATATATATATATATATATATATATATATATATATATATATATATACACACACACACACACACACACACACATATATATATATATATATATATATATATATATATATATATATATATATATATATATATATATGCATATATATGCAAAAAAAAAGAAACACAGGATTCACTCGGTTTTCATTCTCCCTGTATGTTTTATGCTTACATACAACAACAACAAATGCAGCCGTTTCAAGTTCGCTGCAAAAAGGCATCAGATATATCCTTATTCATGTCTGGAGTTTGGGTATTTTCCACACCATGTTGGCCACTACGGAGTGGTGATGGTGGAGGACTTTAGTCTGACAGTTCACAACAACCCAACCTAGTATGAGTGGCCCTAACGAGTACAGCTTTACTGATCATGACTACACAAACTCTTTGACTACGTCAAAATAGCCCTACTCTGAAAAGGCTATACTTAGTGTGTTTATATATATATATATATATATATATATATATATATATATATATATATATATATATATATATATATATATATATGTATATACAGTATATATATATATATATATATATATATATATATATATATATATATATACAGCATATATATATATATATATATATATATATATATATATATATATATATATATATATATACTGTACACATACGCTCCATAACAAGTTACCAGCGCGTTTTCAACACTTGTTTGCGTGCGTGAAACCACAAAAATCCCTTATTAGGAGTTCTCAGCCCATTCCAACGCCAAACAGAAAACTCACGCAAGTCCCAAATTCGGAAAAAGAGATTGGGAGGATAATAAAGCAAGTATTGTTGAAGCTTGCAACATACTTGGGCAGTCCTGTGGAAAGGGCAGTTGCGTCATGGTAGTTTCAGAGAGAAAGCACAGTAAGTATGTGCAAGGTGATTAAAAACTGCAAATGCTGATGAAAGGCAGTGAATGGCTTTCCCACGTCTGCCAACGAAATACAATTCGCAGCAAAGTGTCAGTTTCTTAAATGTTAATGGGGGAAATACGGGTGCCATTTTCTCTTATGCAATTATGATAATGGTTGGCGGTAAAAGCTGTTCAAAGTATTATGACCAAAACATGAAGAAATTACGACTGCACATAAAGGTTGTATACTAACTACTATTATTGGTAAGGCAGCCAGGTTTTATCGCGTTGGTGGCGAGTTCGTATGTTCGTTATGGCTTTAAAGATAGTAGATTTACGTGAAAACTTTGAAACAAATTAAACATAAAGGAAAAATTACGGGATTTTTTTTCTGGTCCTATGACTTGTAAGAAGTGTTGTGTTTTTAAATGAGACTTTCTTGAAATTTTATACTTGCAAAACCTTAAAATCGTTAATCAACTTTCTTTTAATTTCTTTAATTTCATTCTTATCAAATAAAAAAAATCAATGATTTTAAATTGGAGAAGAATACTTGATATCGTCAAGGAAACGTTACGATCAATATTTGTAACGGTAAAACAAAATCCATCAGAATTGGCTAAGAGCTCTGTTTATGATTTTACCCCTTTAGTTTTTGAGAGAGAGAGAGAGAGAGAGAGAGAGAGAGAGAGAGAGAGAGAGAGAGAGAGAGAGAGAGAGAGAGAGAGAGCTGAACAGTGTTTCTTTCTGAAATAAGAAACGCATAAAATTCAGGTCATAAAGTTCCATTTTATTCTAAAGAAAACCGGCGACCTTTTATCCAAGAAGGGAATGCTTCACAACTGCCTCAAAAGAGCTCCATTTTATGAAGGAAATTTGCATTCTCAAACAGAGGCGCCACTGAGAGGTTCTTTTCAGGGGTTAAGGGGTTGGGCGGCTGACGGCGACTCTGAAGTCAGCGGTGCGTCTGAGAGGAGAGAAAGTCACAGAACAAAAGCCTGAAAATTTTATATCAAATAATAACACTGGAATTATGACGATGATTTAGCTTTGCACCACACGGAGTTAACGAGGGATTCTTAATAGAGTCTTCTAGAATCTTAATAGAATTGATAATAATACATGAAATCGATTTTATTGCTAAAATTAGAACGAACCAAAACCAGCATAAAATTATGGGCCTTGTGGCGGTGCCGAGAGAGAGGTTATGACTCAAAGAAAGGATGAAATCAACTGAGTTGTTTATTAAAGAACACTCTCCTTTATATACAAAATCTCAAAGCAACAAGAATTTTCATGTTCAAATATTGACAATGTTACAAAGGAGAAAAGCTGACATGAATTTTCATGTCCGTTTTAGTGCGAGGGAAGAGCGAAGATACAAGCATAATATATACAAAAGGAATTATGTACAATTGTGTGACACACGGTTGGTACATGGCTCCCCCCTAAAAATGACATACTGTACAAGTTAAATAGGGCGCCCTGATCTAGAGAGGCGAACTGTAGGCGGGTCATCTGGCAGGAGATAAGCAGGTTTTAGACTATCAATGGAGACCCACTCTTCTTTGCCACGAATGTTTAGTAGGAATGCTTTCGGACTGCGTCGGATCACAAGGAAAGGGCCCGCGTAAGGGGGCGTTAGTGGTGGCTTGGTAGTGTCGTTGCGTAGGAAGACGTGCGTTGCAGAGTGCAAGTCTGTTGGTATGTGATGCTTTGCTGGGGGCTTGTAAGTCTGGTGGCATGGAGTAAATTTTCCCACGACGTGACGTATGCGCTGGAGATCGTCGGAGGAGGTTGTAGAAGGAAAAAATTCGGCAGGGACGACCAACGGGTCGCCATACACCATTTCAGCTGCCAAGACGTCGAGGGCGTCTTTAGGAGTGGTCCTTAGTCCAAAGAGGACCCAGGGAAGCTGAGTAAACCAGTTGCAATCCTTGCAGCAGGACATCAAAGCTGCTTTGAGGGTGCGATGAAAACGTTCAAGAATTCCATTGGCAGCGGGGTTGTAGGCAGTTGTCTGATGTACGGTGATGCCCAGGAGATTCGCTAATGATATCCACAATTGAGAGGTGAAAGTGGTTCCCCTGTCAGAAGTAATATGTTCAGGGATACCAAATCTTGCAATACATCCAGAGAGTAAGGAAGATGTACATGAGGCGGACGTTGCAGTTTCCATGGGAATGGCTTCAGGCCAACAGGTAGAGCGGTCGATGATGGTAAATAGGTAACAATGTCCTTGTGATGTGAGTAGGGGGCCTAAAACGTCGACGTGAATGTGTGCGAAACGACGCTGAGGTTGAGGAAAGGTGCCCACTCCTGAATCCATGTGTCGATGTACTTTGGAAGTTTGGCAAGAAGTACAGGCGCGGACCCAATCCTTAGCATCCTTAGAAATGCCGTGCCAAATGAACTTTGCCTTCAGCAGCTGTGCAGTAGAACGGCACGAGGGATGTGAAAGGCCGTGAATGAAATCAAACACCTGTCGGCACATGGGAGCAGGAATCCAAGGTCGCGGTCTGCCAGTACTGACGTCACAGAGGAGGGTGGTGTTGGAGTCTTCGAGGGGAAATTCTTCCCAACGGAGGGATGTGCAGGATGTCCTACATGCTTGATACTCTGGATCCTGTCGTTGGGCTTCAGCCAGGGCGTTGTAATCCAATCCCAATTGAACAGCAGCCAACGTGTTTCTTGACAGGGCATCGGCAACGGGATTCATTTTCCCAGGGACGTATTGAAGGGTGCAATTGTATTCAGCCACGGCGGAGAGATGTCGGCGTTGCCGGGCGGACCAGGCATCAGACTGTCAAGTAAAGGCGTGCACCAGAGGCATGTGGTCGAGTACGATGCGCAGGTGACGGAGGTGTTCCTCTTTTGAGGAGGAGAACACAAGTATGACGTCCACATACCATACACAGAAAGGGAGGTCCCCTAAGATGCCATCCATGAGAAGTTGAAACGTGGCCCCAGCATTACGAAGGCCAAAACAGGAGCAATTGAAGGTGTATGTACCAAACGGAGTGGTGATGGCAGTCTTGGGGATGTCTTCTGGGTTCATAGGCACCTGATAATACCCCTTCAGGAGATCGAGTGTAGAGAAAACCTTCGCTTTTTGCAGGTAGGAGGTTACATCGGCAATGTTTGGGAGGGGGTAGTGATCTGGTTCTGTTTGCATGTTCAGGCGCCTGTAATCCCAGCATGGACGGAGGGAGCCGTGTTTCTTCAGAACGATGTGTAAGGGTGACGACCAAGGGCTGGAGGCCTTTTGGCAAAGGCTCATTTCCTCCATTTCGGCGAACGTCTGTTTGGCGGCTGCCAATCGTTCCGGTGCCAGACGTCTGAATTTTGCGAAGACTGGGGGTCCCGTCATCTTGATATGGTGATAAATACCGTGCTTGGCAGGAACCTTGGGCGTTTGGTGAAGTTCTGGACGGAAAACTTCCGGGTACAACGTGAGGAGGTGGGCGTAGGCATCTGTGGGTGCGCTAATGTGGAGAGCGAGGTTAGAGGGGGCAGGTTGAAGAGGTGTCGACAAGTACAAGTCTGTGTTGACCAATCGTCGGTGGGCGACATCGACCAGAAGGTGGAAATGAGAGAGGAAATCCGCACCGAGGATTGGCATGGTGACGTCGGCAACGAGAAACTTCCAATTGAATTTACCGTTTCCGAACGATAATGTGAGGTTCTCGTAACAATAGGTGGGTATCGCAGATCCGTTGGCAGCTACCAAGTGGACGTCGGCAGATATAGACAGACTACGTCATGCCTTGAAGAGTTTCCTTGGCAAAAGAGAACGACAAGCACCTGTGTCTACTAAAAATTGCACGCCCGTTCCTGCATCCTGTAAAAAGAAAAGATTAGAAACACGGGAGGCCACCACCACGAGCGATAGCCTACTTACACGTTTTTTGGCCACTGACAATCCTTGGCACATTTCTTCGCAGTTGCCCCGAATCTGAAGTGGTAGTAGCAAAACTGCGGCGGATGGGAAGTAGTAAGTGGTTGTAGAAGTAAGTGGCTGTTGAAGTCATTTGTTGAGGCGAGAGCGATTGGTGGGTGGTGGGCGGCTTTGTCTCTGCTTCGGCACATCACGGCGTGGGCGTGTATGTCCTACGGCATCCATGTCAGCTTCAGTTGACGTTGAATAGGCATCCTCTTCGTCAGGGGTGGAGGCGTTGATGGAGGTCTTGAAGTGGCTGTTCATAAGGGCGTCGGCTTTGGTCACCAAGTCCTTTATGGGTAAACTATCGACATTGGGTATGGCAGCGCGTATAGGTCCGGGTAAACGGCATATCCAAAGAGCACGAAGTAGGTTCACCTCACAAGGAGAGCCGTCTGCGGTAGGCTGAAGGCGAGCGATACTGGTCATTTCCCTGAGGGCAAGCGAAGCCCTTTGGTCCCCCAACGGTTGTTGCGAGAGCTGAAAAAGCTTTGCTACACGGGCGGCTGGCGACGGCGAGTACTGCTGCAGAAGGTATGTTTTGAGGGCGTCATACGCTATTGGAGTGTCTCCTTGTTCACAAAGCCAGTCGGATATTTCCGGGAAGGTGTCCTCGGGTATCGCCGCGAGAACATAATCTGCTTTGGTGGTTGAGCGAGTCACGCCGTTGAAGCGAAACTGGACTTCTGCGTGCTGAAACCAAGCAAATGCCTCTCCGCTGGCGAACGGTGAAAGTTTCAATGGGGCGGCCGCAGCGCCAACTGCTGTAGTAGAGTCCGTCATAGTACCAACGATGGAGGGGCAAGGGAGGTGGGGGTGGAAGGCAGTGGGAGCGAGTCGACTTCCGGGGTCACCAATGTGACGGTGCCAAGAGAGAGTTTATGACTCAAAGGCAGGATGCAATCAACTGAGTTGTTTATTAAAGAACACTCTCCTTTATATACAAAATCTCAAAGCAACAAAACTTTTCATGTTCAAATATTGACAATGTTACAGAGGAGAAAAGCAGACGTGAATTTTCATGTTCGTTTTAGTGTGAGGGAAGAGCGAAGTTACAAGCATAACATATACAAAAGGAATTATGTACAATTGTGTGACACACGGTTGGTACAGCCTCAAGATCAGATTGACTGTTTCTTTTCGTCTAAATTATCATACTAATAAAACACTTTTTCGCACTCCCAAGAGAGATTAGTCCACCATACTTTCAACTGGGCTCCACAAGGCACTAGATGAGTTGGAAGACCCAGGCCTATTTGGCTGAGGACTATGAAGCGTGAAGTAGGAAATGATGAATTGAGAAGTATTGATTCAAAAGCTCAAGATAGAGATGACTGTCGAAATATAATTAATCGTGGGAGGAGATGTAGATGATGATACCTTATAATAATTTACCTCGTAAGGTATATATTTTAATCCATGACATATAAATAAATATATAAACTGTACACGCATAAATCTGAAAACACTCGAAAGACCAGAAATTTTCAGACTTAGAAAGTCTTTTATGGTTTCCTATCGAAACTTTTTTTTTTTTTTTTTTTTATAAATGACGATACTTCTTTAAGTCTTCCTTTCTCAGCATGATTCCAACAGATCAAAAGAATGTCGTCTTTGTGACAATTGGCAAATGCAAAGCCAAACGGACGAAAAATCCTGTTTATCCGAATATGTTCAAACCACAGGACTTTTACAAACCTTGCAATACACATTATAGATATTCTGATTCTATTTACTCTCCTTTGCATGTTTTGCTTTCATCGTTGACCTAGTCGATGGTTGAGTTTGTCTATCAATCTATTTGTCTATATGAAAATAATTTTTCATTTATTTATTTGTGCATCAGTCTATCTTTTTTTCTATTTGTAATGCTGTATTCAGATTACATAAATTCACTTATCATAATGATCTAAGAAATATTTTCCTATCTATCTATATATGTACGTTTATATTTATAATTACGAGAACATTCCATATTCTAAGATATTATCATTATTATTACTAGCTAAGTTACAACTCTAGTTGGGATATCAGGGCTCCAACAGGGAAAATAGGCCAGCGGGGAAAGGATATAAGGAAACAGAATAGTGGGCCTGAGTGTACCCTAAAGTAAGATGACGCTAACCCAGGACAGAGAAGACAAATGGCAATGAGTCTACGGAACTACCCGTGACTAGAGAAATATGGTTTGATTTTGGAGTGCTTATTCCTAGGAGAACTGCTTACCGTAGCTAAAGAGACTCTTCTACCCCTACCAAAGTAGCCACTGAAAAATTACAGCAAAGAAACATTTTTCGGCTTTCTTTGTATTGTCAGGTGTATGAGGAAAGAGGAAAATATGTAATGAATAGGCCAGACTATTCGGTGTTATGTGTAGGTATTGAAAAAATGAGCCGTAACCAGAGAGGGATCTAATCTAGTAGTATCTGGACAGTCAAAGGGCCCAAAAAGTCTCTAGCGGTATTATCTCAAAGGGTGGCTGGTGCCTTGGTAAACTTACTACCAATAAACCTATAATTTCGTATTTATATTTCTGTCCAGTAGATGATGAAAAGTGGAATATTGATCCGGAATCGTGATATTGATCCGTATCATCTCAAAACTTTCATGGTTTCTTCCGATACATAATATCTATCCATTCTTAAAATTTGGTGAAGATTCAAGGTGTCATTTTGTTTTGAGGGAATCATTCAAATTGTCAAAAATGCCGATCCGGATATAGAATCCGGATCCGGAACCACATCATCTCCTAAACTTAATGCAGTCGTCTATGCCCTAAGATCTATCTGTAGTGAAAATTTCGTCAAAATCCGTCGAGTGGTTTTGACGCAATCCTGTCCACAGGTGCATGGACAAATAAATAAACAATTAAATAAATAAATAAATAAATAAATAATTTTAAACATAACAGTTCAAAATCCCTGCAAGTTTCACAACATTACTTTACTTGACATTTTGCCTAAACTTGACCTTGGATTCAACCTTGACCTTTGAATTCAACGTTTAGTTGGTGTGGATTTTCATACACTCAAATATGAACCAAGTTTGAAGTCTCTGTGACAACGATATCCAAACTTAAGGCTGATTACGTGAATTAGACATTAAGCTTGACAAAAACCTTGACCTTCATAAATTTAATCATTTACAGCTTTTACATAGTAGTTAACCCAGTAAGTTTTATTAATCTACGATTAAAATTGTGATCAGGAAGGTGTTCATAAATAAACAAACACAAACAAAACACCACAAACAGGGGAGAAAAACATAACCTCCTTCCAACTTCGTTAGCGGAGGTAATGAACCGACTCGAAAATTTAACCTCCTTGTCGGAGGTAATGAGGAGGAACCAGCGAGGCCCAAACTACTGCTTTGAGTTAATTACTTTATAATTAAGCGCATATAATTAAATGCCATGAGTGAACTGACTCTGGAGATGATTAATGAGACAGCTCGGAAGTAGGATGATATTATCCCCGAAGAAATAAAGTTCATTTAAGTCGACCAAGTCTCTTTAGTCTGATTTAATGAAGACATCGTCGCTGGTTGGGCACAGGGCTTCTAGGAATTGCACATAATAGTAATAATAATAATAATAATAATAATATTAATAATAATAATAATAATAATAATAATAATAATAATAATAATAATAATAATAATAATAGCGGAAACCGTGTAAATTACAGGAAATTATTTTTTCAATACTAATTATCTTGTCCCTAACCTATACATGTTTGAATAAAATGTGATAAGATTTGACTTATATACTTATTTAAAAAAAATAGCAATACAAGAAACAATCTACAAAACTTTATATACAATATTTCTAGTGAAGGTAGTTCCTCTTCTCTGGCCATGAGTAGAATTATTCTAAGGACAAATTTTCACTCTTACACTGTTCATAGACCTTGCTCTTGAGAAGGCTACATAAAGTTGTCCATGAGTAAAGCAAGGTTGTGGTAGGTAGATCCCAACCTTATCGAAAGTCTGTCCTTGAGCTTTATTAATGGTCATTGAATATGATAGGCGGACGGAAAATTGAGTAATGTCTACGAAGATTTGAAGCAAATGGTGATCAGATTTATGAGAGATCTTTTACAATAAGAACGGAATAGTCGCTAAACGAAAATGCCTGAGATTGATTTTATAATCTAGGTTATGGAAATTGATAGAACTCAATTTTTTGACTAATATTTAAAAAAATGAGTCAGGTGCTAAAGAAAAAATTGGGAAAACTATAGATATGGTTTGGTTAAGTAATCAAAGTCTAAGGTGAATTTGTAGGAGTATACCATAAAATTATTTCCGTTTTCTTTAAGCGTGACACACGAGTATACCATGAAATTATTTCCGTTTTCTTTAAAGCGTGACACACAAAATAAATAACACACACGCTATCGTATTAATATATAGATAATAAGAAGCAAAAATTAAAATATGCAGTCAGAGCTTCATGCAATAAAATTACCATCTAAAATTCTGATATACTACTTCAATAATTATCAATCAAGGTACAACTCTGTAAATTGTCGTCATATCAAATAAGATATGACCCAAATCATATAAAAGAAAGATTGCAACTCAAAAGTAGCGAGCTGATACTAAACGGTAGAAAGGTTGAATAAAAAAGGAAGAATTGAAAATTTACAACATGAAGCTTTTCCGGAAATCGAAATTATCAAAAGAATTATTTCACTCAAGTTAAATTCCATCCTAAGAATATATTAGGCATATATTCGCTGATGAGCCTTCTGTGTAGCGTATGGCCTTGTGTCTAGTGTATGACTTCTGTGTAGTGTATGGTCTTTTGACTAGTGTATGGCCTTCTATGTAGTGTATGGCCTTCTGTGTAGTGTATGACCTGTGTCGTGAATGACCTTTTGTGTAGTGTATGACCTTCTGTGCAGTGGATGGCCTGTGTCGTGAATGACCTTTTGTGTAGTGTATGACCTTATGTGCCGTGGATGGCCTGTGTCGTGAATGACCTTTTGTGTCGTGAATGACCTTCTGTGTAGTGTATGACCTTCTGTGTAGTGAATGGAGCAGTAATGGGTTTCTGGACACAGGTCTCGTTCAAGACTTAGTAGGCAGAATATAAATGTGGGAGCGACTGTGGAGTTTTGTTTTCATCAGTAACTGTCTCATGTCTGTAGAAACAGTTAAATAGCCAATAAACAATATATATATATATATACATATATATATATATATATATATATATATATATATATATATATATATATATATATAATTATACATACGTACATATATATATATATATATATATATATATATATATATATATATATATATATATATATATATATATATATATATATAATTATACATACGTACATATATATATATATATATATATATATATATATATATATATATATATATATATATATATATATATATATAAAGATAGATAGATATATTGATACATGCACATATTTATAGGCATATACACACATACAATGCCACCAACAAATACACAGCTCCTCCTCCTTCAGTTAAGAGTCTTATTCCTTGCATGGATGAATCTAAAACATGCAAATTTGATGTTTATTAAGTATGATCTGAAGTGAACGACACAATAGTTTTCGTTTGATGTCTTTTCAAGATGTTTCCTAAAGAGCAAATGACTGAATGTTTGTCAGCATGTCTGAGGAAAACTTCTGGGTCCTTTTCTCCCTCAGATGTTCGGGGAAAGTTTTTCAACTAGGTCGATGGAGTCAGATATAATCGCTAGCAATACAAGGGTTTCTTTCAGTTTCTTCTTTTCTTATAAAGAACTTTTGTGGTTAAGGCTATGCATGACGGATATACTCATGCACTTCGGTGTAATAATACAGAGAGAGAGAGAGAGAGAGAGAGAGAGAGAGAGAGAGAGAGAGAGAGAGAGAGAGAGAGAGAGAGAGAACACGGGTATATCGTATTTTTCGATTTCTTCAATATTATAGAAGTTGCAGCAGTAAAATAATGAACATGAATATAGAAATTGATTAGTTTTTCTATTCTTTTTCTGACGCATAACAGAGCATAACTGTAAATGATACCGCACAATGACATATAATAATAATGGAGTAAAGTGTTACAAAAGTCATCACCAATCTCAGCATCTTCATGTTCATTGGTTCAAAAGTCGGGGAATAAACATAAGCATAACCTGTCAAACACTTTACATCATTCCACAGACTACTAAAAGCTTCAGTCGAAACGTTACAATGTTTCTTCACCATTTACAGTATACTTTTTCTTGCCTTTCGTTATTCCTTTATTTTTCCTAATTCTAACTTTTTCATAATTTTCTCTCCCTCGGTTCTTCCTCCCTCCTCTATTATCATTGATCTTCTTAGCCTTCTTCTACCCTTCTTTCTTCCTCTTCTTGAGATACTAAATTCCGAGTCCCAATACAAACCGCCTGGTTATAAAACGTATCAAAGCCGAGACTACTAAATTTTCCAATTAGTTCTGCCCCGGGGTTTTAAGACTTGCAAACTTGTAGACTTGTTCGCAAACTGCAATAACCTCCATTGCTCCGAAAAGGAAACTTTGGGGCGTGACTTTCATGCTTGTGGGGAATTTCAACCCTCCTCGGGGTGTGGGTTGGAAAAAACGAAATGAGATGATCTTGTATTGTGTTTCGGAAGAGGACTTTTCATTATTATTATTATTAGTATCATACGCTGGAGATAATGCTTTATATCAATCTGTATTTTTCTTTTTTGTTCTATTCTCCTTTGGATAAAAGAGAAAAGAATATCTGTCACTACATCTGCTTACTTTCTTCATTTGTTTTTCTGTTTGTTCAGCCACAATACTTCCTCCCGTTCTCTGATATTGAAATTTCTTCTTCTGTCTTATCTTGTTATCTCTCAGCTGTTCTTTTCAGCTCACTCACGATTCTTTTAATTTGTGACTTGCAATTGTTTCTTCCTTGGCTTTTTGCGGTAATTTTTATCTTCTGCTTTAGTTTCGTTTCAGTATCATTTTTTTTGTGCTCGATTTTATGCGTCGGATGATACATGATTCCATTAGATGAGTTTATTTTTTTAAATTCTGGGGTAGATCTGTGGGTTTTCAAGAGAAAGCCCCGAACAGTACTCCCTTTTTACTTCTTTAACTTATCATACTTCGTACCTTATGCTTCAGACAGTTTTGTAAAAGCCGAATTTCATAGACTTTTACCTTTTTGTAATTTACAGGACCAAAAATCTCGACTGATAAATAACGCATTAATTATAGCGGAAATCCAGCAACTCTGGGATCTGTTTAAAAACTGGTTTGTGAGATGAATAGAAAAATGCATAATTGGAGTAACATGAAGTTTGAAGGATGATTTCCTTTCATAAAGAGCTCGAGAATGTCCATCTCAAAACTAAGGTCCTTTTTACTAAACACTTAGAAGGCGAACATTTCCTAACTATATCAGCACTTGAATAAAAGTACCATCAAGGTATTTTTCAGTTGCAACAGCCAGTAACTGAACAACAAGACTGTGCCAATTAGAAGTTGTCCTAAAAATTGTGATTTAGTTTCGGAAATTATAGACCATTTACGAGGTTACTAAATGCAAAATGGAAGGTGACCATTAAGAAATTGAAGAAATAATGGACTAACTACATCAAGAATTTCATAGGCTTAGAAAGTACTATTGAAAAAATAATGGATTCTGGGAGGTAATATCTGGCTGATAAAAATTCAGGCTTTTTTTTTTTTTAAAATATGTAAATCGAATCGTTTCCTTCAGTGAATTAAAACATGAAGAATTTTCATGACAATAAATTAATTAGAGTGAAGGGCAATAATTGGAGATTTTCTGAGGTAGGCCATGAAAAGAAAACCAATCTTTCTGATCCTTCTACTTCTGACGTCTCTTTCTGAGGACAAGAGAATTTTCTTCATTAATCTGTCAGCCGTAACAGATTGCACAACAAGGACCCGGTGTCTTTCTTTCGAAATCTCCTTGTCTTTGGAATGATATATAGGTCATGAACTGAAAACTTCTCTCTCTCTCTCTCTCTCTCTCTCTCTCTCTCTCTCTCTCTCTCTCTCTCTCTCTCTCTCTCTCTCTCTCTCTCTCTCTCTCTCTCTCGGCTAAGATTATTTGATTTGAGGATCAGTGTTCTAAATGTAATCGACACTCAATATGTAAATGAATGACAACAAAAGAAAGAGAAATGATTAAGCAAAAACATTGATCATGTTTTACGTTAACACAGTTATTCCCAGTAAGTTCCTAAACAAACTGAACGCCTAAAATTAAGAAATAAATCCAAGTTCAGAGACAGATCTTCAGCAATAAACAATGCAAGATTTAATCAATAAGAAATTACTTATAATTACTCTTCACCTCCATTCTGACAATTCCCCGAAACTTTTCTTTATCTCTCAATTAAAGACTCATTCCTCAGTTCGCAAGACTTCCTACAAAGAATATCTTGAAATTTCCGTCAAAAGATTCATCCCGTCTCATTTAAATCGTCTCCATAAAGCTCTTTTTCTCTCATTAAAATCAC
>NC_090739.1:64057246-64062246 GCF_036898095.1 Palaemon carinicauda
AGAGATCCGATAAAATTCCGTTATTTTAGCCCTGGTATTTGTACGTACAGTATTTCAAGGCAAACTGTATTATTGCTCCACCATTTCTCTTCCTGATAAATTATTCTTTGTAGAATTCCTAAAACAAAACAGAATTTTCCTCTCCAACAATGGAAATGTGAACAGGAAATTTGTTACTTTGGCAGTGTATCTCATATTTTAAATCCTTCTGAAAACTTGACAAAACTGGTTTGATTTTAAAACTGCGACCCTGTACAGATATCAGTGAGCATTTGGGAGGGTAATCGTACGTATTCGGACGTAAATATATTGCGTCTCCTAATTTTCTATTTGTTAATAAAATAACAAGAAATGAAATAAGAAGAATACCCAATGCTAAACATAAATGATTACACCCTTAAAAAGTATGAAAATAAACTTTAACTATCCTATGAAAATGAAATGCTTTCAAACATGGAAAGGGTGAGTTAATATTGCATGTTTTTGCTTAAAGATTAAAGATTAAAACAATAAATCACGTCAACAAAGAGACAACTAATAAAGTAACTTATTTCTCCACTGCTCCTCTCTCTCTCTCTCTCTCTCTCTCTCTCTCTCTCTCTCTCTCTCTCTCTCTCTCTCTCTATATATATATATATATATATATATATATATATATATATATATATATATATATATATATATATATATATATATATATATATATATATATATATATATATATATATATATATATATATATATATATATTTGCAGGAAGGACAGATGGAGTTGAAAGAAGAGAAAATTCAATAATATTTAGCAGATCTCCATGACCGGACAGAACCTCTTTTCACTTTCCCTATGTACTGCCCAAGCCTTTTACTCTTTACTCTTATCCCAAACTTACTTTAATGTACTTGACATTTTCGTGTCATATCATTATGTTATAAGCAAAATTATTTTTAACTCATAAAGTAACTTTAGTTATATTTTAGATCTGACCTGTAAATCTCACTGGAAAATCCAACTTTACTGCATTTGTGGTTCTCTCATAGCTTATGTCTGCTTGTAGCTGCGGGGCCTCAGTTTGTTGATAGTTCCAGAAAAAAAATATTATAATACAGTATCATTGAGCTAAGCCTACGCTCAGCCCCTCCAACCTTTTTATCCGAGTCCTCGACGGCGAAAAATTATCATAGCGTAGTTTATGTTATATATAATTCCCAAAGGTATCACTGTGCTGGCTTTCGCGGTTCCCCTTGATTGTCTTTCACCAGTGTCCAATTGTGAATTGCAAAGCTTTGGTTTTCATTGTGTGATTGACAGCCAATGTTTCACGGGGCCTGTGTCACATTTCAGCATGCATCAATGACAAATTTTTTATTTGCATTTACTAAACTAAAAATATGAATGGATTGACATGATTGTCAATTTATAAGAGGTTCTGTAATCGTAAGTTTATTTCAACTGTTCTAATAACGAAATTACACAATTCCTCCGAATGATTAATCCATCCATCCATATACCAAAGGCACTTCCCCCAATTTTTTGGGGGGGGTAGCCGACATCAACAAGAAACAAAAAAAAAAAAAAAAAAAAAAGGGGGGGGGGACCTCTACTCTCTACGTTCCTCCAGCCTAACCAGGGACTCAGCCGAGTTCAGCTGGTACTGGTAGGGTGCCACAGCCCAACCTCCCCACATTTCCACCACAGATGAAGCTTCATAATAATTTTCTGATATTTTCTCCACATATGGAGTTTTGAAACTGAATGCAACGAAGGTTTATCAATTCTATTATTTTTTCAATATTTGATCACTTTCATTCTCTCATGATGTATAGAAAAAATGTACCAAAAGAAAAAGAAAATAAAATAATTTCTTTTATAACTTATACGATTTTTCATTTTCCTCTGGAAGCTCTCTCTCTGATTTCATCTACGAACTAATGCATTTCTAACGATCACCGAATCATCTTCCATGCACGTATTAACCATGCAGCCACAGGAAATACAAAAATCTTGTTTCCATACATTTTCTTGAAAAAAAAAAAAGTCTGTACGAGGACAAGTATCCCGTTAACTTGGAATTTATTCTCTCTATTTCCTCGCAAAACTTTTTTTCCGACAAGACACATCTGACAAGGTTTTCAAGAGTGATGAACCAGCGGTCTAGTCTATCCAGGAGATTAGCCAATCTTTTACAGCTTCTTGGGCAAATTATCGTAGAAACTTTAAGTAGAATGTTTGTTTTATAGCGTTGCACTTTACTTCAGTTTTGTAATCATACTTTTCCATTTTTAAACATTTCTGTGAAGTGACAGGGTGTGTAATGGGTAAACATTTCCTTCATGATCTCCTAGCGAAAAAAATTGTGAAAGATGACCAATTCATCAATCAAACTTTATAAATGTGCGTGCATACATACATGCATACATACATACATAAATACAAACACACACACACACACACACACACACACACACACACACACATATATATATATATATATATATATATATATATATATATATATATATATATATATATATATACATATACATATAAAACCATCCTGTTCTCAATATTACTGTTTGCGTGCGTGAAACCACAAAAATCCCCTTAGAGTTCTCACGAGGTCATTCCAACGCCTAAGTGAAAACTCATGCTAGTCTCAAATCCAGAAAGAGAGAGAGAGAGAGAGAAAGAGAGAGGAGAGAGAGAGAGAGAGAGAGAGAGAGAGAGAGAGAGAGAGAGAGAGAGAGAGAGAGAGAGAGAGAGAGAGAGAGAGAGGATAATAGAGCAAGTATTGATGAAGCTTGCAACATTCTTGGACGATCCTCTGGAAAGGGCATTTGCGTCATGGTGGTTTCAGAGAGAAAGCACAGTATGTGCAAGGTGATTAAAAACTGCAAATGCTGATGAAAGACAGTGAATGACTTTCCCACGTCTGCAAAAGAAATGAAATTCGCGGCAAATGCCGGTTTGTTGAATGTTAATGGGGGAAATACGGGTGCCATTTTCTCTTATGCAATTATGATAATGGTTGCCTACGAAAGCTGTTCAAAGTATCATGACCAAAACATGAAGAAATTACGACTGCACATAAAGGTTGCATACTAACTACTATTATTACTAAGGCAGTCAGGTTTTATCACGTTGGTGGTTGAGTTCGTATGTTCGTTTCAAGGGCTTTGAAGCTGGTAGATTTTCGTCAAAATTTTGAAACGTGAATCTTTAAAAATATGGAATCTTTTCTGGACATTATGAGACTTGACAGAAGTGTTGTATTATTAAATGATATACGTTTTCTTGAATTTTCTATACTTTCAAAACCTTAAAATCATTTATCAAAATTCTTTATTTTCATTCTTATCAAATAAAAAAAAATCAATGATTTCAAATTGCAGAAGAATACTTGATATCGTTAAGGAAACGTTACGATCAATATTAGCAACAGTAAAAAAAAAAATCCCTCAGAATTGGCAAACGAGCTTTGTTTATGACTTTACCCCTGAGAGAGAGAGAGAGAGAGAGAGAGAGAGAGAGAGAGAGAGAGAGAGAGAGAGAGAGAGAGAGAGAGAGAGCTGAACAGTGTTTCCTTCTGAAATAAGAAGCACATAAAATTCAGGTCATAAAGTTCCATTTTATTCTAAAGAAAACCGGCGACCTTTTATCCAAGAAGGGAATGCTTCACAACTGCCTCAAAAGAGCTCCATTTTATGAAGGAAATTTGCATTCTCAAACAGAGGCGCCACTGAGAGGTTCTTTTCAGGGGTTAAGGGGTTGGGCAGCTGACGGCGACTCTGAAGTCAGCGGTGCGTCTGAGCAGAGAGAAAGTCACAGAAAGTCACAGAACAAAAGCCTTGAAAACTTTATATCAAATAATAACAATGGAATTATAACGATGATTCAGCTTTGCATCACACGGAGTTAACGAGGGATTCTTAATAGGGTCTTCTAAAATCTTAATAGAATTGATAATAATACATGAAATCGATTTTGTTGCTAGAATTAGAGAAACTAGCAAAAAATTATAGGCCTTGAGATCAAATTAAAGGTTTCTTTTCGTCTGAATTATTTTACTAATAAAACACTTCTTCGCACTCCTCAAGAGAGATTAGTCCACCAAACTTTTAACTGAGCTCCACAAGGCACTAGAAGAGTTGGAAGACCCAAGCCTATTTGGCTGAGGACTATGAAGAGAAGTGGGAGATGATGAATGCATAAGTATTAATTTAAAAGCTCAAGATAGAGATGACTGTCGAAATTTAACCGAGATCCTTTGCGTCGAAAGGCCTAGGAGATGATGATGCTGATGATGATGATGATGATGATACCCTTGATAATATTTTACATTGTAAGGTATATACATTTCACCAATACTATACAAATAAATATATATAAACACATACTGTACATCTGAAAACGCTTTAAAAGCTAAAATTTTCAGACTTAGAAAGTCTTTTTATTGTTTCCTACCGAAACTTTTCTTTTTACAAATGACGATACTTCTTTAGTGTTTCTTTGTCAGCATCATTCCAAGAGGTCAAACGATTGCCGTCTTTGCAACAATTGGCAAATGCAAAGCCAAACTGAAGAAAATTCCTGTTTATCCGATTATGTTCAAACCACAGGAATTTTACAAAGCTTGCAACTTACATTACAGAGAAACTCAGATTCTATTTCCTCTCCTTTGCATGTTTTGCTTTCTTCATGAACCTCGTCGAAAGTTGAGTTTGTCTATCAATCTATTTGTCCATATGAAAATAATAATTTATATCATTTATCTGTGCATCAGTCTATACTTTTTTCTATTTGTAATACTGTATTCAGATTACATAAATTCACTTATCATAATGATCATTGAAATATTTTCCTATACATCTATATATTTACGTTTATATTTATAATTACAAGAAAAATTCATATTCTCAGATATTATCATTATTATTACTAGCTAAGCTACAACTCTAGTTGTAAGAGCAGGGCTCCAACAGGGAAAATAGGCCAGCGAGGAA